>NC_056660.1:52464500-52793000 GCF_018350195.1 Panthera tigris
TTAACCGGAGCCCCATTTCATCTCCTGCTTGATGCTTAGGGTTGAGATGATACGAGGGCCCCTGGAGAGCCCAGGAGGATTCAAAGGTGAGTTGACAGAAACACAATAGTGGAATCCTGCGCTCTGCATCCAAAAATAACACCATGAGCGGCGTAATCTTGGGAAGTCACTTAACCTAACTAAACCTCAGTTTCCATATGGAAAATGCAGGTGACAAAAACTGTTCCACCTACCTCGTTGAGCCGATAAAAGACATAGATGAAGTAAAGCATGTGAATATTCACTTGTCAAGCACCTGATACTTTATAAAAGCAAGAAACTTGCTAATTACCCCATCAAAACCCTTCTCTGAGCCCTGCAGTTTGTCTGATCCCTGGAGCCTTCCTGTAATACCCTCAAGGGACACCCCCAAGTATGAGACTTTGCATAGGACCTGACATTAATGTATTGTGTGTGCACGAATGTGTGTGTGTGTTTGTGAATGACTGACATGACCATCTACTCTTCATATTATACCTCACATCCTCAGAAATCAAATTACTTATTATATTCCTATCAGGAATAAAAGAGGAGAATTTATTCTAATGACTACCAGACAGTAGAGTAAAATTAGCTTCAGATGACTATGAAAGAGCATAATGTTCTAGTTTACCAGAAACCAAGGAAACCTAGTATATCCAGCAGCAATTTTTCTTCTTTCTTATTCTTTCTTTGTGGTGAAGCTGAGAATAATGCCCTTAGGTTTTTCTCACTATATATGTAGATGGGGAGCAGAAAGGAGCTGCAGTGATAGAGACTCAGAGACGGTGCAATTAAAAAGGCTGAGATAATTTGTTGGTCTTTTAACACAGCGTTTCTTTACTGTTGAAGTCACCTCAAATCAACAGTTTTAACATAATGTAATTCAAGAAAAATATTATTTCAGGAATAAGAAAATTTTATAGGAGGAAACATATTGGATGAAGTATCGCTTGTGGTATAATTTTAATTCTGAAAGATCTTGCTAAGAGGGCTTATTTAAATAGGTTCTCCCTGAGATGAATATTTAGGGGGAAAATTCCTACAGGATGATTTATAGCAAAATTATATGAACAGAATGAAGGACAGAAGAATTTTATTAGAAAAGGGTCTCATTTCCACAAAATATAAATTATACCTTTTAGAAAATATATTGAATTTTATTAATATTCTGTAGACAGCCTGAAGTGTTAATCTCCACCCCTACCTATAAGACTTTCATTATGATGTACAAGGTGTATTTACCCTTTAACCAAATAATTTTTGAGCAACTCGGTGGAGCCTCCAGTTTACATATCTTACAAAATATTTTCTTGGCAGTTACAAAATCTTATACTTTGTATTGTTGGCAACGTTTAATGATGAATATATGAGGCTATCCATTTTATATACATGTATGCATGCTTTTGGTGTTACCATGCAGGAACACAGATTAATGATAAACTCATTGTATTTGGTGACTGAGAGAGTATTTCTCCAATATCCACTGTTACTGTTGATACTGTTTTCCCCATTATTCTTAAGGAGAGATGAAATAAGTTCGAGTTTTTTCAATGCTAGGATTAAAATTCTGCCTGCTTCATCTTGAAATTTATAGTTACAAGAATTACTTAGGGTAGACCATTGAGTACTGTATTTCTTCCTGGCATTTGAAAGTGACCTCATTTAGACCCTGGTAACTAATATTTTTGATGAGGAAATTGACTCATTGTTATTCAAAGAACTTGGTGATAAATCCTTTTCCGGTCCCTATCAGTCTCAAAAATTGAGCCTTTCCTGGGGTGTGACTTTGTTGTAGCAAAGAAGAGTAAATTGACCATTGGTACAGTTTGAGGTTCAGCAAGGACAGCTGGAATTTAGATTTCATAGTATTCGAAAATGAAGATTGAGATCAAGGATGAGGACAAAGCCAGGAGATTAAAAAGACTAGACTAATTTTGAGTTCTAAATAAACGTTATTAAATATATTTCCCTTACACAAAAACACACAAAATGTAGCAATTGATATATTTAAACCCCCGATGGCATGTAAAAGAGAACACAGGCTCCCCGTCCTATTCAAAATGCCTCTAAAACATGCCATTGCAAAAATTATGGTTCTCTGTTTATAAAGTGGGAAGAAATTTCCTTAAAAAGCTGGACCTGAGTTAAAACCAGACACCAAACCTTCCTTCGCATCTTAAAAAAATATATATTTCACTGGTTTCTCACTGATTGCTAATTAAGGCCAGCTTCTATTCATATCTCCACGAAGAGGAAAATATTGAAGACAAGTCCCTTTAAAGTACCTGCGTATTTGAAACGATAATGCTCGGGCATTGCACCTAAGGTCTTACATAAATTTGAAGCCCCAGGGAACTTCCCAGGAGGGAAATCCTGTATTTATTATTGGTCAAAATAGCAAACATCTCCAGGTAATAAGATGGAAGTACAAGGGTATATTTTAGCACAAATATTTCTGGCTTACCCTTAGAATAAATGCTTAAATTCCAGAATCCATAGCCTCTTCCTATGGATAAAAAGAATTAAAATAAAACATTAGATATATCAAGATCTATGATTAGACCATATCAAGCTCTGCCTCTGAAAACAATTATCGGGATGGCACAGAGGAAAAAGTATTTTAGAATGGATGTTATCAGTCTATATGAAAATGCCAGCATCATTCTCTAACTATGGAATTTTAGAGCTGTAAGAATTTTGAAAAGACTACTCTATAATGCATGTTCTTCACATTTGAGGATACAGACTCAGAGCTGTGATGTGTCTAATGTCACACAGCCACTCAATGGCAAAGTCAGGACTTGAACTGGGGCCTACTCATATCCGTGTGTATCTTAACTTCCGCTGTTTTTCAGGACCACCTGGCTCAGGCAAAGTTCAACATGGTCAAATATATCAAATGTAGCCTTTGCTTTTAAGGGGGGGCGGGGGGGAACAAATTAAATCTATCTCCAATCAGCTAAATGGATAAATCTTCAATATATTTAAATCATTAGTTTGTATTATGGCCTCTTATTTTTTCTTGTAAATTTATTTTAGTTTTATTTGTTAATGTATTTACTTAACCCTCACCATATTCCAAAAAGAAATGAAAATGGCACAGAAGTTACCTATGCATGGGTTCTATACTCCTTTTCCTTCTTAGTCCCATTTGATGACCTGTCCTGGTGACCCATCACTTCCATGAATATTCTAAGATCCGTCCAAGACAACATGGAAAGGTGAAGTCACAGTTACCACATGATACGACTATTCAATAAATCAAACACCAACTGCTTGTTTCATTGATGTGGCTTATATCTCTGCAGAACTGACCCAATTAAGAAAATATGGATTATTCACTTATAAGGTTTATTACTAGGTATTACATAAAAACTGTGGGCCGTTATTTAAGTAGCATGATTTTCCCAAAGTCTGTAAGCAATTCTAAGCCCTAGGATAACCAGTCCTCAAGAAGCTTCTTACTCTGCCAGCTTATCATTCAATTGCATGCTTTGGTCACCCAAGCTATTGTCAACGAAAATTTGGAATATCAAAGGAAAACAGAGAAGAGATGAAATATTCTCTTTGGCAGCATTTGGTGACTTTAAAACAAAAAGTCAGCATCCCCTATGCTATGTAAGCTCAAAGCGTCACATTCGATGGCATCATTTCAAATGGCCTGAGTTGGATTCCTCGCTTTCCTTGATTTATCCCCCTGTTGGCCCCTGCAGGAGAGCATCATTTTTTTTCTCCTGCCTTCTGTCTTCTGTATTTCATTTCAGGTGTCTATCGAGGCAACGAAAGATAAAGCTCTCTGCTTTCCCTTGTACTAAAGTTCTATATGGAATCAGTTCACCTGTCTGTCACTCCTCATTAAATTCTTACCCTCTTCATTCACATCCTGATCTTTGCAAATGAACATTTGCTTAATAAATGTTCCCAAGACTAACAGTGCAGAGTGAAAATCCCACACAGCAGTAAATTATTAACTCAGTCACAGAGGGAGTGCCATATATGACTTTTCAGAATGAGTTATTATGTGGATCATCATGTAATTATGAATTTTTCAAGCCATGATAGAGGAAAATTGAATATTTAATATTTTATGGACATATTCTACACTGAGGACATCTTTCAAAATTTTATGATAATTTTTAGAGTGAGCGAAGAGCAGAACAAAAGTTACAAAATAATTGCAAACTTGAATATTTAATCACTAGGGACATTGTTGGTTATTTCTCAAATTATATAATGTAACCAAGGCTGTGAACTTTTAATCATAATGTATTCAAATGGGGAAAAAATTGCATTAAAATCAATCTATAAATATGTTTTGGTTGTTTAAGAAATAAGAATACAGAGCTTAATGTTGTCAAATTGAGACCTTAAGATATAAATATTCATGCAGGAGGTAATCTTGAGCGACTTGTTCTAGATGAGCTATTGTTGAACAAAAACTTTTTTAAATGAGCCATTTCAAAATGTTCCAAATCAAACCAAAGCGTAAACATTAAAATATTTTAAAACTCTTAGCTGAATATAAAATGGAAAAATGGAATTGGTGTTTATCAAAACGTGAAAAAAAAAAACTTCAAGGAATATGTTAGAGCGTTGGTGAAAAAAATTAAAGGAAAAATTAAAATAATAAGATTTTGATGTGAATTACCCTTTTATGTACACAATTCACGCGTTCCTAATATAGCATAATATGTAGCACTTCAATTATCACCCATGTTTTAACTTTGAAAATTAGAATATGTAGTAATTCCGAATTATTTCTTAATAGGTTCCTCTTGTTGCAGGAGAAGGTCATTTCCCAGTACCGGAATACTAATAAACTTTGAGGACGTTTGGACTCAGAAGTTCTCAACGCTGGCTGCACATTAGCATTGCTTAGTACTACTTCCCACAGATTGTAAAAGGTCCCGAAGTGAGGCTGGACTCTGATGGTGTTAAAGCTTTTCCAATTATTTTAGTTTTCAGCCATGGCTTAAAATCACTGATATCAATAGTGCTGCCACCCAGTTTCCAGAGGCCAAAACCTCATATACACTTTTAAAACCAAAAGACTCACCTTTTGAGTACATTGAGTAAATGAGCACCAGGGATACAGAGATGACTAGTAAATAGCCCTGGCCCTCAAGTTGCCTATAACCTAATGAAACACACACACATAAGGGCAATGCAGTGCAACTGCTGCTATTAGAAAGGTGTATGCCAAGTGACAGAGCAATGGAGAGAAAACCAACACTCAAGGCACCAAAATGGACTTTTGAAAACCTGAAATTTGGCTAAGAAAAAAGTATGACTGTATTGTTTCTTGCATTCATACATTCATTCACTTATTTAACACATATAATTCACTTATCCAACAAAAATTTATTAAATGACCACTATTTTTTATGTACTATCTTCTCCTCATGGACTATGGGTGCTTATTGAAAATTAAGAGACTGAGGGGCACTTGGGTGGCTCTGTCGGTTGAGCATCCGACTTTGGCTCAGGTCATGATCTCACGGTTTGTGAGTTCAAGCCCTGCGTCAGGCTCTGTGCTGACAGCTCAGATCCTGGAGCCTGCTTCACATTCTGTGTCTCCCTCTCTCTCTCTGCCCCTCCTCCACTTGTGCTCTGTCTCTCTCTGTCTCTCTCTGTCTCTCAAAAATAAATAAATAAATATTAAAAAAAAATTTTTTTAAGAAAATAAGGAGAATGTATCAGCTAGCTATTGCTGCATAACAAACTATAACAACATTTAAGTGACTTAAAACTGTAACTATTTATTTGTTCATGTTTCTGCAGACTGACAATTTAGGTGAGGGTCAGCAGTTTAATCATTAAAACATGTATGAGTTACTTCTTATGGTCTTTAAGAAAATGAGATTTCACAACAATGCCTGTAGGAGAAATTGAATGTTTACTGAAGTGAATTGATTCTTTAAAAAAAAAAATCAGATCTATACACCATGGAAGGCTTTAGGGAAAAAACACGAGTAGACGACCAAAGTTGAGATACCAATATTCTTCTCACTCTTTATCCATTAAACATTATTGTTTCACAGCCCTGTAAGTAAGAGGCAAGGATCTATTATTCTTTCTGCCTAAGACCTCCTTTCAATTGCAGATCCCTTCTTTTCTCCCTAGGACAATAAGACAGAAGCAGGATAAAAGAAACTTGCTAACTGATATTGGTCTCCAATTTCTACTAAACAGAATAGTGAAGGAGGAACAGGAGCCCAATGAGGTGTGGATTCTCAGTTTTTCCACTCTTGTATGGAGTTCTGACCCTTACACAAGTACACTGGAGATTGGGGAGGAGGTGGGGAAGTGCAAGACTTTGTACTTCAATACTGGCTTGCTGGGGACACAGTGCTGGACTTTTTTTTTTTTTAATTTTTATTTATTTTTGAGAGAGAGAGAGTGTGTGTGTTGGAGTGGCAGAGAGAGAGGGAGACACAGAATCTGAAGCAGTCTCCAGAATCTGAGCTCTCAGCACAGAGCCAGACGTGGGGCTCGGACCCACAAACCATGAGATCATGACCTGAACCAAAGTTGGATACTTAACCAACTGAGCCACTCAGGTGCCCCTACAGTGCTGAACTTTGAGGCTAGAGATTTTGTTTTTGTTTTTAGTATTTAGTCTTACTATCCTTTTTGTTTGTTTGCTCACTTATTTGTATGTTTGTTTTACAGATATGAAAACTGAACCTAGAAAAATTTTGCATATTATAGACTCACTTGTATGTTAGGAAGTTATTCAGAATAAGACAAGTACTAAGTACATTCCAGTAACTCCCCTAATCTTGGCTTTCTTTTTGGTTGGTTGGTTGGTTGGTTGGTTCACTGTTGAGTATGAGATTTGTGTTCTTAAATTTTTAAGTGTACATTAAAGTATCGTTAATCATAGCCACAATGTTGTATAGCAGATTGCTAGAATTTGTTCATCTTGCATAAATGAAACTGTACAACCATTGAGTAGAAATTCCCCATTTCTCCCTTCTCCAGTCCATGGAAACAATTATTCTGCCCTCTGCTTCTATGAATTTGACCTCATGTATGTGGAATCACATATATGTGGAATCACACAGTATTAGTCCTGTTACTGGCATATTTCACTTAACATAATGTCCTCAAGGTTCATCCATGTTATTACATATGGCAGAATTTCCTTCTTTTTTTAATTCCAAATAATAATTCATTGTACATATATAACACATTTTCTTTATCCATTCATCTATCAATAGACATTTAGGTCATTTCCATATCTTGCCTACTGTGACTAATGCTGCAGTGAACATGGGAATAGAGGTATCTCTTCAAAAGCCCAACTTAAATTCTTCTGAGTAAATACCCAAAAGTGAAATTGCTGGATCATATGGTAGTTCTATTTTTAATTTTTTGAGGAATCTTCATACTGTTTTCCATAGTGACTGCACCAATTTAAGTTACCACCAATAATGCACAGGGGTTCCCTTTTCTCCTTGCCAACACTATATTTTTAATCTGAACTCAAAACTATGGAAAACAATATACCTTGAAATAATCTCAGTGAAGAAAACTCCCAAACATCTTAAAAGAAAAAAAGAAAAGCTTGTATAACTGGTGTGAGAAATCATATGTCTAATGGGAAAACTAAAAAAATCACATACATAACAGTTCTCCCCAAATCTATTCTACATTTAATGCATTTCCAGTCCCAGTGGGAATTTTTAGGAAAACAAATTTAGAAAAAAAAAATTGACAAAATGTCCTGAAGTTCTTCTGGTAAAGTGTTTAAAATACTGCTAAAAGAAAAAGAAAACTGGGAATAGGAATATTTTCTTTCTTTTCTCTGTTTTATGAAAGCTTTTGTGCTTTTTAAAAACTTTTTATGATGAAAATTGTATTTTAATTTGTGAATATTTGATCTTTAGATATCCAAAATATTATTAAAGCCTTAATATATGTAGATCTACTGTTGAACTAAAAATAATATCTCCTATTCATTAATCTTTTAAAAATGGATTCGCTCAGTGCTAATCTTGAAACAGGGATTGTGCTAGGTTTGGAAGTTTCCAAGATTAATGAGATACAACCCCTGCTGTCAAGGGATTTCACAATCTTGTGAAAAGAGAGGGCTGTAAATATACAATTACCATGTGGTGTCCTCTGTGCTGGGCTAGAGACACTCACAGAGTCCTGTGGGAGCATATAGGAGGGAGCCCTGGGGACAGGACGTAGAGGGGGACTTAACAGCTAAGCAGACCAGTTAAAGGAGGGAACACTGACCAGTATGGCTGCAGAAGCAGGTGATCGCCACATCATACCAAGCACCCTGTACATTTTCTCCGTTTAAGCATCAGGCCTTGACTGAGGAGACTGACAGCCCATCAAGGTCCCTAATCCTCAACAGCTCTAGTTGGGATTACTGTCTACTCTAGTACAGATGTGCACAGGTGAGCACTCCTCAGGTGCATTTTCATCAAGCGCAGTTAGAGTTTGATCCAAAATAACATTTAAAACTTAGGGCATCAATCCTTTTTTTTTTCTTTTTAACTCAGTATTCACAGGTGAAGTCTTATTTTATAGAAGTGCTGACTCATTCACCTTTCTCTTAACTACCAGTCATCACATTGAAGACACCAAAGAACCGTCATGAGCCTTAACTGAGAAAGTGCCATAACAAGGTGAAATACTGCAAGGGCCAGTCCAAGCATCACTTCCGAGCTGTCACAAAGCATTCCCTTGCTCGCCTTGCCCAGGGCCATGAAGCATTTCGACCAGACCCGCAGGACTGAACACCACGGCAGAGAACCGACCGCGGCGCCTCAGGTTGGGATGTTCTTTCTCACAGGAATGGCCAACCCGTGGTGTACAGAGCAGCTTTTCTTCAGTGTAATGACTGAAGATCAGCAGTTGGATGGACAAGTGTTATAGAAGTAGGGGTGCTGGTTTTGAAAGGCAAGGAAACAGAAGAGCAAAGGAAAGTGTGCAGCAGGCAGCTGAACTCCCTCGCTAGGACCCAGGCCAGCAGGCATGGCCTGCATGGGCGTGAAGGCCCAGATTGGCTCAGAGACTAGCCATGTAAAGCACCGAGGTCTAAAAATAGATCTCCCTGCTCTGATAAAACGGGCTTCTTCATGACATACCCATCACACTGACTAACCTGCCTGGTTCCAGACTATTCCTCTAGGGTCATTTTCGAGGTGCTCTACGAATCCCCATGGTCACCAAAAAATCTGCCCTTCACCTGGACCTTGAAAACTTTGACACTAGTACTTTTCGGATTTATTGGAGTAAGAGGAGGCTTCCTAAAACCTAACTAAAGTCAAGAAGCCCTGTGGAGATTGTTACTCTTATTGTTTCTGCTGCTCGCATTGGATATTACCTTTGTATATTATGTGCTAGCACTAAATGCAGACCTGTCTTTCTCTTCAGTTTGTAAACTCAGCCTGAGTTCTTGACAGTGACCCCGGAAAACATTGTCTATATTTCTCCTGGGTCAGGCAAGTCTCCTGAGGATACAGAGAATGTACAAGGCAGAGTCCCTGCCTTAGTAGAGCATACAGATGAATAAAAAGGCAATAATTATATGTTTTATAAGTCTCATGTAACAGAGATATAAACAGGACAGTCTGAGGGTACCAAGAAGCAGCCCCTAACCCTGTTCTATGAGGTGAGGGGAGGTTTCCAAGAGGATGAGCTAGATTAGCCAGGTGAGAGGTGGAGGGGCCTTTATGACAGAGATTATAGCAAATGCAGTCTTGAGGGCAGAGACATGGTCTGTCCAGAGAATTTGAAACAGGTCAAAATGGTTGAATCACGAGACATGAGAAAGGGGGCAGTAAGACGTAAGAATGGAGAGATCAAGACAAGACCATGATACCATTTTACGAAGGCTGTATGATATCCTTAAGCCAGAGGGAAATTATCAGAGGTTCTAGGGAAAGGAGTGATGTGACCTTCAAAATTTAAGCTACTTCAGGGAATAGATTAGTGGCTGTCAGACATCCAGGGGATAAGGGTGGCTGAAATGGGTGAAGGTGGTCAAAAGGTACAAACTTCCACTGTTAAGATAAATAAATCCTGGGGATATAATGTATACTATGGTGACTATAGTTAATAATACTGTATCGTATATTTGAAAGTTGCTAAAAAAGGTTGTAACTATGTCAGGTGCTGGATGTTAACTAAACTTAACGTGGTAAGCATCTCTCAATGTATACATGTACCAAATCATTATGCTGTGCTCCTAAAACTAATGTTATACGTTAATTATAACTCAATAAAAAGAACTTGTTATTTCAGCCAGAAGTCGGATCTGAAAATATGATAAAAACAAATTGTTTAAATCAATGATCTGACTAATTTCCAGAATTCTCTTAGCTCAACATGGTGAAATTACCCATTTCCTGCCTTCAGTTCCACCTCAGACCTTCTGAGTCTCAATTACTTAACTCTCTTAGAGCAGAATGCTTTTTAAAAAATCAACATATCCGGCAAGCCCTCACTTGGGGAAATTAAGTCATGGTGCTTGGGCTTCAGCTTGAGCCCTGACACCACCATCTTCAGTGCATGTTAAAGCCAAGCAATCCACATTCTATTCACAGTTGATCATGAACTTCAGCAGTAGCTTTGGTCATTAAGAGACCTATCTAATTGTAATAGGTATAATGCCCACTTAGTGATAGCCAGTAAATTCACAGAGTGAGTCTCCACCTCCCCCTTTTTAACTCAGAGAACTGTAAAAGAAAACTTGTACCAGACATTTGTTATAAATGACAAGGATAACTTTATTTGATACTATTGCAATAGAGGCCAATACTATTGCAATAGGGAAAAGAGATTGAACTCAACTCTATTGAAATAAAAGATTGAAGATAAAGGAAGATACTTTTAACCCCAAAGTGGACTAATGGAAAAGTACTGGAGAACTTTTAGTGGGGAGCTTGGTCAATGTGGTTAGGCTATCTGTATTTGCTAATCGGCCCTTATTGAAGGGATGCATCTATCTTCCTACAGAGACTGGGAAACAGGGGTGCTATCTCCTTCGATGATTACGTTTCGGAGGGCTAGGCCTCAGTCCTTGAGAAACTTTTCTGGGTTGTAGAAGATTTACATCTCAAAGGGACATAGAAAGAATTTACAAGTTTTTGGTAATACTTTTTTTTCTTTGAGTATAGTGGACACACAATGTTACATTCGTAACAGGTGAACAACACGGTGATTCCACAAGTCTGTGCATTATGAGATGCTCTCCACAAGTGTAGCTACCATCTGTCACCACTATGCGACACATTACAATACCACTGAGTATTTCCTACACTGTACCTTTTATTCCCCTGACTTATTCATTCCATAACTGGAAACCTGTATCTCCCACTCCTCTGCCTCCCTTTTGCCCATCCCTCGACCGCCTCCTCACTGGCAACCATCTGTTTGTTCTCTGTATTTATAGGTCTGATTCTACTTTTGGTTTGTTTATTCATTTGTTCTGTTGTTTTTAGATTCCACATATAAACAACTGAAAGTTTTCTAAAGCAAATGTGCTAAGAAAAGGGAGGATGAGGACCTAAAATCAGGAAGAAGCCTATCTGAGTTGTAGTCAGGCTGAACAGAACATTAGGCTATCTTGGTCAAAAATCACTTCAAATTATGGGGGGCCTGGGTGGCTCAGTCTGTTGAGCATCTGACTTCAGATTGGGTCATGATATCACAGCTCCTGAGTTCAAGCCTTCCCCACTGATTCGGGCTCTGTGCTGACTGACACCCCAGAGCCTGGAGGCTGGAGTCTGGGGCCCAGATCCAGGAGCCCAGGGCCGCGTTCGGATTCTGCGTCTCTGTCTCTCTGCCCCTCCCATATTTGCACTCTGTCTCTCTCTCTCAAAAATAAATAAACATTAAAAAAAGTTTACAAATCACTTCAAATTTTATGAGCAAGGCTATTCTTAAGGCAGCATATTTAGAGGGAATTATTGTATTTCCTAGATGAGTAAAATAATTCCACCTGTCCAATTCTGGGATTATAACACAGTGTGAGCTGCAATGTCATTGCCAAGTCCTGCACTGCTCCAAGTGCTTTTTCCTTATGAGGAGCCTTGCCCCTGGCCTGGTTTCACATAACATATCCCTGGAAATGCAAAAAACACAGGTGACATTGGCTGATGTGCATGTGGACAAAGTTCCATCCTTTATTTTTTTAATAATTTTTTTATGTTTTATATTTGAGAGAGAGACAGAGAGCAAGTAGGGGAGGGGCAGAGAGACAGAGACCGAATCGGAAGCAGGCTCCAGGCCCCGAGCTGTCAGCACAGAGCCCGACGTGGGGCTCGAACTCACGAACCATGAGATCATGACCTGAGCTCAAGTCGATTGCTTAACCAACTGAGCCACCCAGGTGCCCCAAAAGTTCCACCCTTTAAAAAGAGGCTAGCCATTGACTTTTACCTTGGCAAGCATAAGCTATCTTTCCGATAAAGCCTATTAAAACATATATGACAAAATGTCTAATTGCCCCAAATCAGCTCCCTTCTTCCAAGACTTATTCATCCATTTATTCCTCAAACGTTTATGTGGCAGGACTTGTGCAAAGCAACAGATGAACCATGCACATTCTCCCAAAACAGACACAAACTGCACTATACCTACAGAACCACTAAGTTTCCCTGATCATAGCTAGCAAGATATTAATGCGATAATAAATGTTTATTAAATATTTCTGACGAGCCTTATGCAAAGTGCCTTTCATCATTTGTATCATCTCATGTTCGTAACACCTTATGAGCTCAGTGCTATTATTATCAGATACCTACTTTACAGATGAGGAATCTGAGTCTCAGAGTGGTCACATGAATTGTCCACGATTAAGGGGCTATTAATGGGTAGAATAGGGACTTGAACTCATGTCTGTCTGACTCTAAACCTGTGCTCCTGATCATTTATTATAATTCCCTGCTGAATGTGACACAGAGCATTACACGCTTCCTTCATGAATTCAATGTAAATTCAGCAAGTACATATTAAGAATTTAGAATTCACATTGTTAGTGGAAATGCCTCTGTTTCAGGGCAGAGAGGGCAAGAGATGATCTCTAAGATGCCAGTAGCACACAAGGCTTGATGCTAAAACTCAATCAAAGTGCTCCCATGGCACCAGCAGGGCACACAGTTTGGTGAAAAAGTAGATCCCTGCCCTGGAGAAGGCTACATTCATTAGTGCCACATGTCCCCAACTTCAGGCCATATTCATAATTTTTGCTATATCTACATCTCCCTGCACTTTTATTTATTTAATATTTATCTTTAAATAGACCCACTTGAAAAACTTGACAGCAAATGGAGGGGGGAAAGGCAGATTTAATTATTGCCATTGAATAAATGTAGCAATAGGAGAAGGTAAATATTCACCTGTGTACTAAGCTTATGTCAAGTGGCACTTTGGGAAGGACTCCCTGCCCTCCATCTTCCTTCGTTTTTCTCTTTCTCATCCCACTCTGGGGATCATTCTATAGAATCCAGGCCCTACTTCCACTCTGGGAAAATGCTCTAGATTGTTCTTGCTTCTCTCTACCCTCCGTCCACCTGCCACCCCACTGCACACTTCAGTGAGTGTTCAAACCCCAGTTACTCAGGACCTTCCTGGATAGCTCATCAGATAGTCTGATAAAGTAACTCTGCTTGGAGGGTGTTCATAGAGTAAGAGACGTCAAGAATCAGGAATTTGCAGATAAGCACTGGACAAATGTGTTGCCTGGATTATGCCATTTAGTCTTCACAACAATGTGGTGAGGAAGAGAATATGAACCTCTTTTTATATATGAAGAGACTGAATGCACTCCATGCTTTCAGACTATGTGAAGGGAGGTTACATGATTTGCCTGAGGCCCCACAGCTAGTACGTCACAGGTTTGTGCACCTCCAAACTCTAAATACCCTTCCATACTACGGTGGTCAACTTTTCTATATTGCAGCTAATGGAAGTCCTGCGCTTAGGCCTATGTTATTATACCTCACAGAAGGGATTGCCCTCCTCATCCCACCCACCCACTATCATCCTCTGTGCTCATCGGTCACATGGTCGCCATACACACACACACACACACACACACACACACACACCACTTTAAACCTCCATGGCTGATTTCCCATTGTCTACAGGATATAAGATAAAGTTCAGACTTCTTACAGCATTCAAGGCTTGTCACAATCTGGCCGTAACCTGACTTGCCTGAGCCCTTCGCCACTCACCTCACAGCCATTTTGGATCTCAGCTTTCTCCAACAGTTCACATTCCCTTACGGCTGTGCAGAAAGGCAGCCGTGAACACTGCAAGGTCAAAGGAAGGGCATGAGCTCAGGAATAGATTGACCTGTTTGAATCCCAAAATTAGGCAAGCTCTTTAACCTCCTCTGTTTTTTCACAGTGATAATATGTCTTCTGTGTTAGAACTGGGCTAGATGATCTATCTAAAGCATGCCACACAGTGTCTGGTACTTTACATGGCAACTGGCACCTGGCAGGCCTTCAAATACAAGTCACTGTTGTATCTGTGCCCACGTCGTCCCCTTGAAAATTACCTAGAATTACTTTTTCCTTTCATCTTGGTAAATGCGTATCCATTCTTCAAGCTCAAATATCACTTCCTTTGTGAAAGTTTTCCTGATTTCTTCAGGCAATGCTAATTCCTCCTTCCTCTGAATTTCTCTAGTACTCAGTACCCACCTCAACTATAATTCTTGAAATTGGCTTCTAATTATCTATCACCCCTGTTTCTTTCTTCCATTAGATCATGAATTCTTCAGGAGCCTGTATATCTACCAAATATAATACTCAGCACATAGTAAGCTGACAAATGCTTGTTGAATGACTTAATGTGTTTCCCCTTCATAGACATCATTTGTATTTGAATGATGCTATAAAATTAGATTGAAATTTTAGGCACTGAAGCAGGAGCAGTGAGGTAGGTGGGTGAAAAGTGAGATATTTCTTCAAAATCCCCAAACACATCTACTCTCTATGCATAAAGCCATTTCATTTCCAGAATCATTGCCTGCAAATTATATTGGTCCTCCCTTAGAAGCATGAGGGAATTTTTGTGACAGGAAAAGATAACGCTTACAAAACCTTTTCATTGTAAACGTTGATTATTTATGAACTCTTATAGGAAAGGGACCCTCTGGATGCTGGCACATGGGAGAAGCCATCCCCCCCCAATTTATAATAAATGAATGTTGGAGTAAATCTCTTCATTAAGCAGATAGAGAAAGGAATTTACGCTCCAAAGTAATCACTCGTCTCTTCAACCACAAAAGCCCCAAAGACTTCGCTTCCTGAATGTTCTGTCTAATGGGACAGACCTTTGGTGACCTGTTTAGCACAAGGATGACTTCAGCAGGTAGATTCCACAAAGCTAGCAGCCCAAAGCAAACACACAACAACACTGCCCGGAAACCGGTGGGTGGCCTTGGCTGGTGAAAGCCCGTCCTTCAAGCAACTGAGGCAGGAGCCCATTAAAGGTGTTAATTTTACATGATGTGGCACCGCAAGTTTATAAATAAATAACAAATGAACATTCCCCACGGTTCCTCTCCTCCGAATTTCTGTGTACCTGCTACAGGCCTGGCAACAGCAGGAGCTGCTCAGACGCCAGATCCGGAATTGCTCTTCAAAACGTGAGGGGGGAGGCATTTCTGTCACCAAGACTTGATAAGTTTTGACGCTTACATCACTGGATCCAGATACCTTAAAAAAAATAGCCAACTAATCCGTCCTCTGTGGTTGGATGTGCTCAATTTAAGATTATTATCATGAGCTACAAGAACAAAACACAGATGTTAGAGTTTCAGAAAAATGTACTGTGGGGGACTATTAGTAAAAAATACTGTTTAAAATATATAACATATGTAACTATTAAATACATAAAAATCCCATGTACCAAGAGGCAAAACATGATGAAAGTTGTTGAATATTTTAAGTACCTATATTGCTGCATAAAATGGTTCTGTGCGGTAGAATTTTCTATTGCAGGAGATTTATGAAATTTTGTCAAAGTGGTAGATCATGCTGAAGTCAGGGGAAATACTAGCACACTTTAGGTTGCTTTCTATTTTTAATTAAGTTTGGAAGTGCATCTTTGCACTTGTGAGTGTGCATATAAATATATGTAAGTGCAGATGTGATTAACAATAATGCTGATCTATGCAGACATTCAAATTCACTCACAAAATGACCCCCTCCCACTACAGAGCAAAATACTTAATTGAGGCTGGGTCTGTGTATTCATAACAAACTGGAAGGAGAATGGCGAAATTTGACCAGCATGTTTCACCCTCGCTCATTTTAGCAGCCAAGGAGGCAGGAATTAAACAAGCCCTATAGGGTCCTGACCTGAATTTCCAACCAGAGATGAGCCATGAAGACTAAATGTTATGGTGCTTGTCGTGTTTACCCATGTCAATAAAGATGGAGACTGATTGAGCTTGAGTGGTTGACTAAAGGCCATCTAATGCTTATTCTGAGGGATAATCTGGGAGAAAGTTTCAAAGGCACCTTTGAGAATTAACTGGGATCCAAGTTATTCAGGGCCCAAATTACTAGGCAAGTATTAATAACAATTGAGTCAAGGGCAAATAATCAGGTCAGATGCATAGCAGTGAAAGTCTACAATGAAGAAAGCAGAGGAAAAAAAGAGGAAAAAAAACCCACAATGCAAGCAGTAAACTCTCTCTAGACACAACCTAATTCACCTTAAACTCTCCTCTACCTCTGCCCCACCTCCATTCCTCCAGATCAACCTTTCAAAATTTCCATTGCACCTGCAGCCCACACCATATAACCTAGCATGTAATTATATACTCTTCTGTCCTGTTCATGTTGCTGTATCTGTAATTGTTTTCATCCTAACTAGGTTTAAATTCTATTTGGAGGTCAGTAACTACATCTCATATATCTGTATTTTCCCCAGTGCCTAGCACAACTTTATGCACAATAAAAATTTCAGAAACTTCTCATTGCTGAAATTTTTGCCCTCCAGCAAGGATTGATAGCAAGTGCCATCCATTCTTCCTCCATCATGCTGCACTGACACCTGTTCCAGTGTTCCTATAGAACACACAAGCATGTACACTAAAATATGTGAACATATTTTTCTATTTATTATACGCTTTATTCTATAACTTTTTTTTTACCCAACCATATCTATAATTCCACTCATGTTTCTACCAGTTGGGTAAAATTCCATCTTGTTGGTGTGCCACAATTTATTTAGTCATTTCCCTTATTGCCGTTTATTCCAAAATGATAACCAATATTACAATAAATAAATTTATCCATGTCATTTTGTACTTGTGTTGTTATTTCTTTGTAGATTCCCAGAGTATAACTGTAGAGTTAAAGCTTATTTCTCACACTGGATTACTGAAGATACCACCAGTTTATTTTTCCAAAAGATTTAGTCATTCTCCTACCATTCACATACTTGAATGTCTACTTCCCCACACTCTTGACAACACTGGATATTATCAACCTTTTTAATATTCACCAAGACAAAAGGGTTGGGATCAGGGTTAGAGCAAAAAATGGTATCTCACACTTTTGTTTTGCATTTATCTGACTGCCGGGGAAGGAGGTCTCTGCATTGTCTGTTTGCTTTTCTCCTTGTAAGAATTGCCTCTCATAGTTTCTACCCATTTTTTTATTTAATATACAGGAACTCTCTGTATATTAGGGATATTCATTAACAAATGTTACACCTATTATTCTCCCACGTAAATCTTACATGATTCTATTTTGTGAACCCCTTAAGGATAATGACCATATCTTAGAACTTATCTCCCAATCCCTTCTTGTTAGCAACCAGGCATAGTATATAATAACATGTCCATTGAGAGGATTCAATAAATACATCCAGCACTTGAACCAACATCAATCAAAAGTAATTTGGTCATATGGTTAGACTGACCAGACAAATACTCCTTGTACAGTGGAGCATTGAGTATCCTAAAATGTCTACTGGATCAAGGAAGGCATTTCCATTTTAGTCCACACTTGGCCTCCAGGTAAATGCCTAACCTTAGCCCCAGCCTCACCCCTGCTTAGTTCTAACACGGAGAAGACTTCATATAATGCCTTGGAGTCCAAATATAACAATTGAAAATATAACTGTGGAGGATATGTGATTAAAAAAAATGAAGAAAGGGATGAAAAGGGAGCTTTTCCTATGCAGGCACACACACCAGTGCAGACCAGCGTTTTAATTCTAACACAAATCTACTTATTGTATGGTATGTAGGCCCTGTGTTTGCTGATGCAACTAAGGCAGAACATTAAGATGCACACAAATGAAGACACATTAGAAAAATATCTAAATATGGTGAACATTTACACTGTGAATATCAAGAGGAACCTGCTTTTGTGCGGTGGCAAGACAAGTTAAAAAATCTTCATTCTAGGAAAATTCACTACTATTTTAGGGATTTGGGGAACCACCTAGAGTGAGGTAGGATGTGGGGAATTTGTGTGAATGAGGTAAAAAAGTAAACCGGTAAACTTGTGATGTGGGTGTAGGGGACAGCCCATCATGTTTCAAAAAGAACAAGAACTGGTAGATAGATAATCCAGAGTGCTCTGAAGAAAGATTGCAAAGTTTGAGACGGGGCAAATAAGGCTTATACTCCCACCAGAGAGAATGAGGTTTGAATCACCATTCTGGAGGCTTAGTTATTTTCATCCCCAGCTGATGGAGCGACCCGCATCTCTACCACGATTCCCCCTCTGAATGGCTTTATAGGGACCCCGTGAGTCCTGCTACAGAAAACCAACACTTGAGTGAAGTGACTTTGTGCATTGGATGCCACTTATTAATAGAGGTATTCCAAATGGAAGACTCCCTTTAACTGATGAGTTATATGTGCAGAAAAGTGTTGAATTATAGAATTCCACGGAACAGAATATACACAGAAAATAAAAATCATCGTTTCCAGAAATGTTTAATGACATAGGGAAAATGCTCATGACCGCTGAACTGAAAAAAGCAAGACACAAAACCATATAAAGACACTAACTTTGGGGCGCCTGGGTGGCTCAGTCGGTTAAGCATCGACTTCAGCTCAGGTCACGATCTCACGGTATGTGAGTTCGAGCCCCGCGTCGGGCTCTGGGCTGATGGCTCAGAGCCTGGAGCCTGCTTCCGATTCTGTGTCTCCCTCTCTCTCTGCCCCTCCCCCGTTCATGCTCTGTCTCTCTCTGTCTCAAAAATAAAAATAAAAAAACGTTAAAAAAAATTTAAAAAAAAAGACACTAACTTTATTTCAGTAAAGGACACACACATATATTTTGTATATAAAAGCGAAGAAAAAAGATGGAAAGAAAATACCACAAAATGTCAACTGTGCTTATCTCACTGGGACATTGCCAGTGATTTCTATTTTCTCCTTTACAGTTTTTTGTACTTTACAAATAATTTTAAGATGAGCATTGTTATTTTTAAATCATGAAAATGTATTTTAATATAAATATTCTTTTACACTACGTTTTTAACCGATTTTAATGATTTTCAGTCATATTCTGCCCTTTATTTTCTCTCTTTTAATTAATCTGAAGTCAAACTCCTCATCCCATTTTCCACTCCCTACAGTTTCCATTCCTTCACAATCTTCTTCACTACCTGGGGGGAGTCAGCTAGGGGGCCGGGAAATAGCACACCCACCAGCCCTGCTCCCCACATTCCTGCACTGCCTCCCATGTGGCAAAGATAAAATAAAAGAGAAGGAAAAGATTATGAAAGTTGCTTTCGGATTCAAATTTAACTACTATATGTCTGTCTTTTCCCACGAGAAAGTTTCATGCAAGAAAGGAAGTTTACAAGATTTCTAAGCAATAACTCACAAATTTGGTGCTGACAGTTTGAGGTTTGTTTGTTTGTTTTGAGAGAGAGAAAGAGAGTGCTACAAACTCAAGCATATTTCAAAGTGCCCTTGTATGTCTTACTACAGTATTGAAAAAAAAAAAAAAATGAACAAAGGCTTCAAGAAGAAAAATATGGAGGTATTTCATTATACGTAAAGTTTGTGCTGTGTGGATATTCTCCATGTGATTTTGTGGCACTTAATTTATTATTGTTGTTATTATTTAGGTTATGGACAACATGGTAAGATACATCTCCATAAACCCCACCAAAATTGGGGTTCACTTCATAGTGTTTCTGCTTATTTGTCATACTTGCAACATGGCACAGATTATTGAAAAATGGACAGACTATTGACTATAGCTCCACCAACAGGAATACTGAATTTTTACATATACAGTTATAACTAAAAGTCACTAGTGGGAAGGAAAGGGGGATAAAATTGTGGTTTTTTTCTTCATCTACAACATCAACAACAAACAAGGGTCTTGCTGTCATACATTTAGCTTATGTGGAGGTATTTTCCTTTTTTTAAATTTTAACCTTTTTTTAAAGTTTATTTATTTATTTATTTTGAGAGAAAGGGAGAGAGAGAGGTGTAGGGGCAGAGAAAGGGAAAGAGAGAGAATCCCGAGCAGGTTCCACACTATCAGCGTGGAGCCCAAGATGGGGCTTGAACCCATGAACTGTGAAATCGTGACCTAAGCCAAAACCAAAAGTTGGGCACTTAAATGAGCCACCCAGATGCCCCCAAGAATTTTCAAACACAGGAGAACAAATCTGGGTCTTCTTGGTTTTTTCTCAAAGGGTCATCAGGATGTGTGTGTTTTGAAATACTGGAATAGCTGGTGAACAGTCGAACCAGAATGTGAACCACACATTCTGACCAGAGCTCTCACACTGAAGCCCTACACTGCAATGACGAGCTAACTCCCAACAATCTGTGACACTTTCTACCAGTATTTGCATATAACAGGAGCCTGTCTTCACCACAGGAGCTGATTTTCAATGGTGAAATTTCTGGCACCATTAGAAGTGTTGATCCCAAATTCGAGAAAGTTAGAAATAGATTCTTGCTTTGCTTTGTTTTGCCTTCAACTTTTGGTGTGAACTGGTTTGAATGAAAAGTAACAGAGGGAGTCAGGATACCTGTGTCTGGTCTCAGTTCTGCCCCTGGATAACTTAACTGCTTTTGCACACTTCAGATTTCTCATGAACAAAATGACAGAACAGATGATTTCTTGTTTGATAAGTCTACAACTAGACCTCTGTCTTGCTGCCCTCTCCCGTCTCCACAACCAGTGGTCAGAACAAGTAAGCGTGTGTGTGAGTGTGTGTGCGCGAGTGCACATGTGCATCATCCGTAATTTATTCATGTAGTGTAAGATTGCTCCAAAGGATGGAAAAGTTGAAAATAATTAGGTAAGTGTTCATAAAACTGTGTCCAGACTTCGTGGAAAGGTAAAAGCGTTTCTTTCTTCTTCTCTCCGATTGCTAAAATTACAGATAGAGATTCACTTAAAATCTGCTTTTGTCAATTTTACTTTTTCTTTTAACTTCTGATACCTAGGACCTTAAATTGTATGTGACAGCACTAATTTGAGGAACAAAGATATGTCACAGAAGCGGCATTGCTTGTAACCCTCTACAGCTGTAGGTATAAACACACCAATTGCTGATCTGATTCAACCCTTAAAAAAATGAGCTGATCAAATTGGCCCAATTTGCTCCTAAGTCTACAAATCTGAGATGTGTCTTTCTTTTACCAATCCTTGGAAAGTACAAAATTAGACTTTGATTTGGAGAAATAAGACCACAAAACGCTCAATTGCCTTGAACATAGTTTGTGCTCGGTAAGTATTTGCTAATAAGTTATTTGATAGCAGTGGATCTTTTGGCCTGACTAGTCCTGATACTGCTTTAAACCTCTCCTCTGTGTATGTAGCTGTTAAAACATAAAAGCTACCATGAATTAAAGAGCAACACTTCAAAAATGTAGGGTTGGCCTATGGCCAGGAGTCAAGCCATAGGTGGAAAATGCAGAATAAAACCCTTGAAATCCAGCTCTCACAAGAAGACATGTTTGCTTTTTAGCTGACATAATATACTGCCACCCCAACGACATCCCCCCCCCAATCATGAGAGCTAAAATTTTTCATCCTGTTTTCACCATAAATTGCCTATATGTGTCTGTTTAAGGCCATTTGACTTCATAGTCCATTCAAAATGTGGTTTAAAGACACTCACCTAATCCATTTCTTCTAAACAATGATGGTAGAAAAAGAAATATTGAAGGATCTTCTAGGGAAGCTTTGAACACTCCCAAGGAAAGGGCACTTTCAGGGAATGGTTAAGTACTTTGAAAACCCTAAGGAGCTTTGTAGCTAGGGATGACCTTATAACCTCTCAACAGCTTTTTGCAAACAAAATCTTTCAAGCTGCATCTAAAAGACTGGTGAGCAACAATTTGAAGAATGAGGTTTTCTTTTGTGTCCGATTACAGAGCTCAGCAGTTCTAACCTTTTTGTTCTATTATATTTCTGATCTAAATAAGGAATTATTTATTACCAGAAAATGGTGGTATTCAGATCATAAGCCTCCTCAGAGCACTGACTTTGATCCTCAACCATATGTAGGGATTTAGGGAGGAGAAGGCTACTTATCTGGAGAGAATCCTAAAATCTACTCTGAGAAGCTACCTCTCCCTGCAGAAAGCATTCAGGGCTCTGGTCATTGAAAATGAACCTATCTTACAACTTCTTGTTTTCAATTTGTTATTGCAGTGCACGTTTTCACAGTACCTTGAAGTTTTAATTTCCCACATATATGAAATTTCTTCTCCATGGGAAGAAGTAAATGGATTTATTAAAGGTTTAATTCAAAGTGAGTTTTTGTCAAAATTACCAAGGGATTAGTTCATATTCCTCCACTAATGTTTCCTGGTAATAGTCCAGGGAATATTCACGA
This sequence comes from Panthera tigris, assembly GCF_018350195.1. Classification (NCBI taxonomy): domain Eukaryota; kingdom Metazoa; phylum Chordata; class Mammalia; order Carnivora; family Felidae; genus Panthera; species Panthera tigris. The sequence goes on from NC_056660.1 coordinate 52,487,349, forward strand.
TACAACAGAAGACAGACCCCTGGGAATATACATGTTGCACAATGTTTCACTCTTCCCCACGTGGAATTGGGGTACCATTGCTAAAACTGACTCCTGAAAATGTTTAAAAACTTAAATAAGGTAGCTGGGAAGATTATCATTTAAAAGCAATATTTAATACTCTTTGATACTGTTTTGGGACCAGACTATTCCTTGAGTTCTGGGAGAATCATCCAAATAGTCTTTTCAATTTTCAACATAAAGCATAGATGCTCTTCTGAAATGGAGATATTTGAGACTAGTGTCTACAAAGAGCTAACCTGCTCTGGGTGGTAATAGAAAGTTGCCTCTAGTAGAGACAGTGTTGGATCTTTGCAAGTTATATTCCCTTCAGAGAAATGTTTGCTTTCTTAGTATGGATTGAGTTTCCCTGTGCCTGTTCTCAGAGTCTGGGAGGGACAGAGGTAGGATGGGAGGGGTGGGGAAGGAAGGGAATAGGGACGGGAGGGTGGGAGAGGATAAGTAATATCAGGCAACCTGTACCTGTGGGCCCAAGGCTGAAGAAAAAGCTGTTTTCAGAGGAAAGTGTGAGACATGGGGAAATGTGGAAATGTTTTGAGTATCTGTTTTGGGAAGTGGGGACCCAAAGTCATTATAATTTCTGTATTAATGGAAATGTGACCTCATTTAAATATGCCCCTACTTTATTCTCACAGGTTGATGAAATTTAGACATACATATTACATACCAAAAGAATAAAAGATTCCCATGCTACAGATCTTTTTACCAAATTAATATTTGACCTGTTTTAGTAGAGGAGAAAATATGGTAGTTTTATATTAATATGCTGTAGGTAACATTTAGTCTGATATTTTAGTTGACTACATTAAACAGATTTTTAAGTTGCAAAATATCTTTAAAAAATTGCTTGAGTGAATGTTTTCAATACCTAATGATTTTTCTATAATCTGTGATTTATTTATAAAAAGGATATACTCTTATCGTAGTGACTCAAGCAGTTCGATAAGTATTTATTGATTCTCTACTGTGTGTCAGGAAACACCCCAGGTAAGTCCTCTTTTAGAAGCCCATACTTTCTTTGGCAGGTAGAAATGTGTACAGATAATGGCAAGACATAATGAAAACCACTGCAGTTGAGATAATCACATGTGTTCAGAAAGTCCTGAGGAGGGTGATTTCACATGGCCCTGGTGTCCTTGGGAGCTAGGGTGGGGATGAGAGGTCAGGGAACACCTTCCAGAGGTAAGACGGTGAAATAGCATTAATAAGGACAAGAAACAGGAATAAGGTATTCTAAGACAGAAAATCATGGTTGATGCAGGAGGTCATACATACGCAAGGTGCATGTGCAGCTGTAAGTACCTGGCTCAATAAGGGCATGCTGTTTGAAATGGAAGCCAGTAGACGAGGAGGTAAGAGGGCTGAGGAGTGGCCAATATGTTTGAAAGTATGGAAATAAAGATACAATTTCTACATGGCCAAGTAGATGCCACAAAAGTCAAAGCTGTGTCTAAGATGGTTAATTTGCTTCATATATATATATATATATATATATATCCATAGTAGTTAAGTTAACAGGTAAGTTGTTCTATGTAGGAACCTTGATAGCAATGAAGAGACAACTTCTTGCTAACAAGGAGACTAAGGAGAAGGATAAAAAGCAGACATAAGAACCTAAACACTCTGCACATTAGGTCACTGAGTAGAGTCGACTCCATAAACTGACAAACTTTTTCTATAAAGGCCAGATGGTAAATATTTAAGGCTTTGTAGGTTGTATGGTATCTGTTACAACTCTCTTCAACTCTACCATTGTAGCATAAGGCAGGCACACATTAGACACAAATGAATGGGCATGACTATGTTCCAAGGGGGCTTTGTTTAAAGAGCAGATGAAGGGCCACATTTGACCCCAGCTGTATGTTGCCAACTCCTGGTCTAATGACCCCCAAAGACAGTGCTGTGTTAAGACACAATACCATAATTAACATTTATAATTATGACCTTAGTTCAGCAAGAAACGTTTTGATTATGTTCCATGTTCTCCATTTAAGAGGTCAGTGAAATTTGTAAAGTGTATCAGAAAGAGTCTTTCCAGAATTACAGAAAATATTTGGCACTTAAGGGATAAATACTAAGCAAATGGGAGAAAATAATCTAAAAAAGAATAGCATATTTCCTGTACGTTTTCAGAGCTGAAGTTTTAAGTTGCATGGATTTCTGTGCCAACATGTATATAATATTCACACATGTGGTCTAGACCTGCACCGTCCAATACAGTAGCCACAACACACACGTGGCTAGTGAGCACTTGAAATGTAGTTAGTACGACTGAGGAAATGAACCTTTAGCCTTATTTATGTTTGAGTTAAATTTAAGTCTAAAAGTAGATACTCATTTCTGTGACTGGAAAACGTTAAAATATATTTGAGACAACTGGGGTAAATTTTTTCAACATACCTTTTAGAAATCTAAATACAGACCAACTATTTTTTCATGGACACTTAGTATCTGACTTGAGCTGTGAATTGCATTATATTTGTCTTGGACAAAATGACCTGTCTATCTCTATTGACTAGACCATCCTGTGAAGGAAGTCAACAATTTTTCCACCTGTGTTTGAAGAGTCGAGAAAGATTAGACCACAGAGAATTTGTGCCCCAGTGAGTTATTGGGAGAAAGGCAATTAAGTCCGTAGTCCTGTTATTCTAGCTCTTCACTCATCCCATTGAACTTTGATGCCTTACTAATTCTTAACGGAATCAAATCCCCCCTGAGATATCTTTAAATCCACATTATTTGGCTAATGTGAATTCTGATGTTTGTGAATAGACCAGTAGCTGAAGTGATCAATTGTAGATCCCAAGAGACAGGGCCCCTTGTCCTCCTCGGGCTGCAAGACTCAAAGGGTGGCCCGGCACCTGCAGTTCAATCAAACACACACATTTTGAGGACTCTTTGAGAAAGAGCCAGTAAGATCCAGATTTGCTCTTTGTGAGATTTGCTCTTTGTTGGCCATATAAGCTAAATTTATGGCAATAGCAGTAAAACCAGACCCAGGTAGAATGACTCCCAGGTAAGTTTTCTTTCTCTTTTTTTTTTTTTTTAAGTTTATTTTATTTTGAGAGAGAGAGAGAGAGAGAGAACACACAAGTGGGGGAGGGGCAGAGAGAGAAGGGGAGAGAGAGAGAATCCCAAGCAGGCTCCACGCTATCAGCATGGAGCCTGATGTGGGGCTTGAACTCGCAAACTGTGAGATAGGACCTGAGGTGAAATCAAGAGTCAGATGTTTAACTGACTGAGACACCCAGGTGCCCTAAGTTTTCTTTTTCTTGGCCACTTCTCAATCAAACCCGGTAACACCATAGGTAAAAATCAAAGGCAAAGAAAAGCAACGATTTCTTTCTAAAGTTCTCCAATTTGAGATCTCAGCAAGAACATTTTGGATAAGTTTATAACAAAAGTTATAATTGTGCTATACTTCCTCCCTGCCCGAAGCCAAAAGGATAATCAAAACCTTAACAGGGAAGGAAAAATAAGTTAAAAACAGAAAGAGGCAAACCATAAGAGACTCTTAAATACAGAGAACAAACAGGGTTGCTGGAAGGGAGGTGGGGGGGGGGGAGGATGGGCTAAATGGGTGATGGGCATTAAGGAGGGCACTTGGGATGAGCACTGGGTGTCATATGTAAGTGATGAATCACTGGGTTCTACTCCTGAAACCATTATTACATTGTATGTTAACAAATTCAGACTTAAATTAAAAAATATATATATATTAACAAGGTATACACACTGAGCACCAACTCATCAGAATGAATGCTGGCAGGAGCTGGGAGGGACTTTGGAACAGTCACTTCCTTCCAGGTCTCCATCATTCCTTACCTCCTACCACATTTGTTTTGTATTCCCCCTAGATGACCTCTAGAGGTCCGCGCTGAGCTTGCAGCCACTTTGACAAAGACTCTGGAATCCTTTCCAGCTCTCCCCAGGTCTCCCTGCCTGTGGTACTGGAGCTGGCAGTCATTGCCCCAGACCTGCAGTTTCTGGCATGGGTCTTAGGCTAAGCTGCTCATCATCCAGAACGACAGCACCGCCTCACAACCATCATGAGGACACTGCTGAAGACCCTGCCACACCTCTCCTGCTCAGCCCCATCTTCCAACTTCACAGCAGTTACAAACTCACATGGAGACCTGCCCTGTCCGTCCCCCTCCCCATCCTCCTCACCCCCATTCCCCCCATATCCCCGTCAGGCCAAATCCCAGCCTTCCTCCAAGATCTGAAGTCCTATCCGTGTGGGAAGACTCCCTCTGCGCTCATATACCTTTATTCTCATTTGCCTCTGGGACGTAAAGGGGTGGAGGTTTTATTTCATTGGTTGGTTATTTCTCACCTGTTCTGTTCCTTCTCTACGTGTAACTTGACAAAGAGCTTTTTAAAAAACTGATGTTAACTACCTGGAATTGAAGTAAAAACTTTTTTTTAAAAAACTCGTGTTTTTTCTAACCTAAGTATCTGTAATTGGTAAACTGGATAAACAAAGACTGGATCATGATCTATGCATTCCACGGAACAGTATTAGACATTAGTAGTAATTAGTAATACTGGACAATAGTAGGAGGCGCTAAGAATAAATGAGTTAGTACCACTACCTTCACCAACAATTTCACAAACATCGTGATGAAGTTTGGTTCCATTTACATGAAGTTCAAAAGCAGCCTAAACTAATCTGTGGCTCGAGAAATCAGGGTAGTGGCTACCTCTGAGGAGGAGGAAGAGGAAAGGAATTTTACGGTGGCTCAAGGGAATATTCTGGAGGCTGGCAACATTCTATTTCTTGCCCTAGGCGGTCATTACACAGGGGAGTTCACTTTATCACAGTTTATTGAACCATACACTTATGATTTGTGCATTATTCTATATGTGTTACATTCCAATAAAAATGTTGAGAGATTTGTTTTCTAATACACAGGAAATAAAAATAAAATAAACTATGTTCAGCATTCAGTGATGAAGACTGTTCCTGAAGTGTGAAATAGGTAATGAGTACCTTGATTTGATGTAGGGAACCTCATTGACACGTCTAATTGTGCCAGAAATTTCACCATTACAAATTCAGCCCTTGGGGTTAGGGCAGGATCTTGTTATATGCAAATTTTGCACAAAGTGTGTCTCGTATTCTTGGAGGTTAGCTCACCCTTATAGTGCAGAGCTTAAATGTGAGAGCTCTGGGGTCAGAAGGTGCAGCTCACATACTGTAACTACCATTTACTAGCTGTTCCAAAAAATTTTGTTTTATTAAAAAGTTCTTCAAAACTTAGACTGAAAACACAAACCATTTTGTTTTCTCACAGATTGTGTGGGTCAGGAATTTTTGGAAGTCCTCATCTCAGTGGTCCTTTTGCTCCCTCTGTAGCCTTGACTAAGGTCACTCAGTGATTCTCAGCTGGAAGATGAGCTGGTCTGGAGGGTTCAAGATGGTTTCATTCACAAGTTTGTTATTGGACATGAAATGACTCAAAGGCTCTGACTGCCAGCCCGAACATCCATATGTGACCTCTCCATGTAACTTGACTTCTTCACAGTATGGAAGCCTCAGGGTAATCAGACTTCTCACATGGCAGCTCAGGGTTCCAAGCACAAGGATTCCAGTGCTCAAGGCAGAAGTCACATGGCCTTTTTTGTTCCAGATGCAGAAGCCGAGCAGTGAGATATCAGCCATTCTCTGTTAGGTGAAGTAGTCATAAGTGACCCAGATTTAAAAGGAAGAGACAAAGGTCTGATTCCTTCATGGAAGAAGTCACAAGGTCACATTTTCAAAGAACATGCAGGATGAGAGATGTTGTTGCAGACATTTGTGGAAATAACCACCTACAATACTTGTTGGGTGACCTTGGGCAAATCTTTTAAACTCGCCAAGATTGTTACTTCATTTGTAAAATGATGGTAATAATAACAGCCACTTCAATGGATTACTTTGAGGACAGATGAGAAATACACATTAGGTGCTTAGCACAGTGCCAGGGTCATGGTAAGAGATCAGGACACATTATTTATTTACCTCTGTATTAAGGTAGCAGGAGCTGAGAAATAATAGAGGGGGACAAAGAGATGGCTCCAGAAATAGTCAGAGGCTAGGCCAGGGCAGAAGTGCAGAGAGGAAAGGAACAAGCAAGTTGCGCAATAAGGAATGTTTTCCAGGAAGGCAGTGAGGCTCAGAAAACCATGCTGGGAAAGAGCAAAAAAGCGAACTTTCTCAGCTTCCCAATTTTTCCTAGGCTTGCCTCAGTGTCTTGTCAAGCAGGCAGCCGGAGATGACTTGTTTATAAAAGTCACTTTCATTAGCAACATCAGATTGTCTTCATTCTTAGGGTTGCCAAGGAAAAATAAAAGAGGGACCCTGCTTTTGACACATTCTGACACTGATAGCAAAGAGTAATCTTTCTTGAGTCTCTAAACAAATGAACACCAACCCTTCTGGGCCATGGTGGTACCCAGGGACTTGCCACGGAAATGGAAGAATGTAACAAACTTTAAGTGAAATAAATGGATCTCTTCCAAACAACTCCCAGAAGAGCCAGGTGAAGGGAATCTGTATTACAGGATGTTTTATTAATACTTAATGGAAAGAACCAAAAACACTTTGCCACTTGGCGGTTGTGAAATGAGCCTTTTTAGCCAATGATAAAAACAGGAGGCTATGTAAATTAACACTTTGCCTGGAATTAATGTAAGATTTTCAATCATAGAACTGACTTAGCAGGCATGATGCATCAGTTGACAACTAGTTAAATGGTTCTATGCCACTTTTAATTGAAAAAAAAAAACAGAAATATATGAAATAGTAGATAATAAATACTATCACAAGTTCTCTACATAGATTAAAAAATTTTTTTTAACGTTTATTTATTTTTGAGACAGAGAGAGACAGAGCATGAACAGGGAGGGGCAGAGAGAGAGGGAGACACAGAATCTGAAACAGGCTCCAGGCTCTGAGCTGTCAGCACAGAGCCCGACGCGGGGCTCGAACTCAGGACCGTGAGATCATGACCTGAGCCAAAGTCGGACGCTTAACCAACCAAGCCACCCAGGTGCCCCTCTACATAGATTTAAGGCCACCCTTTCAGCTTGTTAATCAAGAATACTTTAGAAAAAATTTTTTAATGTTTTTATTTTTATTTTTGGGGGGGGGGGAGAGAAAAAGAGAGAGAGAGAGAGAGAATGAGCGGGGGAAGGGCAGAGAGAGAGGGAGACACAGAATCCAAAGCAGGCTCTGCTCTGAGCTGTCAGCACAGACATGGGGCTCGAACTCATGAACCTTGAGATCATGACCTGAGCTGAAGTCCACACTTAACTGAATGAGCCATCCAGACACTCTGTAAATCATGAATACTTATCAAGTACCCACTGGATACTAAATTTGAGCTGTGTGGAAGCCATAGCTTCTACAGTCTCACAGTGAATATACAAATTTGAGAATGACAAAGTCGTATTAATTGTGATTCTGCACCAAAGGAGATGGTTGCGATCTTGGACTTTGAGCTTTCTATCAAACAATCAAAAATCTTAAGAAACTACAAATATTTGCTCAGTGCCTACCATGGGCACAGGTCTTACTATGCACAGGGAGATATACAAAACTGAGGAAGATCCAATTGTTATTGTCATTAGTGTCATAATCGAGTATAGGAGACAGGAGCATACATCAATAACCCTTTTATGAAGCTCATCAAGATCAAATATCATAATAGAAATAAAAACATCATTCTTTGGGGGATATTTGGAACCGAGTGATTCATTCCAACAAGGGTATAGTGAACAGAGAAGGCTCATTAAAGAAAGTGTAATTTGAAAGAGAGCTTCAAAGAGTAGGTAAATAGCCAAATAGAATAAGAATAGCCAAATAGAGTAAGTAAATTAAGCAGGCTCTAGGAACAGGAAATTACAGGGAACATTCCAGGAAGAGGGAGTTCAATGTGCTGTGAGACCCTTAAAGTCAGAGGTTGCTTTTGTTTATTTTCAACATGTTGCTGGCACACTATAGAAGCTCAAGAAATGTTAAGTGAACAAGGCATGGAGGGAAAGATGTAGAGTTAAAAGGATAGAGACAAAGAGCAAGACAAACAAAAAAAAAAGAACAAGAAAATGAAAAAGAAAGAAAAGGAAAAAAAGAAACTCATGAATGTCCAGTCCAAAAATTCCGACCTTAGTTCCTGTGTAATGACATGATGGATTGATGCCATAGGACAATCCAACCATACGGTACATAATGAATGAGTATAAGGGGATAGCAGCAGAGATGAACTTCTCTTCTGTTTATTTCCCACCAACTGGGTGTATTCTCCTGAGTATACAGAAGAGGTGCTTGCCTAATACACTAAATTATACGAATAGTGTGGCAGACTGAGAGCTAAGCTATCATGATCTTATTTCCAACTCTGTAGTTAGGCGTGCTCCACTGTATTTTCAAAATTCCCAGGACTTGTTCGAATCCATCTTAATATGAGATAACTGTGGGAATAAAAGGCACAGCACAAGGAATATAGTCAATGATATTGTAATAGCATTGTATGGTGACAGATGGCAGAGACACTACACTTGTGGGGAGCAGAGCATAACATAGAGATTTGTCAAATCACCATGTTGTATATCTGAAATGAATGTTACATCCTGTGTCTACTACACTCAAATTTTTAAAAAATTAAAGAAAAATGAGATAACTGTGATAACGTTTTAAGCCTTGAAGATGCAAGGGGGAAAAAAAACACTATAAGATCAACGCATTTGACTACATAAGAAATAGAAACTTTGGTACAAGTTAAAAAAGGCTAGAAAAAATATAAACAACAGAAAGTAAAAAAAAAATTGCAGTAAATAAGACAGACAGAAGTATAATATACTTGTTACACAAAAAGATTATTCAGTTTGGTAAGAAAAATAGTAAGAAATCAATAGATAGATGGTACAAAGCCTAAAATAACTGAGAAATTGCTCACATAAAAAGAGATATAAAACAAAGTGGGAAGCATTCAACCTGGACAGTAAGAAAAATAATGCATGTTAAAACAGCTAAATGCCATTTTCTAGATGAAGAACAACTATGCTTTAACGTTAATAGCCAATTCTGCCAGGGTACAATAAAATTGTTATATTTTTGCATTGTTATGGCAGTATTATTAATCAGCACAACTCTTAGAAGCCTACTTGACAAGATGTACCAAGAGCCATAACAACTGTGAATCCCACTCATGGGACTTGGCCTCAAGAAAAATCCAAAAGAAGGGAAATTTATAGATTTGAAGAAATTAATTTCAGTGTAATTGTAACAGTGAAAATCTGAGAAAGGCAAAGCAAATTTAATAAGTTATTGAACGACTCTCTACATTGTTCTCTGTGATAACAGTGAAGGAAGCCAGGGAGATATAGTTGCTGCCATGTTCAAAAACGAGTCATTAAAATAATTGAAAAAGGGAGACTATGAGCCTGCCAGGAGCCACACACTCTCCTCTTGCCTCTGAAGGCTGAGGTTCTGATTACAGGAAGCCCCTCAGAATTACTTGCAGAGCTTTTAAAATATATACCCGTCTAAGCTCCACCACAGGAGATTCTGACTCAGAATCTACAGATTTCAGTCGTGGGGTGTTTTTTGGGCCCAGTTTCCTACACTGAGAAGGTGTAAAGAAAATACACCTGCATACAGATGTGTTTGACATTGCTGATCAGATCATTATGTTTGTCAAATGCTCTATAAAAGAATAGCAACACACAATCATGAAAAATTAAATTGTTATAAAATATGACTTCCATACATAGGGTGCTGGTGATTCTAAATGGATGTTTTGTTTGCATAAATGTTAAACCTTTAAGTTACTGAGAAAGTATTATCATAAGTGTAAGTGGTAAATTTTGAACCGGGAAAAATACAAATAAAGGACTAAATTCTAAATTGATTTTATGGCTCTTCTTTGCTTTTACCACTTTAAAAACTTAGTGTCTATTATTAAAGATATTCATAAAAATATGTAATTAATGTGGAACTCACCAGCATCCCTACCTTCTGCTCTCCCTCTCTTTCTCTCTATTTCTGTGCCCATTACATACTGTCCCCAAACAGAAATTTCACTTTGTCTATATTGTACAAGAGAACTGTCTTAACTGTTCCGTTTTTCCATGCTGTAATTCTCACGTTGTTTCCAATGTGTGCGATATTAACAAATCTTAATTGGTTGCATAATAGGAGCAGACAGCCTATACAGTATTAAGCCACTTCTACACCACCTATTTTCTGTATGCAAATCAGACAGAAACAAATGTTTGGCCCCAGCTGGGCAAAATGTCCCATTTAGAATTCTTTTCCTCTTCTTTGTTCTTTGATGTTCTGCAAATGAGCTTTAGAACTCCACTCTTCACACAATTCAATTTTACAGACCCATTATCTGAGATATAATGTGGAGGTTAAATATATCAGGGCAGCCATTATGTGAAAATAATTAACAGTAATGAATAATGCACTAATTCCACTGATGAGAGATGGTTATATGTGTAATGAAGTGTTGGGGCAGCCCTGACAAATGAAATTAAAATATTTAAACACTGTTTTATGATATTACTTTGCTCATATAATTTCCTTTACCTACAATGAGCCACTTGGATTATCGTCATTATCTTGACAGCTCTGAAGGATGAAATAGTGCGGGTTAATGTGACAGCGATTAGTCAGAGGGAAAATCCATCACCCAGGGCAGAACGGGCTGAGGCAGAAAAGGCCTCTACACTGTCCTGTTTCCAACACGAGAAGAATGATACTATCAACATCACTTCAATATTAAATGGATAGAATTATCTTGTCATTCAGTTACAGCCTCTGAAGAACTACCTATTTGTACCTGCAAAGGAAAGGTCAGCCTTTCTTAATCACCCATAAAAATATGTTGATGGATTCTTTATATCAATAATAGTGACAGGAGCAGAGGAAAGAAGCGTGACAATTTAAAGCCAAGAAGTTTCTCCCTCAAGTCCTTACAGCTCTTGCCTCATAATTTCTACTCGAATTAAAATTGAATTTCAGAGTCCAATTTGCTGAGAAGGACTCGGGTGCTTGCTTACTCTCCTTCCTCTGAGATTATTACATCTGACTCCTATTCTGAAAGTGAATTCTACCTCTGCTAAACTTTATTCCATGAATACCCTTCGGAATAATTATTCTGAAGCCTGCGTGTTACGGCCTTTCAAGATGCGCGAGTTTGAATTTTTAAAACTCGGTGATGTGATAATCTATCTGCTCCTCATTAAAGTTGATACTAAATTCCGCATTAAAATACGTGATGGGAGAGGAAGTCATTGGTCACGTGCGCGGGAGCTGTTACATCGCCAACAGCCACTCTGCTTCTCATCCTTCTGGTTTCTAACCTGACAGAGGGGATATCGTCTCCAGAAATCTCTCTAGGAAAATACGTAAAAAACTTAAAATCCTATGTTTTCACTTTATTCTTCTTTTGCTTCAAAACAGTTGTGAATGAGTAGAGAAATTGCTGCAGTTAGAACAGATTTTCAGAGAGTCGTGGTCTAGTTTTCTCTTTGCCTTTGGTTACGAGATGACTTGCTTTGATTCTGCCCCCACGAGAGCAAACAAGGACACGCCCACTAAAGAATAAGGTTTATGTTCTGCTCCACTTTCCTTTAATTAGTTCCGGTGTGCTGCAAATCCTCCTAGGCAGCAATGCGTCGTTATTCAGAGAGGGGAAAACAGCATGTTTCATTGGTTAATATTCAAAGTTAAGTTTGAAAGTCCATTTCCTGTATTTGGAGCCGGAATCTATTTCCAGAATGACAGGGCATCAGCTCTGCCAGAAGACCTCTGCTGGCCTGGTCCTGCTGGGCATCAGGACACAACAGCACAACCAGGAAAGACTTGCATATTCATAAACACTTCTCGAAATATAAAATACGTAACTCGGTATCTCCTCTAATACATGGGTATAGCAGTAGTATACCTATCCCCACGTCAATGGGATAAATCTACAAATACCAAGAAAGCCTCATTTGGGATTGAAATGCTCGTTATTCTCTGAATGGACAAAGTTTTGGAGAACAAAAAGCACAACATGATAAAACACTTGTTAACACCAATACTAGGGGAACAAGATAATACTTATGTTAGGGGTAAGATTAATTCTATAACATCAGTCTATATGGAATAGAACCTGAAGTTAAATCAAAATATCAAGACCTGTTATGTAAGGGTTGTTACTGTAGTTACTTGATAATTTATGTGGATACCTAATTTGCAATGTCATTTTGAATGCTAATTTATTACCAGCTCCTATTGCTACCTCAGTCATACTTGAGGAAAAACCCAAAAAGGGAAAATTTATGCACCAGTCAAAAACAATCTATGTGTGCGAATTTGAAAAACGTATGACATCAGGGGTAACATACGTCCCTATCCCAATAGGTAATAACCCTTGAAAATAATATTATCCCTTTCCCGTACCTCTTGCATTTGTTTTGGAAAAAAAATTATAATTTGCTTCAATTATCTGACAATGAAGTACCCAGTAATAAATCTAACATTAAAAAATCATTTCCAGCAAATTACTCCCATAAAATCAATGAAGGTCAGGCTCAGCTGTAGCAACAAATAAATGACGCGCTATTGACAGACTAGATGGCCTTAATTGTCATTTATAAAGGTTAAGGGGATAAAACAATCTAGTAGGAAGCAGATGTTTACCAAACAAAAACAAAACAAAATAATGGAGACAAGTGCGATAAAGGGAGGAAGTTAGGCACGAACGGCCTCAACATTCTTCCAGCCCGGTCCCAGGGCAAAATTGCCAGTTATTCCAAGTCTCGGCAGCACACCTATTTGATTCGGTCAATATTTATCTGCTTCGGGGCTGCTTTGTGATCTTTCTACCTTTTATATATTGAAGTCATGAAACAGATTCTCTGCTAATAGAAAATGAAGAATTGATAAAATTGAATAACGGTAGCCAGGTTAAAAGCAGACTGACCCACTTCCAAATTCCAGGGGCTACATCTCTGAGAACAGCAAACACGGAGAGAAGACAGCTTGCTGTTTCTCCGATATGAAAGAAAGTAGCTTGCTAATTGTGACAGCGTCTTTACCAGACAAAACCTAGATTTTAAACATCAATACTTTGTCCAAAAATTTTTTCAAAAACCAATATCTTGTTTGTAAACACTGTGGAACATAACCAAACCAAATAAATCTGGAAGGATCTTTCTAGCTAATAATCTCTCCCTCCTATAAATTTTAGCAACGTTTGCTATGGCGTGATGGGTCAAATTGCTCTGTCTGTGCAGATTTCTCAGAATTGACTCCAAACTTGTCTTACCTGGAAATGTCCAGGATCTTTCCTCTGAATCATACACAGGCTTTCGGCTACTGCTTTAATGGAAAAGGGAGCATACTGAAAAGATCCAGGTCTCCTGAAACCATAGCTTCTCTAAAAGTGAAAGAGGACTATAGATCATTGAACCCAACGGCTTCAAGTTTCAGAGGAAGAAACAGAAGCAGAGGGAGTAAGAGAGTCTTCCCCTTAGGGCCTAGGTCACATCCAGGTCTTGAGTCACCTGGCTCCCAGGGCAATGTTCTTACCACACTTAGCCTTGACCTAAGATGTTAAAAGGGCAGCAGTATTGTCTGTGTCCTACAGACAATTGTTTATCAAAATATATCATCTGGCGCTCTCTAGTGTGTCCACAATTACATTCCTCATTGCTTAAAAGAGCAAGGACCAAATTTCTCAAATGAAAAATTTCCTCTCCTCCCCCCAGTGAGCAACTCCCAAAAACTCTGGTCCTTCCTCACATGGACACCCCAATCACTTTCAAGCCTTAAAATAAGAAAGAAAACAAGGAAGGAAGAATGGAAGAAGGGAAGGAAGGGAAGCGGGTGGGGGGAGGTAGGGAGGGAGGAAGGAAACCTCAGTTAACCTTAGTCTCTGAAATGGACCTAACTGTCTCAAATCCTTTGCAGAAAGCTAAAAAGCAAATAAAATTCTTCACACAAAAAAGGAAATAAATGTGAATTTTACGTGTGTTTTAGTAATACCTGAAAACTATTTATTCTTATCTTTTAAGACATTTCCTAGAGAAAAACATAAGATGGAAATTTCTGAACTTTATTTGAAGCAATAAATAAAAACAGGAAAATGACTCTGTTACACGTTAATTGGTACAACACGGACGGACTCTATATTTCATTCTCTTCTTAATGAGTTCCTCAATGATGAGAAGCCAAAATCACTAAGCCTTCCTTCAAATGCTAATAAAAGAACATTTGTTCAAAATTCAAGCATTAATTCTCAATCCACATTCTTATGTGAGTAGACCCCATTTCATATACTATTTCATTTATAATCAAAATGTTAAAAAAACAAAAACAAAAACAAAAACACCAGGGGCAACCAGGTGGCTCAGTTGATTAAGTGCTCGGCTTCAGCTCAGGTCATGATCTCATGGTTCATGATTTCGAGCCCCGCATCAGGCTTTCTGCTGTCAGCACAGAGCCGGCTTCAGATCCTCTGTCCCCCTTTCTCTCTGCTTCTCCCCCACTTGTTCTCTTTCTTTCTCGCTCTCAAAATAAACAAATAAAAACTTTAAAAAAAACACCAAAAACAGCTGTATGCACAAAAGGCACAATTTATAACAGTCCCCAAATTTCTACTGAAACAATTGCTTAAGAGAACTTTAGTTTACATATATGCCTGAAGGGTGTTTTCCTAGAGACAACCAAAGTGGCAAAAGGGAATTTGTTCTCTCTTCTTTTTTAAGTTTATTTTTATTTATTTTGAGAGAGAGAGATAGAGAACAAATGGGGGAGGGGCAGACAGAGAGGAAGAGAGGAAACCCCAAGCAGGTTTTGCAGTGTCAGCACAGTGCCCACAAACTGTGAGATCATGACCTGAGCCAAAATCAAGAGTCCAATGCTTAACCGACTAAGCCACCCAGGTGCCCCAAAAGGGAATTTCTTTTTAAAAGGAAAGCTATATTATAATATAACCCCAAACTAATACAACTTTCTCATGTGGAAAACTTGAATTTTGGAGACTAGGGCTCAAGAGGGTCTTATTAGTCCCATCTATCAAGTGGACATAAAAATTTCTTTAATTTTTTAAAAAATTTTATTTATTTTTGCGAGAGAGAGAGAGAGAGAGAGAGAGAGCGTGCACGCGTGAATCGGGGAGGGGTAGAGAGAGAGGGAGATACAGAATCTGAAGCAGGCTCCAGACTCTGAGCTGTCAGCACAGAGCCCGACATGGGGCTAGAACTCGTGAGCCATGAAATCATGACCAGAGCCAAAGTCAGATGCTTAACCAACTGAGCCACCCAGGCATCCCTATTTCTTTAATCTTCTTATTCCAGTTGGACTTTATAAAGATGGATAAGTCCAGGTTTGGTACCCCCAGCATATAGGGGGTCAAGACATATAGAAAGACGTGGACAAAGTCCAAGAACAATCACAAATGATTGAGTTGCTCCCACTTTACACCTCCAATTCACACTCCACTTTCAGGCACACCCACCACGAGAACCCAGTGTACTCACAGAGAGCATTTAGCTGTCTTCAATTCAAATGTGATATCAGTATAAAAGATTTTTGAAACTACAACTCAAGCATAGATTTCTCTCTCAAGATCATCATCACCTTTCTTGATTTCTACCAAGATGGCTTCCACATCAAGCCTGGAAACAGAAATCGTCCCCTTCTGCTGGTCACTTGCTACTGGCAAATTCACTCTTTCTCCTAGTGGCACTATCAACCTTACTTCAGCTTCTCCATCCTTTTCTCTTTGCCCAAGCAATCACATACCACCAATTCCTATTAAATGTTGCATGATCATTACCACATTTTTCTTTCTTTTCACTTCCAACACACCAATGTGGCTCAGCTCTCACTACTTTATAAAGAAACATTATCCCAAGAGATGGGCCTCCCATCTTTTCTCCACCTTCAAGGATCAAGTTTCTCAAATGAAAAAAACTGCAAGATTTGATCCTGACTACAGAATCCAAACACTTCAGTCTCCATTCCAAACCTCAAAATTTGACCCCCATCTTTCCCAACTAATATAGAACACTTTCCTCCCAGTTCTATCCATGGGATCCCTGCTGCTCATCATGTACCACTCCCCAGATGCAACTTACAAGTTCTCTCCTCAGCACTTGGCCCACATGATGGACCGAGATTCCTGTACTGTGTACCTCCATCAGTTCCGAAGTGCCCTGTCTCCATCTCTCCCATCCAAATCCCACCCATTCCTCCAGGCCATTAGTCTCCCTGTTCTCTGCTCAGAGATGATTGTTTATTCTTGCATTTATTCATGTCTACCATGGGAATGATACTTCTTTAGGCACCAAGAAGACATGAAACAGAAGGACTTGGAAAAGTCTCTCAAGGTCACCAAGCTGTGAAGTAAACGAGGCTTCTTCTTAAAGATCTCTCTAGCATAAGGTGGAAAGTAAGAAGCACCACAGCAAAGAGCTGCTAAGTGCCACAGAGGCTGAGGAAGGAGAGAACCCTTTAGCTGGATGAAGAGGTAGTGACATGTGTATTGGAAATGAGGTACAGGCAGTGTTTGAGCCGGTGGAGGTGGAGGGAAAAGATGTTTTCTATGGAGGAAACTGGGCACAAGAGGACTCCAGTGAATGGGAGGTAGTGGTTTTCTATAATCACCTTGACACTGGGCCTCTGATGTTGGTTCCTCTGTAAAGGCAACAGCTGCTAGAAAGCTTTTATTAGGGAGTTCTTTCGTGCCTAATATTGGTAGGCTCTGCAGTCACAACTTAAAAAGAAAGACCTGATAATCAACTTTATGAACCCTCAATTATAAACTTGTGTGCAAACCTGTATAATTTTCAAACCTGATTGGTGGAGAAATTAATACAAACACTGTGTTCAAATTTCAAGCTCCTTTAGATATGCAAGATGTAGGAAACGTGACAAGATTTTCAAAGAACATGCTGTCCCCTCCCCTGTACCTGATGCCTTTTGATTGATGCAGAAACAGTTTCTGGTAAGGAGAGTATGATAACAATAACTTACCCTGAGAAAGAAAGGCTGAGTCACTACCTAATAACCATCGTGGAACACAACATGTCATGAGACATGTGGCATGAGATGATACAAGTAATCTAAGACATAACCCTGAATGCCACTAAAGCCATGATTTATTTTTATTTTTATTTTAGAGAGGGAGAGAGAGGCAAAGAGAGAGAGAGAGAAGGAGAGAGAGAGGGGGGAAAAGAGAGAGAGAGAGAATCCCAAGCAGGCTCCATGCTGTCAGTGCAAAGCCTGATGTGGGGCTTGATCCCACGACCACGGGATCATGATCTGAGCCAAAAACAAGAGTCAGATGTTCAACCAACTGGGCCACCCAGGCACCCCAAATTTTTAAAATCTTAATTCCATAGGCATAGGGATCATGGTAGCTGTAAGTATAGTGCAGGTTATACAAAAGTCAGTCAAATTCTCTTTATTTTCAAGTTCAGTCTTCAGCAAAACCCGACCTGGTGATTGGCAATTTGAACCAATTGAAAGAGATAGTTGTCAGACAAACACAATTGCTCAACTCTATAATCAGGTTTCTTGGAGGGAGGGGTTTGTTCCACATAGATTTAAATGACCAGGCTTAGTGCCTCAAAGGCAAACTGGTATTGACTACATCTCCCCCACACCATCACTTGATTGCAATCCTGGCTCTGGAGCATTCTCTGTGTACTTCAACATATTTTTACACTTAAAATATTTTAAAAAATAGTAGAAAGGTTTGAGAAAAAATTAATCTTTAACTGAGTTTTAAATTTTTTTCAATTTATTCTGAGCCAAATAATTTCATTCAAGGTCCTCAATGCACTCCAGGAACTCAATATGATTATGCTACTTGATAAAAAGACTATGGTACAATGATGACACGTTTCACTCTACCAACTACCAGGTGAATAGAGGAGTCAGAATTGTCTATCAATTTTTCCCAATGCCCAGACCAATGCAAAAACAAATAAGAAAGCGAATTTAAACAAAGAAAGTAATAATGCATTCAGAAAGCCCCAAAAATTGCACATAAACGTATTCAAGGATAAAATTAGGATTTCCCACATATAGTGTGTTTAAAGATGCATTTGGCTATGAACACCAGAAGGCCCAACTAATAGAGGCTAAAATAATGAGAGACATTTAATTATCTCACATAGCCATCAGTCTGCAGTGGTTCCAGAAAGGTCTTAAGAGCTCAATCAAAGAGCTGGGTCAGTGTCAATATCACTTCAGGCTTTGCACGTGTCATAGAAGGGGAGCTACTGGAGTTCCAAGTATCTTATACACACAGAGTGATCTGAACAGGAGAGCAGCCTGGGATTATCAACACGGCTACACAAGTAAAACTGGAATTCTGCTAGCAAGACAGAAGAGTGGACGGCTATTCTATAGTAGGACTCGCAGGGGCTGAGGATACTTCATCTTCGAAGAATGTTCTCACAAACTTACACTTGCAATCAATAAACTCCTCATGTCTCACACTACAGCTCCCCAATCCACACAGCTCTTTGAAAAAGCACAGCGGAATCTCCCCATCCATCTGTCTAGTTTCTTCTTTCCAGAAGAGAAAGAAAAGAGAAACTATCAACGTGATGTTTTTCCTTGTCAGGTATAATGTCAGGGGACAGCAGACTGAAAACAAGCAACAGGTAGTCTGATCATGGGAGAGGCTGAGAACTGATGCTCACTGTGGAGGAGGGATAACACGGCTTTCCTAAGATCCTGGAGATAATTGCGGCAAAACTGGTAACCGAGCCAAAGTAGCTAGAATGGCCACTCTATACTCACACTGCTATCAGTCATCAATTCATATATTTCTACTCACACTTCATCATCAATTCAAGCATCAGCAATAACTTGTTAAAATTTCCACAATTTTGAAAATGGTAAATAGTGATAAACCTGCAATTCTGCATTTCTTTATTTTATTTTTCCTGGAGTTGTAAAACTTTCAGACAACATTTGTTTACTGAGGATATTTCCAACAAGGAAAACACTAAGAACACAGAGAATAGAAGTTATGATTTAGTGCTCAGAAAATTACTTATAAAAATTTTAAATGTACTTTTGGGATCTGAAAACATGTGAGGGCCTAAGGTTCCAAGACATTCTGAACTAAAATAGATTATGTTTGAAAAATGCAAGCCAGGTTTCTAAAAAATATATAAACAGAAGTACAAATTTTCAATAATATGACAATATTGCTAAGAGAATGTAAAGGTGACAGTGACAACAAACTGATATTACTTTGAAAAAGCTATAGAAAATGTCAGGAGTTGATCTAATTCCAACCAATTTATCTGATTTATCAATCAGAGATACTGTATTTTTTTTAAAACCCTCTTTTGTTAGTTAAGAAAACACAGCTCTCTAAAATAACAAATCTTGTCTTCATATCAGGTTTTTTTAAAAAATGTTTATTATTTATTTTGAGAGAGCAAGCGAATGAGTAAGGGAGGAGGAGAGAGACAGAGACAGAGAGAGAAAATCCCAAGTGGGCTCCATGCTATTAGTGCAGAGCCTGACACCGGGCTCTATCCCATGAACCGCGAAATCACGACCTGAGCCTAAATCAAGAGGCAGACGCTTAACCGACTGAGCCACCCAGGCACCTTGTTTTTGTTTTTGTTTTGTTTTTGTTTTTGTTCAGAGCTCAAAACTCATCCCCATGAAGCAGCTTTAGAATTGTACCGGTGAAACTATAGCACGGATTTTAAGAGTAGATCAGGTGTGCTGCTGGGCTGCATAGAGAATGCAGAAGGCATGAACTTTCGATTCAGAAAGAACTGGATTTGGATGCCTACCCTACCACTTATTAGATGTCTGACTTATAGCCAGGTACTTAAGCATTCTGAGCCACTTTGTTTTTTAATGTTTACTTATTTATTTTGAGAGAACAAAAGAGCATGTGAGCAGAGGAGTAGCAGACAGAGAAAGGGAGAGAGAATCCCAAGCAAGCTCCATGCTCAGCATGGAGCTCAACATGGGGCTTGAACTCACGATCGCGAGATCATGACCTGAGCCGAAATCAAGATCTGGACACGTAACCGACTGAGCCACCCAACTGGAAAGTAAAGATGAATAAAATAGTCATTTTATTGGGGTGTTATAATGATTGAATTTGATAGTGTACATCAATCACTTCCACAAGGTAGACACTCAGAAAAGAGTAGCCATTCACAATAATAAGAGAAGACTAGGTTTTTAAAAAGAGAGTTTTACACTTCCTATAATTGTGAATAAATGTCTGCAAAAGTGGGGACTCTTTAAACAGGAAAACTACTTTGGAGAACCAGGTTTTAGTATGCTTTGAATCTTTACCATATGAGATAGATAGGATTACCTTTCAGAAAAAATCTCTCGCTCCCCTTCATTTCCATAGGAGGCATACCTTTCTCATTCCATTGATCTTGGGCCTGACCATGTGTCTTGTTTGGTCCAATGGGATGTTAGTGGACATGAGGCAAACAGAGGCTTGAAATACTCTTGAGCAGTTGGCCTGCTCTCCTTACCTCCACCTCTGACCTCAAAACAACATGACTGGATTAGCCCACTGATCCTAAAGCTCCAAGAGAGATACTTGGAGGAGAGCCAAGTTGTCTTCAGCATTCCCCTCCTAGATTTTCAATGCTCTCCAAACAGACATGGATGAGTCCAGCTGAACCTACCCTACTGGAGCCAAACCACATTGTAAGAATAAAGGATTGCTGTTTTAAGCCACTGAGTTTTAGGGACAGTTTTAAAGTAGTATTTCTTTGGTATTAACTAACTTACATATCACATTTTTGTTATTGTACTTGGAGAGTTACTGTGGGTGCATTCATCTGATTATACCGTGGAATTTATTTAAGATCGAGGACATGAGTACTTGCCATATGGTAGGACGATGCTAGGCATGGAGTTACCGTGTACACAGACGGGCACGATCCTGAGTCTAGGCCAGTATTTAGGATCACTGGCCTAAGCTAGAAAACAGATTCTCCAAATGATCTTGCAGCTAAATATTGCCTAGGATTGTAAACACCAGTTAAAAAACAAGAAAACAGGGGCGCCTGGGTGGCTCAGTCGGTTAAGCGGCCGACTTCAGCTCAGGTCATGATCTCGCGGTCTGTGAGTTTGAGCCCCGCGTCAGGCTCTGTGCTGACAGCTCAGAGCCTGGAGCCTGTTTCAGATTCTGTATCTCCCTCTCTCTCTGACCCTCCCCCGTTCATGCTCTGTCTCTCTCTGTCTCAAAAATAAATAAATGTTTAAAGAAAAAAAAAAAACAAGAAAACAAATATCAAAAGCATCACATATTCTTGCCTTCTCTCTGGATGGAATATAATGCAACAGCAAACTCCTCTCAATCAGGCCCTTTGTACTTCCAAAGACAGTAAATACTTTTTGTCTTTCAAGTTAATGTGAGGAGGGTAGTCGTACTAAATGGACAAAAGCAAACAACTTGAGCAAATACTGAGAGCAAGACAAATTGCTGATTAAAAAAAACAATAAAAAAGTGGAATCAAAAATAAATCGCTGGAACCTTAACTTCTTAACTTTTTTTAATAAAATATGTTTACATAATCTATTTTATTTTCTTTTAAAGAATAGTTTAATTCATGTTGGCATCATGGCAGATTGAGTTAATAGGCAATCCTCTCTAACAACAACCCATAGATGCAATAATATTTAACATGCTAGATTAAAGATTCTAAAATTATGTTTGCATACACTAGTCAAGCTAAGAAAGAAAAGAAAAGCTACATCCTCCAGATGTAAGAATGAAGAGAGAACTCAAAGCCAGGGCAACAGTTTTCTCAAAAGCTCAACCACCCAGATACTTTTTAAAGCCAGATATGATCTCAGGAGTTGGGGGACTTTTTAAAATGCCAGTGTAGGAACGAGCAAGGTAATACAGGGATAAAACCTTAGACAAAGACCTTTCAGAAAGCCAAAATCTTTAAAGTCCCACCCAGTTAGTGAAGAGGACTGGAAAAATTCTTACTTGCTGCTAGACATAGTATAGAAAATTGTTTATATGACTTTGTCTCTTGGAAGGGAAAAAAATTGCTTATAAAAATAAAAATTCCTACCTTGTACCTTGTGCATATGTGGAGGGATAAATTTATATTGCCCCTATGTTGTGAGGGTCTGAAGTTGAAAAATTAACTACCAGAACTTCCAGAAGCAAACTGCACAAATAACACAGTGGGGGGAGGGGGGGAAAGATGACCCATAAAAAAAAGCCAAGAAACAAACTATAGTGATAGAAACTAAAAGTCATAGAAATACCTTCAAATAGTTCATGAAAATAACTGTCAACTTAGAACTCTATGGAAAGCAAAACCATAATTTTCAAATGAGTAGAAATGAAAACATTCTAAGAAATATTGAAAATTCTACCATTTACAGAGGACTATTAAATAACAAACCAAAAAAAGTGTGTTTCTATTTATTAAAAAGAAATTAACAATTAATTTCCTTAGTATGCAAGAAAAATGGTTTGCAAAGGAATTGTAAAAATGTAGGTGAATATAAAGAAAGAGTACCTTTTAAAGACTGAGAATAAACTGAGGGTTGAAGGGGGGTGGGAGGGAAGGGAAAGTGGTGATGGGGGCATTGAGGAGGGCACCTGTTGGCATGAGCACTGGGTGTTGTATGGAAACCAATTTGACAATCAATTTCATATTTAAAAAAAAGAAAGAGTAACTTTTAAAATTTAAATTTTTTAAATTTAAAATTCAATAATATTAATTATAATAATATAAAGTATCTTGAAAGCATTATAAACAAAGTGGAAGTAAAATACTGAACAATAACATAAAATATGCAATTGATTAGCATTAAAATATTCTAAGAACCTTATTGTTCAATAGAAGAATAGAGACATTGATTTATTTTTTATTTTTTAAATTTTTTTAATATTTATTTATTTTTGAGAGGGAGAGAGTGACAGAGCATGTGCAGGGGAGGGGCAGAGAGAGAGGGATACACAGAATCTGAAGCAGGCACGAGGCTCCGAGCTGTCCACACAGAGCCCAACACAGGACTCGAACTCATGAACTATTAGATCATGACCTGAGCCAAAGTCAGTCACTCACCTGACTGAGTCACCCAGGAGCCCCATTATTTTTGATATTATCAAATCAACTATGCTTGGTAAAAATTTAAGGATCATTGCAAGAATAGGCGTCAAATGTATAACTTCCAAATTAAGACAGAGATAAATAGAAATAAAAACAAAAAACTCAGTAAATTAAAAGAAGAAAAAGGAAACAATGAAAAGCATGGTGAATATAAACCACAAAATAATGTGTCGTTATTTAGTCCCTCCAAAATCAGTAATCATATCTAAAATAAATGGACTAAACTTCTTTGTTGAAATATAGAGATGTTCAAATTAGAGTTAAATAAGAAAAAAATAAAAAATCTTTTGTCTGTTTACAAAAGAAATGTCAAAAGGCAATGAAACAAAAATATTAAATTTAAAGTAATAAAACACTTGTGTGTAGAAAGTAAAATTAATCAAAATAAAGCTGGTCAGGCAATATTAATATAAAACAGAATAAACATTAAGGTAAAACCAATTTTTATGGTTAAAGCAGTACATTTCCTAAGATAAAAGAAAAAAATCACTTGATATATAGAGCAATCCTGGAGATTTATACACTGAACAATGGAGCCTCAAAATACATAAAGCCAAAATTTCTTGATAATAAGGAGCAACAGTCAAATCTACCATCAGATTGGTTTTTTTTAATTTCCTGGAAATATTAGATCAGCATTCAAGAAACAGATGGAGAAATTTTGAATACCACATTAAAAATCTCAAACTAATAGAAATATATAGAGCCCTAAACCTAACAATTAGTGAACACATTTTTTTAAGGCATACCTGGAGCATTTGTAACAATGTCTATGTTGAAGGCCAAAAAGAAGGTATCAATAAACAAAACAGAATTAATTTCCCTGATGACATATGATATGGACCATCTTTTAACCCTAGAATCAGTTTGTCAATATCCACAAAATAATTTGTTGGAAGTTGACTGGGATTGCATTGAATCTCAAGATCAACTATTGTTTTAATTTGAATTCCCCCTATACTTCTTTGATTCTAAAGTTTACCTGAGAGGCAAAAGACATAGAATAACCAATACAATATTGAAGGAGAAGAACAAAGTCAGAAGACTGACGCTACCTGACTTCAAAACTTACTATAAAGATATAGTAATCGGAGATTCTGGGAAGATGGAGGCATAGGAGGATGCTGGGCTCGCTGCGCGTCCTGCTGATCACTTAGATTCCACCTACACCTGCCTAAATAACCCAGAAAACCGCCAGAGGATTAGCAGAACTGATTCTCCGGAGCCAAGCGCAGAGGAGAGGCCCACGGAAGAGGGTAGGAAGGGCGGGGAGGCGGTGCACGCTGCACGGACTGGTAGGAGGGAGCCGGGGCGGAGGGGCGGCCCGCGGGCCAAGCAGAGCCCCGAGTCTGGCTTGCAAAAGTGGAGCGGCCAGAGTGTGTTCCGACAGCAAGCGGGACTTGACATCTGGAAAGTTATAAGCTAACAGCTCTGCTGGGAGAACGGGAGGGCTGGAGGACAACGGGAGGGAGAGTTGTTGAGCCCCAGATGACAGAGCTCAGCTTGGCGGGGAACAAAGGCGCTCGCCAGCACCATCTCCCTCACCCATCCCCCAGCCAAAATCCCAAAGGGAACCAGTTCCTGCCAGGGAACTTGCTTGCACCGTGCAAACACCCAACGCTGTGCTTCTGCGGATCCATTACTCCGGCGGGTCTGACTCCCTCCCAGTGCCGCAGGGCCGCTCCCGAAATGGATCTCCGAAGGAAAAGTGAGCTGAGCCTGCCCCTCCCGCCCCTGTGCACCTTGCCGATCCACCCCAGCTAATACACCAGATCCCCAGCACCACAAGCCTGGCAGTGTGCAAGTAGCCCAGACGGGCCACGCCACCCCACAGTGAATCCCGCCCCTAGGAGAGGGGAAGAGAAGGCACACACCAGTCTGACTGTGGCCCCAGTGGTGGGCTGGGGGCAGAAATCGGGTCTGACTGCAGCCCCACCCACCAATGCAAGTTATTCAAGACAGCACAGGGGAAGTGCCCGGCAGTCCCCCACCACCCCAGGGACTATCCAAAATGATGAAACGGAAGAATTGCCCTCAGAAAAACATCCAGGAAATAACAACAGCTAACGAACTGATCAAAAAGGATTTAAACAATATAACAGAAAGTGAATGTAGAATAATACTCATAAAATTAATCGCTGGGCTTGAAAACAGTACAAAGGACAGCAGAGAATCTCTTGCTACAGAGATCAAGGGACTAAGGAACAGCCAGGAGGAGCTAAAAAATGCTATCAATGAACTGCAAAATAAAATGGACACAACCACGGCTCGAATTGAAGAGGCAGAGGAGAGAATAGGTGAACTAGAAAATAAAATTATGGAAAAAGAAGAAACTGAGAAAAAGAGAGATAAAAAAATCCAGGAGTATAAGGGGAAAATTAGAGAACTAAGTGATGCACTAAAGAGAAATAATCTCCACATAATTGGTATCCCAGAGGAGGAAGAGAGAGGGAAAGGTGCTGAAGGTGTACTTGAAGAAATCATAGCTGAGAACTTCCCGGATCTGGGGAAGGAAAAAGGCACTGAAATCCAAGAGGCACAGAGAACTCCCTTCAGACGTAACTTGAATCGATTTTCTGCACGACATATCATAGCGAAATTGGCAAAATACAAAGATAAAGAGAAAATTCTGAAAGCAGCTAGAGATAAACGAGCTCTAACATATAAAGGGAGACCTATAAGACTCGTGACCGATCTCTCTACTGAAACTTGGCAGGCCAGAAAGGAATGGCAGGAGATCTTCAATGTGATAAACAGAAAAAATATACAGCCGAGAATCCTTTATCCAGCAAGTCTGTCATTTACAATAGAAGGAGAGATAAAGGTCTTCCCAAACAAACAAAAACTGAAGGAATTCGTCACCACTAAACCAGCCCTACAAGAGATCCTAAGGGGGATCCTGTGAGACGAAGTACCAGAGACATCGCTACAAGCATGAAACCTACGGACATCACAATGACTCTAAACCCATATCTTTCTATAATAACACTGAATGTAAATGGACTAAATGCGCCAACCAAAAGTATAGGGTATCAGAATGGATAAAAAAACAAGACCCATCTATTTGCTGTCTACAAGAGACTCATTTTAGACCCGAGGACACCTTCAGATTGAGAGTGAAGGGATGGAGAACTATTTATCATGCCACTGGAAGTCAAAAGAAAGCTGGAGTAGCCATACTTACATCAGACAAACTAGACTTTAAAGGCTGTAATAAGAGATGAAGAAGGGCATTATATAATAATCATAGGGTCTATCCATCAGGAAGAGCTAACAATTATAAATGTCTATGCGCTGAATATGGGAGCCCCCAAATATATAAAACAATTACTCACAAACATAAGCAATCTTATTGATAAGAATGTGGTCATTGCAGAGGACTTTAACACTCCACTTACAGAAATGGATAGATCATCTAGATACACGGTCAAGAAAGAAACAAGGGCCCTGAATGATACATTGGATCAGATGGACCTGACAGATACATTTAGAACTCTGCATCCCAAAGTACAGAATATACTTTCTTCTCGAGTGCACATGGAACATTCTCCAAGATAGATCACATACTGGGTCACAAAATAGCCCTTCATAAGTATACAAGAATTGAGATAATACCATGCATACTTTCAGACCACAATGCTATGAAGCTTGAAATCAACCACAGGAAAAAGTCTGGAAAACCTCCAAAAGCATGGAGGTTAAAGAACACCCTACTAAGGAAAAGTGGGTCAACGAGGCAATTAGGGAAGAAATTAAAAAATATATGGAAACAAACGAAAATGAAAATACAACAATCCAAATGCTTTGGGATGGAGCAAAGGCAGTCCTGAGAGGAAAATACATTGCAATAGAGGCCTATCTCAAGAAACAAGAAAAATCCCAAATACAAAATCTAACAGCACACCTAAAGAAAATAGAAGCAGAACAGCAAAGACAGCCTAAACCCAGCAGAAGAAGAGAAATAATAAAGATCAGAGCAGAAATAAACAATACAGAATCTAAAAAAAACGGTAGAGCAGATCAACGAAACCAAGAGTTGGTTTTTTGAAAAAATAAACAAAATTGATAAACCTCTAGCCAGGCTTCTCAAAAAGAAAACGGAGATGACCCAAATAGATAAAATCATAAATGAAAATGGAATTATTACAACCAATCCCTCAGAGATACAAGCAATGATCAGGGAATACTATGAAAAATTATATGCCAACAAACTGGACAACCTGGAAGAAATGGACAAATTCCTAAACACCCACACTCTTCCAAAACTCAATCAGGAGGAAATAGAAAGCTTGAACAGACCCATAATGAGCGAAGAAATTGAATCGGTTATCAAAAATCTCCCAACAAATAAGAGTCCAGGACCAGATGGCTTCCCAGGGGAGTTCTACCAGACATTTAAAGCAGAGATAATACCTATCCTTCTCAAGCTATTCCAAGAAATAGAAAGGGAAGGAAAACTTCCAGACTCATTCGATGAAGCCACTATTACTTTGATTCCTAAACCAGACAGAGACCCAGTAAAAAAACAGAACTACAGGCCAATATCCCTGATGAATATGGATGCAAAAATTCTCAATAAGATACTAGCAAAACGAATTCAGCAGCATATAAAAAGAATGATTCACCATGATCAAGTGGGATTCATTCCTGGGACGCAGGGCTGGTTCAACATTCGCAAATCAATCAACATGATACATCACATTAATAAAAGAAAAGATAAGAACCATATGATCCTGTCAATCGATGCAGAAAAGGCCTTTGACAAAATTCAGCACCCTTTCTTAATAAAAACCCTCGAGAAAGTTGGGATAGAAGGAACATACTTAAAGATCATAAAAGCCATTTATGAAAAGCCCACAGCTAACATCATCCTCAATGGGGAAAAACTGAGAGCTTTTTCCCTGAGATCAGGAACACAACAGGGATGCCCACTCTCACTACTGTTGTTTAACATAGTGTTGGAAGTGCTAGCATCAGCAATCAGAAAACAAAAGGAAATCAAAGGCATCAAAATTGGCAAAGGTGAAGTTAAGCTTTCACTTTTTGCAGATGACATGATATTATATATGGAAAATCCGATGGACTCCACCAGAAGTCTGCTAGAACTGATACATGAATTTAGCAAAGTCGCAGGATACAAAATCAATGTACATAAATCAGTTGCATTCTTATACACTAATAATGAAGCAACAAAAAGACAAATAAAGAAACTGATCCCATGCACAATTGCACCAAGAAGCATAAAATACCTAGGAATAAACCTAACCAAAGATGTAAAAGAGCTGTATGCTGAAAACTATAGAAAGCTTATGAAGGAAATTGAAGAAGATATAAAGAAATGGAAAGACATTCCGTGCTCATGGGTTGGAAGAATAAATATTGTCAAAATGTCAATACTACCCAAAGCTATCTACACATTCAATGCAATCCCAATCAAAATTGCACCAGCATTCTTCTCAAAACTAGAACAAGCAATCCTAAAATTCATATGGAATCACAAAAGGCCCTGAATAGCCAAAGTAATTTTGAAGAAGAAGACCAAAGCAGGAGGCATCACAATCCCACAATTTAGCCTCTACTGCAAAGCTGTCATCATCAAGACAGCATGGTATTGGCACAAAAACAGACACATAGACCAATGGAATAGAATAGAAACCCCAGAACTAGACCCGCAAACGTATGGCCGACTAATCTTTGACAAAGCAGGAAAGAATATCCAATGGAAAAAAGACAGTCTCTTTAACAAATGGTGCTGGGAGAACTGGACAGCAACATGCAGAAGATTGAAACTAGACCACTTTCTCACACCATTCACAAAAATAAACTCAAAATGGATAAAGGACCTGAATGTGAGACAGGAAACCATCAAAACCCCAGAACAGAAAGCAAGAAAAGACTTCTCTGACCTCAGCCGTAGCAATCTCTTACTTGACACATCCCCAAAGGCAAGGGAATTAAAAGCAAAAATGAACTACTGGGACCTTATGAAGATCAAAAGCTTCTGCACAGCAAAGGAAACAACCAACAAAACTAAAAGGCAACCAACGGAATGGGAAAAGATATTTGCAAATGACATATCGGACAAAGGGCTAGTATCCAAAATCTACAAAGAGCTCACCAAACTCCACACCCAAAAAACAAATAACCCAGTGAAGAAATGGGCAGAAAACATGAATAGACACTTCTCTAAAGAAGACATCCGGATGGCCAACGGGCACATGAAAAGATGCTCAATGTCGCTCCTCATCAAGGAAATATGAATCAAAACCACACTCAGATATCACCTCATGCCAGTCAGAGTGGCCAAAATGAACAAATCAGGAGACTATAGATGCTGGCGAGGATGTGGAGAAATGGGAACGCTCTTGCACTGTTGGTGGGAATGCAAATTGGTGCAGCCACTTTGGAAAACAGTGTGGAGGTTCCTCAGAAAATTAAAAATAGACCTACCCTATGACCCAGCAATAGCACTGCTAGGAATTTACCCAAGGG
Organism: Panthera tigris; assembly: GCF_018350195.1. Classification (NCBI taxonomy): domain Eukaryota; kingdom Metazoa; phylum Chordata; class Mammalia; order Carnivora; family Felidae; genus Panthera; species Panthera tigris. Next base: position 52,517,034 of record NC_056660.1, read on the forward strand.
ATACAGGAGTACTGATGCATAGGGGCACTTGTACCCCAATGTTTATAGCAGCACTCTCAACAATAGCCAAATTATGGAAAGAGCCTAAATGTCCATCAACTGATGAATGGATAAAGAAATTGTGGTTTATATACACAATGGAATACTACGTGGCAATGAGAAAAAATGAAATATGGCCTTTTGTAGCAACGTGGATGGAACTGGAGAGTGTGATGCTAAGTGAAATAAGCCATACAGAGAAAGACAGATACCATATGGTTTCACTCTTATGTGGATCCTGAGAAACGTAACAGAAACCCATGGGGGAGGGGAAGGAAAAAAAAAGAGGTTAGAGTGGAAGAGAGCCAAAGCATAAGAGACTGTTAAAAACTGAGAACAAACTGAGGGTTGATGGGGGGTGGGAGGGAGGGGAGGGTGGGGGATGGGTATTGAGGAGGGCACCTTTTGGGATGAGCACTGGGTGTTGTATGGAAACCAATTTGACAACAAACTTTATATATTGAAAAAAAAAGATATAGTAATCAAGACAGGGTGGTGTTTGCAAAAGGATAGACATATAGTTTGATGGAACAGAAAAGAGAGCCCAGAAATAGCTCCACATGAATATAATCAAGTGATCTTTGATAAAAAGCAAAGACAATAGAGAAAAGATCATCTTTTCAACAAACGTTTCTAGAACAACTGAATATCCACATGCAAAAAAGGAAAAAAAAGGATTCAGACACAAATCTTACACTCTTCACGTAAAGTACAAAACTATAAAACTCCTAGAAGAGAGCATATAAGAAAATATAAATAACCCTAGGTTTGGTGATTACTTTAGATACAACACGAAAGTCATAATCCGTGAAAGAAATAATTGATAAGCTGGACTTCATTAAAATTAAAAACTTCTGCTCCACAAAAAAAAAAGTGTCAAGAGAATAAGAAGACAAGCCACAGACTAGGAGAAAGTATTCTCAAAAAACATATTTAAGAAAAGGCTATTATCCAAAATACACAAAGAACTCTTAGCATTCAACAATAATAAAACAAAAAATCTGACTAAAAAATGAGCTAAAGACCTGAATAGACACTCAGCAAAGAAGATATACAGATGGCAAGTAAGCATATGAAAAAAGTTTGACATCATAAGTCATTAGGGAACTGCAAATTAAAACAGTGAGATATCACTGTACATCTATCAGAATGACCAAAGATCCTAACCATTGGCAATATCATGCTGGCAAGGATATGAAGTAACAGGAACTCTTAGTCATTGCTGGTAGGACAGCCATTTGGAAGACAGTTTTCCAGTTTCTTACAGAACTAAACATTCTCTTACGATACAATCCAGCAATCACATTCTTTGGTATTTACCCAAAGGAGTTGAAAACTTGTGTCTACACACAAAACATGCGTACAGATGTTGACCGCAGCCTTACTTACAATTGTTAAAACTCGGAAGCAACAGAAATGCTCTTCAGTCGGGGAATGGGCAAGCAAACTAGTACACTCAGAAAATGGAATAGTATTCAGCAGTGAACAGAAAAGAGCTATCAGGCCATAAAAAGACATAGAGGAATCTTAAACACAAATTACTAAGTGAAAGAGGCTTCAATCATGTGATTCCAATTATATGACATTCTGAAAAAAGGGAAAACTCTGGAGACAGTAAAAAGATTAGCAGTTGACAAGGATCAGCAGGGAGAGAAGGATGAATAGGTGGAACCAGAGGGATTTTTAGGGCAATGAAACTACCTTGTGTGACACTAGATGGTAGATATATGTCATTTTACCTTTGTCCTAACCCATGGAATGCACAACGCCAAGAGTGACCACGAAAGTAAACTAAGGACTTTGGGTGATAATTGATATAGGTTCATCAGTTGTAAGGAATGGACCACTGTGTTGGGGGATGTTGATGATGGGGAGGTTATGTACATGTAGGGCAGGGGCATATGGGAAATCCCTGTACTTGCCATTCAACTTGGCTGTGAACCTAAAAGTGCTCTTAAAAAAAAAGTTTTATTTTTTAAAAGTTTTCTATGATAAAAATGTTCTAATTTAGTTCTATTAAAAAAAGAATCACATGGATGATATTCTCTGACAGCAATATCAATAGTGATATCAATAACAAAAGGTAGTTTATTTTTTAAAAAAAAGAATATTTATTTTAGGGGCGCCTGGGTTGCTCAGTCAGTTAAGCATCCGACTCTTGGTTTTGCTCAGGTCATGATCTTCGGGCTGGTGAGATCGAGCTCCCCATCCATCTCTGCACTGACAGCATGGAGACTGCTTGGGGTTCTCTCTCTTTCTCTGCTCTCCCCCACTAGTGTGCTCTCTCTCTCTCTCAAAATAAATAAATAAACATTTTTTAAAAGTTGTCTATAAATAAATAATTAAATAAATATAAAATGTTTATTTTATTTTTGAGAGAGAGAGTGCAAGCAGGGGAGGGGCAGAGAGGGGGACACAGGATCTCAAGCAGGCTCCGTGTTGACAGCACAGAGCCCAACACAGGACTCCAATCTACAAACTTCAAGATCATGACCTGAGCCAAAGTCAGTCGCTTAACTGATCGAGCCACCCAGACACCCCAACAAAAGACAGTTTAAGTGAAAAATCATTTGTTGAATGAAATAGATATTCTAAATAATGCGTTGGTTACAAAAAATAATAGAAATGGGAAAATACTTAAAAGTGAATATTGTAATCAAGCATACTTGGCTTCCACAAATGGTAGAGACTAAGGGAACCCAGTGAAGATGCTTCTAAGTAAAACCCTCTGAAAATGTATGTTGTAAGGTCTAGAATTTAATTGTCACGACTAAAAATTATTATAAAATAAATTGTCTAACCAGAGAAAGTTTTTTCATCAATAGATTCAGCATAATACCCGAGGAGAGGAGAATGAGCAAATCTAAGACAAAAAGTCTGGCAAAAACCTCTTAAATATTTGTAGTCAAAATGCAGTCTTCCCTTTTAAGTAAAGCCTACTTCAAAATCAATGGAGGCAAACGTAGTTACCTCCACCTTCTGCACCCCATTTCATTTCTGTTAAACCAACATTTTTTAAGGGCCTCTGATGTCCAAGACACCAAAAAGGGGCACGCTGATGAATCGGACACATTCATCACACCCATGAATCCTGTCCTCAAGAGCTTTCAGACCACAAAGAGAGATAAGATCAAAGAGGTATCCATTGGATAACATGAGGTAAGTGCACAGAGGTTTTTCCTGTATGTTATGTGACCACAGAGAATGGACACAGAGCCCAATTTGTGGTTCAAGAACTCTTTTGAAAGACAAGGCATCAAATTGTTTTTTGTATGCACAATGTAGCCCTCACATTGTGGGCTCTCACAATTTAAGCAAAATGTACTAGAGAATTTAAATGTCTCTGAATTTTCCTGAAATATGTAAAACAGGGCCCTCACAATTTAAGCAAAATGTACTAGAGAATTTAAATGTCTCTGAATTTTCCTGAAATATGTAAAACAGGCTCACAAGTAATTCATCAGCTTCTCAATTGTATTGCCTTATGTAACTCCAAAGAAGGAAAGACAAAAAAAAAAAAAAAAAAAAACAATGGTTACTTATTAGTAGCCCTGAGCAGATAGAGGGACTGAACTGGGACCTCTCTTGCAGGATCCTTGCTGAAACTGAGTAGAGCTTTTGGAAACAGTTCCTTAGGGTAAGCAAGCACCAGCATATGACAGCACAATATTACTTTTTTGTATTCCGATGTAAACATTAACATTCCAACCATCAGACTGGAAAGAAGACAGGGATGCAGGTTACCATTACAATGTCTGTTTCTAAGTACTTGGGAAGGACAAACAGAAAGTGACCAGAAAGAACACAGCTCAACCTGATAAGATTGCCTGTTACAAAGCAAAAAAAAAAAAAAAAGTGACTAAATCATTTGAAATTTTTTATTTAATCATATGTAATTTTTAAAAAAATTTTTTTACCATTTATTTACTTTTGAGAGAGAGAGACAGAGCGTGAGTGGGGGAGGTGCAGAGAGAGAGGGAGAACACAGAATCTGAAGCAGGCTCCAGGCTCTGAGCTGTCAGCACAGAGCCTGATGCAGGGCTCGAACTCATAAACCATGAGATCATGACCCGAGCCGAAGTCAGAGGCTCAACCGACTAAGCCACCCAGGAGCCCCTAATCATATGTAATTTTTAAAGCAAATCTGACTAAACTCATTCATGTAAATTTCAGTGTCTTCTGTCATTCACATCTGCCCATACACGAAGCTTTTTGAACTTCCCCCTGGCTCCAAAACCAGAATGAAAAATTATGAATGAGGAAAGCAGCAGACAGTACTTTGTTTACCAGATCTCAGTCACCTTGCTGGCACATGGTTCTCCTGGGACATCCCGGTTCTAAAATGAATGTGGCGCATTGGGACAAATATCACCCAACCCACTGTATTTTCAGAGGCCGAGCCTCACTCAACTGAGCCCTATTGGTACAGTGCATGCTTCAACAGCGGCCACTCCACAAAGGGCTTCTCTGTTACACGTTCCTGCCAAAGTTGCTGGCTGTCTCCACTTTAATTCCTCTCAGGCTTTTCTTCTCTGAAGACTGGTATTTGTGCCAACCTAGTTCATTGTATTTATTTTATGTATTTTCTACTTCGTATGTGTCAGGCTGGCTTGAGAGAGATCATGCTGCTTTGGGGAGGGGGCTAGCCAAAAGATTTTCAAGGTAGGTTATCACACTTTGAACTGTGTGTAAGTGTGGAGAGGGTGCAGGGGAGAGCAAATGTGCAGGCACAAGGGTGATTTGGAATTTGAGTGTTGCAAATAGTTACATCTCTCAGAGTGTGTTTTGTTTATTTGCCGATCACTCCGGCTTTCTGAGGCTGATTAATTTCCATGGCAAGAGCTCTGAGGAGTCAAGAGGCAGCATGTCCTCTGGGAAGCTAGTGGAGTTCTCTCCAGGGAGGCTCAGTGAAAGACGAAATAAAAAAATGTAGAGTGCACCAAAACTCACCAGCACCCTGCCAAACCAGACCCAGCAATTTGCCACTTGTTTCTTGGAATTTGGATTGTACTGGGCTTTGGGGGCTTTCTGATTCTTTGTCTAGACTTTCTTTTGCAATTATTGACAATTAGATCTGATTTTACTTGGCTTCCCTTGGTTTTCAAGCATGATCACTGCCATTATTTTAAACAAAGGTCAATTCTCCCACTGGTTAGGGAAAAGCGAGACGCAGCTGCTGTTCTGATGACAATATGATGCTTGGTTCGATTTCTATGGTTAGTGTGGAGGAGTGGGAAAATCTGAGGCAAAAAGGCACATTTAAGTATCTCTGTCATGTAAACTCAATGTTAGAGGAGGTTTCTATAACTATAGTACAGACATTTGAGTGAGGATTTTTATCCTATGACCAACCTTTTATTTCTTCTTAAAGGAGAACTTTCCAGTCTAGGGCCACCTCAGTAGATTTCATGGAGTCAGAACCACACCATACACACACACACAGAAGGCTAGTTATAAAACTTGTGAGATATATATATGTGTGTGTGTGTGTGTGTCTGTGTGTGTATCTATATCTATATCTATATCTATATCTATATCTATATCTATATCTATATCACCCAAGGAAAGAAAACATAAAATGCCTTCTCTTTTTAGCTTGGCTAATAACTTCTTTTGTTTTTAATGTTTATTTATTTTTGAGAGACAGAGTACGAGTGGGGAGGGCCAGAGAGAGAGGGAGACACAGAATCCAAAGCAGGTTCCAGGCTCTGAACTGTCAGCACAGACCCCAATGTGGGGTTCAAACTCAGGGACTGTGAAATCCTGACCTGAGCTAAAGTCAGAGGCTTAACTAACTGAGCCACCCAAGTGCCCCTAGCTTGGCTAATAACTTCCAATCAAACCAGTTTTTAAGTAAAGGAGAGGACTTCACTAATCTTGACTCTATAACTGTAGGCTCTAGAGTCACAAATCAATTACTTTTAAAAATTAAATTCTAATAGTTAAGCCACTTAGAAAAGAACTATTATAATAGAATTTAATTGAAATGGTAAATAACATGATGTATGTAAGATTCTACGCCAAAGAGTATGTCAAAACAGAAAGTTCACCATTACTCCATCTAGGTGTAACAGAGAATTTCCACGTGTGGAGAGAGAAGCAGTGAGGTACGGGAAGGATCATGAAAGGACTAGAGTAGTAAAGTGAAAAGTGAAGAAGCTAGGCTAATGGTTTTGAGACCTTGCAGGGATGAGAGGGTGATGGGAATGTTTATATCATCCGTTGGAGATAGACATAACAAATGCATGAGGTTGTAGAGGGCCCCAATATTCAAGAGAATATACAATGAGGGCCCGATATTCAAGAGAATATACAATGGTCTCACTTGAGCTTTTGAGTGAAAAAGCCCAAAGTCTGAACTAAGACTCAGTCCTTTGCCATCTTCGAAGTTGGGCCAGTCCTGTAACCCCTAGGAGCCTGCATTCCCTCATGGGAAACACACAAGACAAACATGTCTTCCTTGAAGCTTTGTCATAAAGAGTAAATAACAGAACTGGCCAACAGGTTAGCACAGTGCCCGGCACACAGCAGGTAGTCATTGCACATTAAAGTTTTTCCTTTCTGCTTTCTCCGCCCCACTCCCCACCATCACCACTAGGACCAAATGTGAGAGTTTGGGAATGTCATCATCCGTAATAAAGATTCCATGGGTGCATTTTTACAGTAAGCTATGCAGTTGCCCAGCCATTCCTGTCATCGCCTGCTTAATAAGACAATTTTGAATCAGCCCCTTGCTAAGAATTATGTCAGGGAGCTGTAGTGTCTCTATCCCGTGTTCCTGCTTAGACAAGATCCCTGGAATGCTCAGGGAATGGTGAACACGGCGCCAGAGTTGGTGCATTTCAGTGGAAGAACAACTGTGACATCTAAAGGCGGTCAGCCAGCTGAAACACAGTGTTGGTTCAGAAACGTGAAAAAAGCTGTTATGCAAATGGCAAATGCCACTGCTGTGTACTGAAATAGAGACTAAATTCTCTTTCCTTCTATTCTTTTAATGCACCTTCCTATTCAGTACATATCCCTTTTGCAATAAAACCATGAAGTCTTTCTGAAAAGTAAATATGTCCTTTCATTAATCATCACTTTCCACTCGCTTTTTTTCAACTTGGCGGCTGAGAAGTCTGCAGGATCACAAACCTTCAACTAGTGTGCTACCTTGATTAAGGCACAAAACGTTAAAAGCAAATTACTATGAAAGTATGAAACAATTTGCACTTAATGTTTCAGTCATATCTGTAAAAAATATGACTTAAATATAGTTTTATTAATAATACATATTTTAATTAAACGGCTGGAGGTGCATCTAGCAGGAAAAATTGAATCTTCTCTGGATTTCACATACTGGTATGATTCATGGGCAGTAAATATGCAAAGCTTTATGCCCATAAGGCAATCAAACTCCAAAGCTGATATGCATGTTTTTATCTAGAAGAATGAAATCTAGTAAGGCTAGAAATAATAATAATAACAGACTGCCAGAGCAGCGTAATGAATTGGCTCCAGCCAATAGTATCCTTTACTATGTAATAAAATCATCCTTTCAGTCACAATTACATCCACTCCAACATTTATTATTACCTCCATTATTCTCATTACACAAGAAAATCCTGTATATGTACTTATGCATATTGAAAAACTTCACAAATATTAACGATCAAATCCTGGGGTAGGAGCGACTGCCTTCACAAAGCAGGAAGGCTTTCCTCTGCAGACCGGGTAGGTGCTGCTTAGTCAGAAGGATGACGCTTTACTCTTGCTGCTTCCCTAACATTTGCCTAGATTATTAGTTTGCTAGCACCTGCCAGAATAAAGTACCAAAGACGGTTGTTAAAGTCACGTAACTGCAGAAGGGTATTTGCTCACAGTTCTGGAGCCTGGAAGTCTGAGATCAAGGTGTCAGTATGGTTAGTTTTTGTTTTGTTTTGTTTTGTTTTTTAGAGGCCACTCTCCTTGGCTTGTAGGTGGATGGCTGTCTTCTCCTTGTGTATTCATATGGTCTGCTCTCTCTGTGTGTCTGTGTCCCACTTTCCTCTTTTAAAGATAGCAGTCATATTGGATTAGGACCTACTCTAGTGATATCATTTTAAATTATTTACCGCTTTAAAGATTACTGTGATCTTCAAATACCCACTTTCTGAGATACTGTGGGTTAGGACATCAACATATGAATCTTGGGGGGGGGGACACAATTCAGTCCTAAGATCTGAAAATTATTTCTTAGTTGCAAATGTCATATTCCTGCTCCTATGCCACCAGGCACTATATTTTGCCAAAAAGAAGAGCTGGGAAAATTTATAAAACAATGCAGAAGAGACTCAAATGAAAGTTAAGGTTTTCATTTCTTCATTATCTTTACTTTGAATTTCTCTGAAAAAAAAAATCTCTTCATTCTATTTGTAGTGATCACTGTAATACACTTGCAAAATTAAAAATAGAAACTTGACTACCTCTTACTAGCTTTCCATTTGTTCTCTTCCTGGGAAGAAAAGATGATCTCCTGGAAGTGATGAATGTCTAGAAACAAACGATGCTTTGTATGGATAACGTGTTTTAGTTGTATTCGGTGGATGGGATTGGCTGTCGTGGCTTTACCTTACCACAGTGAAACAGAAACTCACTTACTTATCTGGAAGCCCCTTTTGGGACACAGCAAGGGAGACAAGATGTGAGTTCTCTTCCTGTGTAGCTACCTTCACTCCACGTGTGTCATGAGAAGCCCAGGACTTACCTACAACTAGGTGTGGACATGGAACAAGGTGGGCCAATAGCCTGGCATCCACCTAAAGAGGGAGGCCATCACCCAGCTTTCGGATCAGATTCGGGAGTAGTTAGTTCCCAGTGGCTTGTTTTAATGGACCAGATGTATGCATTCAAGTAACTTTTTTGATATTGTGGATCTAAATTTCCTACTCTGATATCCAGGCTAATTTTATCTTATTTATTTATTTATTTATTTATTTTTTAAATATTTGTTTATTTTTGAGAGAGACAGAGAGTGAGCAGGGGAGGGGCAGAGAGAGAGGGAGACACAGAATCAGAAGCAGGCTCCAGGCTCTGAGCTGTCAGCACAGAGCCCGACGAAGGGCTCAAACTTATAGCCGTGAGATCATGACCTGAGCTGAAGTCAGACGCTTAACCAACTGAGCCACCCAGGTGCCCCTCCAGGCTACTTTTAAACAAATCTACCAAACAAAAATAAAAGCAAATAAAGAACACAGAAACCAAGCGCCCCACCAGGCTACTTTTAAACAAATCTACCAAACAAAAATAAAAGTAGATAAAGAACACCAAAACCAAGCACCTGAGGAATAACACTTATTCCCAAGTAGCAAGCCACACACAGCCCAAAATAGGGTTCAAAAATCAGGAGTTCATTTCCATGAGTTCATTATTACTCCAAGGAAGCAATTATAATTATTAATTTGTAGGGAGTCAAGGAATGAGTATTGACAGAGCCTGGAAATTCATTCATTCATTCAACAAGTTTTTATTAAGCAGCCAAGTAGGCCAGGCACTGTTGTAGGCATCAAAATTTTCTTGAGAGAAAAGCATATTGAAGACTCTGAAACTTGTTGCAAACTTCTGAATGAGCAACAGTTCTGTCCCTCTTTTTCTCATACAGTTACATGATTACTTCTACAATTCGTCTTTTGTTTATGGCAGTGCAGTTTTCTGATTTGATTAATGCACTTTAGATGAGGTAGCAGTGCAGTTATAAGTAGTCCGAAGAGTGCAGAAAATCACTGATCTGATGCCACAACGATGGCTGGGTACGTGTACCGCTCTTCACCACATGCTGCTACCATGTGACAGCTAGTGGTAATCAAAAATACAGTGAATATATACAGAAGACTTAAAAAAAGCAGTGGAGCCAAGCCATCATTCCTTCTACCAAAACTGAAAGAGGAACACAACGCATTCAACGCCTCTCCCTCAGCAGTCTTCGCCCTTTCCTACTACCTGGAGTGCAGGAGAGGTTGGATACCCTGTGTCTCCTGGGCATCAGCTCACGGGAGCCCCTTTCAAGATCAGTAATCTGACAGCAGCTGTGCGGACTCATCAGCCTACTCTCGCCACTCAAGGGACAGAGCTGGGTCTTCCAGGTCTCCAGAAACCGCCAAGGATGTACGCTGCTGGGAAAGAATAGGCACCCACCCATCCACCCGAGCATTACGCCAAACGTGACCATTCGACGATGCACAGCTTGCCAGGAAAGCTGAGGGCCAATTCGGACGCTCAGTGATTTATAACCGCTGTACTGGCCCTCCTGTTTGGCGGCTTTGGTCTGTCTCCACTCTTTCCGACGTCCTCACTTTCTACTGACAACCTTACCTCTTTTGAGTTCTTGGTTTCAAGCCATTCAAAAATAGTCTCGGGGGCCATCATTCATTCAGTAAACATGCTCTGTGGACTAGTTTTGCGCCATGCACTGTGCCAGGCCTGGGGATAAATAACAAAGAGACATGAAGATCCCAGCACTCAAGATGTCCCCCCGGATCACCAACAGCCCTGTTGACACCCTGGGTCTTTTGTGCTCTATCTTCTCCACCGACCTTCTCCTATCCCCTGAGGATGTTGTTGTGGGGAGAACTATTTGCTGTCTGACTCACATTCCTCCTGTCCTTCCTGCCACCCTCCTCTGCCTCAGGAAGGGGAGACTGCTGCTGACTCCTGCCAAAAGTTCTTTTTGTCACTACGTTCATTAAAAAGATATTAAGTCCAAGACTCAATTCCTTCTCCTTCAAAGCCTAGAGCGTAACAAAGAGCTTATTCCGCAGAAATTAAAAGCACAGAAGTTACAAAAGTACCAAGTTCAGATTTTTCATGTTTCCTACATCAATGAAAGTAAGATGCTCTCCCCATGGAAATTAATTCAATTTTAATTCTATTTGTATTAATAGTCTATTTTTCTTGGGGAAGGAAGATAACACTTCTGGAGGAGACGTCTCTAAAAACCATCTCCCTTCCCCCCTCCTTGACCCCAACAGAAGGTACTGAGTTAATCTCTGCTGATGGAATGTGGAATTCCTTTAGCTTGCCCTGACTGCTAACTAGGGCACCAGGCCCTGTGCTGGACATACCACCACCCACCTCTCCTTCTCAACACATCACAGCTGATTAGCTTTAATTTTGTGAGTCTTTCATGAATGTCTGTTCCCCCTCCAAGTCTGTAAGTCTTAGGAGGCCAGGGCTGCATGTTTTTTCTTTTCCTCCCCATAACCATTACTTCTCTAGTGCCAAGTACAGTCATGTAGATTCTTACTAAATTATACAGCAATTTTATCTGCAAAAAGAACTAACCAGTTAATGTCCATGTCTCCACCTTGAGGATACATTAGATGGCCAATAGCTGCACAGGTACACTCTCCGGTATTACAGATGGCAAGGAAAACCTGCATGTGCCTTTTAGAGCTTAGCACAACTCTGGATAGAGTAGATGTTCAATTAATGCTTAAGGAGCTATTGAATGATTCACTGATTGATTGGTTAACCTGGGCTGTCAGGAAAAATGTCCCAGCCTCTGAAAACCTCCTGTGATGTTTAATGCCAGGAAATAAAGGCCTGGAATTGTTGGTCTCAGCAGCTTTCTCTAAACTTGAAGCAACTTTCAATCTCTGAGATCCTGAGAAGATGAAGCCCTGGGACCTGCAAGGGTGAAGCTCTGAGGCTTCACCAGGGTAAGCCCAGTGCTTCTGTGTCACGTAGGCGAGTCCTGAACTCTTGTAGCACATCCTCAGAGCCTCTCTAAACCTCCAAGACCAGCCTGGATTTAGGAGATGATGTGCAACCTTGGAAAGCCATGTCCCTCCTAGATATTGTGAAGTCTTACAGACACTTTAAGTCACAAACCAAACGTCAATTCAGTAGTTAAAATTGCCCAGTCCCACCCAGAAATGAGGACTGTGATCTTGATTTTGAATTTAACGTTTGCTCTCTTGTCCTCTTTCTCCTAACTGAAGCTGATTGCACACAGGCTGCCTGCCCTTGAAATGGGGTGTGTGGCTCCTGTCTCTCTCTCTCCTCAGTTCCTCCTCTTCTTCTCCCTCTCTCTTACTTACCTCCTTCCCTGTTTCTTCTCTCTCTCTTGCTTATCTCCTCCACTTGCCAGACCTATTTTTGAGAGAAAGAAGAAATGAATGGGGACAGGATGGTTATTACTTGACTCACACTACCAGCGATGGCTTCTCAGTATCTAGGCTGGAGAAGTGTTTAAAGAGGACTTTTCCCAATGGTGGTACCTGCACATATCCTACAGAGTTCCCAAGCATTGGGCGCCTCTCCCGAACTTCTGTTGACAAGGACAATGTATTCTACTCCTCCATCAGTGCTCCCTCAGTCCCCAGTTTGCCGGGTGGGATGTATGTTCCTCTGCTGGAATCCCATGGCCTTTCCATAGAGGTCTTGAGAAGAATTTTTTAACATTACGGTATGGACATTTGCAAGCATTCCCAAAGTAGAGAGACTGATACAATGAACCCTTATGTACTGATCATCCAGGTCCAACAATTATCAGCAATTTGCAACCTACGCCTGGGGGACATTTTAAAGCAATTCCCAGATTATCTATATTTCTCTGAGTAGAATTTAAAATGGTTCTGGGCCAGCCTTTTCTCCTGCATGACCCTCATCTTGCCCAAAGGAAACATTCATCTACCCTGTGTCCTGACCGACTCTGAGGGACAGATCGACTCTGCCCAGCAGACACGCTCCTTCACTGTGCTGCCAAAACAATTCAGTGATCTGTCTCTGCTGCCATCTGGACTTCCTGGGCAGTATGTCAGAGTGCACACCCAACTACAGGAACTATGCAGTAAGCATTTTGGGTGGACCTGAGGAAGCCCCTTTCCTCAGGCTTGGGTACAGGAAATAGCGGCCGTCTATGTCCCTCTCCTCTACAGAGGGCAGCACCCCCTCTCAATCCCACACAAATAGCTCCATCTCTACTCTCTCAATAATTTTATATTTTTAGTGGATGAGGTAGCTCAAGAAGCTTCTTTGAGGTGCCCTGGTGGCTCAATCGGTTAAGCGTCCGACTGTGGCTCAGGTCATGATCGTGTCACAGTTTGTGGGTTCAAGCCCCGCGTTGGGTTCTGTGCTGACAGCTCAGAGCCTGGAGCTTGCTTCAGATTCTGTGTGTGTGTCTCTCTCTCTGCCCCTCACCTGCCCACTCTCTGTCTCTGTCTCTCTCTCCCAAAAATAAATAAACATATAAAAAAATTTTTTTAAAGAGACTTCTAATCAATGTTCTGATGTCTCCTTGGTAAAGTCTGCATAAGGCCCAACACATATCCATCAGGATGTAGCAATCATTGTAACTTAGTATTTTGCCCAAAACTTCAATTTAATATTCTGATTTAACTCACTTCCAAAGACATTTCACAAAGTACATGTCTAGCTGTCCTTGTTTCAGTGACGTCAAACAGACTAAAATTTTACCTTCTAGTATTTTTATTATCCTCAATTGCAGGCATTTATAAATTTTTCCCCTTGTAGCTACCACCAAGTCACTGTATCCTGACACTGATCTGTCAGCGGTAAACTATTATTGGTTCCCCCCTTACTCTATTCTTGCTTTTGAAATTAAACTATGATTATCTGCAGAAAGGACCATGCTCATTGACATTAAATATGATTAGCTTCTGAGAAACTGATTAGTTACAATTATGTTCTACAGCCACCATTCCACTGAGATTTTCAACTTATTAACTCATGATACAACTAAAACTAACTGAATCATTGTATGATAATGAATAAATTCACATGCCATCGGTGAATTTCCTTCATGTATAGAGAAACATGATATGCTGATGTGGGAGGCATAGAAGACCACCTTAGCCTTCTGCCTACTCTTTACCTCCATTCAAATTTAGACTGAGGTGGCTAGTCATTGAAGCCATTTTTCCCACAGGCAACATGGCCAAAAGTTCTGCCAGGGACTTGAGGAGAGATTTCGACAACCACTGTCTCCTGGCTGAAGGTTCTCTGATCCACACAAGGTGACAGCCTCTCCCGGATCAGAAGCAGCGGTCACTTTGCTCCCTTCTATCCTGTCAGCTCAGCTTAGTGCCCAGGATATGACAGGTCCTCAGCAAGTACGTGTTGGATGGATGTGCATATTGAACAATCAGAACTTGTGGAATTTAATCATAATGCAAATTAATTTTGTCTCCCACTAGCCCTTTAAAAGATATGCTGCAAGGAAAGATTTTTTCCCCTCTTCTGTATAAAAACTTGGGCAGCTCTGTGACTATGCTGGTCACATTAGGTAATTCAAAGTCTTATGCTGACTTTTAGTCACCAAAGATGCTCTTAGCTCTAAACTTCAAATGTGTAGCCTCCTGTAATTGTCAAAGTTTCCATCTTTGTCTCAAGTTACATCTTCACTTGGGGCCTGCAGCAGAAAGAAAGCTTGGGCAGGGAAGGGGTATGCTCAGCTTTTTAAACTCTCTTTGCTTGTCCTTTCCCACTTTGTTACCCAAGACTTCTGACTGGCAGAAAGGAAGAGAGACTTGGAGTAATAAAGTGCTTACTCTGCAAACCAAAAACTAGGAGACAACACACACAAGTGACAGAGGATTTGTATCCAGACACATTTTCTTAACTCCTGGGAAGGAAATAATATGCAAAAGACTAACAACTACTCAAAAACTGAGAAATAGACAAGAATAGTCACCTTACCAGAAGTGAAACATAGATGGTCAATAATCATATAAAAAGAGAATGAGGCAGAATACATGAATAGACACTTTTCCAAGGAAGACATCCAGATGGCTAACAGACACATGAATAGATGCTCAACATCACTATCAGGGAAACACAAATCAAAACCACGAGGAGATACCACCTCACACCCGTCAGAATGGCTAAAATTAACAACACAAGAAACAACAGGTGTTGGCGAGGATGCAGAGAAAGGGGAATCCTCTTGCACTGTGGGTGGAAATGCAAACTGGTGCAGCCACTCTGGAGAGCAGTGTGGAGATTTCTTAAAAAAACTAAAAATAGAACTACTCTATAATCCAGCAATTGCACTATTAGGTATTTACTCAAAGGGTACAAAAATACAGACTCAAAGGGGTACATGCACCTCAATGTTTATAGCAGCATTATCAACAATAGCTAAACTATGGAGAGAGCCCAAATGTCCATCAAGTGATGAATGGATAAAAAAGATATTGTGTGTGTGTGTGTGTGTGTGTATACATACACACATATATATGTATGTATATACACACACACATACATTGCATATATATATGCAATGTATATATACACACGTTGTGTGTGTGTGTATATATATATATATATATATATATGTATATATATATACACATATACACACAATGGAATATTACTCAGCCACCAAAAAGGAAGAAACCTTGCCATTTGTAACAATGTGGATGGAGCTAGAATGTATTATGCTAAGCAAAATAAGCCAATCAGAGAAAGACAAATACCATATGATTTCACTCATATGTGTAATTTAAGAAACAAAACAGATGAACCTATGGGAAGGGGGGGAAGAGAAGAGAGGGAAACAAACCACAGAGACTTTTAAGGATAGAGAACAAATTGAGGGTTTATGTAAGGATGTGGGTGGGAAATGGGCTGATGGGTGATGGGTACTAATGAGGGCACTTGTTGTGATGAACAATGGTGTTGTGTATAAGTGATGAATCATTGAATTCTACTCCTGAAACCAATATTGCACTATATGTTAACTAACAAAACTTAAATTTAAAAAAAAGAGAGAGAATGAAAATTGGTGTAACCACTTTAGAAAATAATTCATCATGGGGTGTCTGGGTGGCTTGGTCAGTTAAGCGTCCAACTCTTGGTTTCAGCTCAGATCATGATCTCATAGTTTGTGGGTTCAAGCCCCACATTAAGCTCCATGCTGACAGTGCAGAGCTTGCTTGTGATTCTCTCTCTCTCCCTCTCTCTGTCCGTCCCCTGCTCATTCTTTCTCTCTCTCTCTCAAAATAAATAGAAAATAATTCAGCAGGGCCTAACTAAATTAGAAGGCTTACATGCACTATGAGCCATCAACTGCATTCCTGGACAAGTACTCTGGAGAAGTGTTTGCAAATGTGCTTTAGGAGACATGAACAAAGGTATTCATTGCAACCATATATGGAGCAGCAAAAATGTTGAAAAATCCAAATGCTTACTGATTAATAGGATGGATTGGTTGTCATATATTAATACCACACATAGTATTAATAATATACTATGCAATGAAAATGGAAAATTACAATTACAAGCATTAAAATGGATGGATCTCAGAGTGCCTGGGCAGCTCAGTTGGTTGAACAGGTGAGTGACTGACCGATTTAGGCTCAAGTCATGATCTCACAGTTGGTGGGATCAAGCCCCACCACAGTATCTGTGCTGGCAGTGCAGACCCCACTTGGGATTCTCTTTCTCCCTCTTTCTCTTCCCCTCTCCAGCTCACGTGCTCTCGCTCTCTCGCTCTCTCTCTCTCAAAATAAATAAACTTTAAAATGGATGGAATCTCAAAAGCCTCATGTTGAGTTCAAAAATAAAACAACACCATAAATGTATAGGAATGCCTACACATAGAGTACAGCCATGAAGAAAAGCAAGGGAATGTTATGTACACAATTTCTGATGATGATTCACACAGAGAGGGAGGGAGAGACACATATTCCAGAAAGAGCAAACACGAGCTTCAAGACATTGATATTGTCCTATTTGGTACACTGTGTTGGCAAGTATATGAATGTTCCTCTTCTTAATTCTTTTAAATTACATGTACATATTATTTAACATTTAAATTACATACCTATTAAACATTTAATTAAACATATAAATTAAACATTTATAATGTTTTAAATATATATTTATCAATTTTTAAAGTTTGCAAAAGGAAAGGAAAACAAGGAAAGGAAATAATCTAAATAATCCAGGTTGATCAAGTTTACTGAATCAATAATGATTTAATTCTCCACTTTTACAAGTGTAGGCACAAATTCTCAAGTAAGCTCAAGGGAGATGATAAAGAAAAAGAATGAGAAGAAAAATATATTTTAAAAAACTAACAGAAAAGAACAGATTGTTACATTTTGTCCAAGACTTAGATATTTTTAAGTACATAATGACCCTCTGGGTCATGTAACTCAGAAACATATACATCTCACATAACACAGAAAGAAACTATGCAGAGTGGTCATCAGGATTTTTTGTGAACACTCCAGTGAAAAAAACTACCATCTTACGTTGAATTAAGTGGAGTCACTCTCTACCACTGTTCATACTCCCTGATCCTTTATGACTAATGTCCTGTGGTCAACAGAAGACCACAGCCTTTGGCAACAGGCAGAATGTTTACTCTAGTCCTGCTACACACTTTTGTGACCTTAGGCAAGTTCCTCTGTCTCTCTGTGCCTCTTTTCCTTCATCTGTAAAGTGGGAGTAATGCCTAAATTGCAGGCATTAGGTGGGAAGGTTAACTGGCACAGTGCACATATGGTAGAAAGTGCCAAAGTGCTTGTTAGGGATAAAGAACTGACAGCCATTACCCTCATTGTTACCACCAGTATAATCTCATACCACCGTGTGATTGGTAGAAAGAAGCAGATGTTTCTATGAACTACTTTTCATAAACATGGCTTAATATAAACTTGAAAGGTTGCTCAAAGCATCTTTGTAATTGTGTAAATTTTAAAAACTTCAAGTACATATATATATATATGTACACATACACACACACATATATACACGTACGTATGTGTGTGTGTGTGTGTGTGTATACACTGAATTACTAGTTACTAATGCAGACTGTATAAAAATCTTGCTATATTTATATGTTCATACCCTGAGTATAGTTCGTACCTGAACTAATAAAATGGCATTAATGGCTGTTTACATAAATTCACAACTCTAAATTAGACCTTTAATTTCTGTAATAAAACAGAAAGTGGCTTGTACAATTTCCCACTTTTATTTTCCTACATGGAATACAGTAGCTCTAACATAATGTATGACTTTGTGAATATTTCCAGGACTGCTGATATTTTATCTAATATTATATCTTATGTTTTCTGATCTCTGACCCTCATTCATACTCCCAGAACCCTCATGAGCAATGCTCACTATGATAACCCTTGGTAGAAGAAGCAGGATTAAATCAAAGTGAAATCATCCATGGCTAGAATATTTTAAAGAGGCCTCTTAGGGTCAGTAGTTATTTTTTCCATGTATATTTCTCCACTTAAAGAATGTTTCTTAAATATTTGATTCATCAGGACTGAAATATATGTTTTATTTTGAAATAGATCACTAGTAAACACTGTAGAATATGAATACGACCCTAAATTCTTCTTAGGTTTTTTTTTTTATTTCCACATTGTTCATTATATCAATATATATTCTTACATCCTCTGGGGAACAACAAAATGGAACAACAAGAACACAGGAAAAAAATATGAGACAATACGGCTTTAAAAGAAGACAAAGGTAATTTATTGACAGAAGAAATAGAAAAACATTATTTTTAAATTAAATTGAATCGTTGCCTTAATATTTACAAAAGGTGATGAGCATTTGAAACCAAAACTGGATATACTTTCTTCAAGGGAAGAAAAAGAAATATTAGAGAGAATCAGGAGAATACCAGATTATAAGGAATTATAACACATTAGGAGCAAACACAGGACAGTTGTGATAGAAATGGTAGATGGGAGAAAGGATTTAAATAGTCAGTGTAAGCAAATAAGGAAAAGGCATTACTTAGCAAAAAGAAACTTCACCATCCTAGCACAAAGAAGGCCATAAAATCACTTGGGTGAGTTTTAATTTACCCAAGAGTTGCTACTCAGAGATGATTTTAAAATACCAATGTACCAACTTTCTTTGTGTCCACAACCCAAATCAAATGATTGAGTAAGTCAAACATATAGGATCCCCCACTTACCCGCCAATGGAAAAGCGGCCTCAGCTTCCAACTCACAGCAAGGTCTTCCTGCACCCCAAGTCTCCATTCTTTCTCCCATCCCCACTATCTACCATTGATCCATTTTCCTCTTCAATATCCATACACTGTTTCTAAAATGCAAATTCAACCCTAAGAGTCTCCTGCTTAAAATTCTTTGCTGGTTCACCATTGTCTACAAGCAAAGTCCAGGTAAAGCCAAATGCCCCAATTCAAGATTCTCCTTGATTCTGTCTCTTCCACTCTCCTGTGCTTTCCCTTCTGAAATGGCCCCTGGCCCTCCAGCTAGACTGAAACACCAGCAGCCCTTAAATGCACAG
Organism: Panthera tigris; assembly: GCF_018350195.1. Lineage (NCBI taxonomy): Eukaryota > Metazoa > Chordata > Mammalia > Carnivora > Felidae > Panthera > Panthera tigris. The sequence goes on from NC_056660.1 coordinate 52,536,348, forward strand.
ACCTGCCTGCTGGTTGCCTTTGGACCTGCTTTTCAGTCTACCTGGAAGGCCCTTTCTTCTCTTGTCCACCTGAGAACTTTCTCACGCTTCATGATCCAGAATCTCCTGAAAGACAGAAAGCTTGTTTCTCTCTTCTTTTTATGCCCCAAGGACACAGCACAGCATAGTGCCCCACACCGAAAATAAGATTCTGTAAACGCACATCAGATGCATAGCAGTAGGTAATGCTCAAAGGTTTTATTAACAGGTTTCTCATTGTCTGCTGTTTTCCTTTTCCTAAGGAACTGGGATATCATGGCTTGAGGCTTCCTACCACAAACATTTCAAAACTGAGAAAGTGACAGTGAATAATGGGCTGATATGGAGGAGAGGGGGGAAGGGAGAAAACAGTGAAGCAGGAATGGCTGCCTCTTATTAGTTATGTGATTTGGCTCAAATTACTTAAAATTTCTCAACCCTGATGTCCTTATCAGCAAAATGGTGATACTCGCAGAGGGAACTATTATGATTACAGAACGTGATTGTGAAAATGCTTGTTTGCTTCTTTGCTTGCTTGTTTGTTTCTAAAGACCTCACCTCTCCTCTACTACTGATTAATTCTGGCCAATGAGTTCCCTCATCTGTGGCCTATTTTTATCCCTTCAAATAGGTCAGGGCTATTATATTATCCTCCCCAGGATTTTGGTATTGCAGTAGCCCTTGAGATCAGAGTCATAGGTAACTGGTAGCATTAAAAGGTTAAGAATTTGTTCTTAATCAAACAGTAAGACAGTAATGGCACTACAAATAGAACCACATTTTTTATATTCTCATTTCCTTCCATGGAAATGAGGATACTTTTCATTTGCTAATGAACTACACGAAGGTCATAGCCATCGTCATGTTGAAATAGACACTCATCAGGTAATGTACTCCAGAAGTGTTTATAGGTGGAATAATTATTCAATCAATCAACTCGCTATTAAGTGAGTGCCTACTCTGCACAAGGCATTTTGCTAAATCATGTAACAGGCGCAAAAAAGCATAGACACATTCCTCCATCTCAGAGCCCACAATAAATAACATACACTTTGAAAAAACAAACAATTCTCTCTCATAATACTGTACCTAAAGGATAGCTAAGTAGAATTGCCCATGAAAATATAAATGTTTTTACCAGATGCGGTATATCAATATATTCAATGATCCAGCCTCAAGGACAGTTTTGTGGGATGGCTTAAAATCACATAAGGTAGGTCTAAGCTCAAATCTTCAGCCTGGATTTATTCACTCATTTACACCTTCATTCATTCATTCATTCATTCACTCATCCATCCATTCATTCAACTGTAATGGAATGGCACACTATTTGACAAAATTCCAGGATGTCATAAAAAGTCATGCCTGTCTGGATGTTGAATATGGCAGGGAGAGTCATGGGTTTGGGATTCAAGGTGGCACAGCATAAGAGGGAAACCAGAAAGAAAGAGGATGGGAGGCTGTGAGTGAATAGCACAATCCCTCCTTAGAAGTCCTCAAGACTTCAGTAAAATTAACAAACTCATGACACCATAAGCATTTTTTGAGAGAAAAAAGCTAAAGATAGGACTTAGGGTTAACAAAGATGGCAAGCTACAATGCAGAAGCAGAGAGAAGGGACCATGAGTAAATAGGACTAGAATTAGAAAGCATTGGAGGAGGAATGCTAGACCTCCAAAGACTATGGATAGCCAAAGAACAGTGAAGCCCTAAGACATCTGGGTTATATGTCAAATATTTAGTAAGCACCTGCTACATTCTAGTCACTGTGGTCAGTGCTGGGAATACAAGGACAAACAGTTCCTGATTTTATAATGGTTACAAACTAGTTGGAGACACAGAGGATGTTACAAATGATTACACTATGGCATGGTAAGTGTATTAGACTATTTCTATGGCCTAAATGTTTATGTCACCCTTAAAATTCATATGTTGAAATCCTGATTCCCAAGGTGACAGTATCAGGAGGTGGGGCCTTGGGAAGTAATTAAGTCATGGAAACTCTTGTGAATGGGACTATTGCTGTTATAGAAAAGACCCCACAGAGGTCCCCAGCACCTTCAGTTATGTGAAGACACTGAAAGACAGCCATCTATGAATCAGGAAGCCCTTACCAGACACCAAATATGCCAATACCATGATCTTGGATTTCCTAGCCTCCAGAACTATGAGAAATAAATGTTGTTTATAACCCACCCAATCTGGGGCATTTTGTTACAGCAGCCCAGATGGACTGAGACAAATAGAGACAGTGTGATGTGTACATGAACATGAAGGAGAAATGACCAAGTCCTTACTAGACAATATCTAAAGAGAACAGGCTCTGGAGGGAGGGAGTAAGAGAGACCTAGGTCTAAATCCTAACCCCTCCATATACAGGCTCCATCACTTTGGGAAAATTAAACTCTTTGGCCTCAGAGTCTTCTGGTGTAAGAATGGGAAACCTCCACAGAGTTGTAGTGAAAGTAAAGAGGGATGATGTATTTGAAACACTTATCATAGTGCCTAGCACATGGTAAGCATACACTAACTGTTTGCTATCATTATCACTGTCTTCATTGATATTATTGTTGGTGTTGCTTTTGTTAAGCAGAGACCTAAAGGATAAAGAACAGTAAGCTGGTCAACAAACAAGAAGAAACTATTCCAGTTAGGAAACAGTATGCAAAGTCACAAAACCAAGAAAGAACATGGTGTGTTCAAGTAACTAAAAGAAGTTCATTATGGCTGGAGTAAAAAACGAGGAGCATTGAGACAAAATGATTCTAAAGTAGCAAGCTTGAACCATCAGATTTCCATTGTCAAAATGTGTCTCATTACTAAGAGGGAGGTCCCATTAATGCTTCCCAAAACTAAAGAGATGTCACTGAAGGTGGAGAGTGATGGACTCCTTTGAAGAATATTTTAGAACTTGGGAATTAGAGATGGGGTGGGGAGAGAGGGTGAAGCAGTCAAGGATAACTCCAAATTTCTGGTCTGAACAAGGATAGTAGCATCATTCCTTGAGAGAGGGAACACTGGAGGGAGAGAATCTCAGGAGAACATCTTAGGAGAGATGGTGGGTTCATTCTGGTTGTATTGCGATGGGCGTGTCTAAGGGATCTCCAGGTGGGAACATCTAGTAGGTAGGTAGATATATAGGCTGGAAGCTCAAGAGAGATAGCTGTTTGAGAGTCATCAGAGAAAATAGATGATAATTAAAGCCAAGAGAGTACTTGAAACCACCCAGAGAATATGTGCAGAGCAGGAAAAGCATCCTAAGTAGACAATGAAAAGTAACACCATTTAAGAAACAGATTTTTTAAAAAAGACTACGGATTATGTGAAGGAAGACACTTTCTAGAATACCATAATATCAGAAGAGTAATTTTCTTTTGTATGCAAACCACATCTTTAAAGTAAATGAAGAGTACTCTTTCTGACAACTTTGTGGAAAGTTTCCACCCCTGTGAAATTACTTGCTAATATTTACAGAGTGTTTATCAGGTGCCAAACACTGTGCTAAATACCTTACACAGGCCTTTTCATTTGATCCTCACTGTTAGAAAAATGAAGACACTTTGGCTTAGTAAAAATACATAAATTGCCACAACCAGTAAGTCTTAGAGCTCAAATCCAAATCCAGGAATTTGACTGTAGAGACCACACTCCTAATCAGTTACGTAATTCAATAGCTGTCAATGTTAGGGTTGGATGGGACCTCCCAAGTCATCTAGCTCAAATCTCCAAGTCAGAGGAGTATCCCCTCTACTATAAATTCAGATAATCCAATTTATGATACAAACAAAATACCTCAAAAGACATCTCCTTTGTTGTTAAAGAAATAGGTTTCCTTGTCTAGAGACAAAATTGCCCCCATCTAGCTTCTACTCTTCGGAACCAGAAAACAAAGGAAATTAGGTATGAAAAATGAAGCAAACAACCGTAAAAGCCACTACCAGGATATCAAAGCTTGATAAAATAGTACAAAAGGAAATACAGATAAAATTTTGAATTGTGATACAAATAAAAATTCTAAATAAAATAGTAATTTAATTGGATCCACAAGAACTATGACAAGTAGGGTTAAGTCCAGGAATACACAAATGATTCAACAACACAATTGCATCAAAAAATTAAATGAGGGGTGCCTGGGTGGCTCAGTCCGTCAAGTGTCTGACTCTTGATTTAGGCTCAGGTCATCATCTCATGGTTTGTGAGATCAAGCCCCCACATTGGACTCTGTGCTGACAACACAGAGCCTGCTTGAGATTCTCTCTCTGTCCCGACCCCACACTATTTCTGTCTCAAAATAAATAAACTTAAAAAAAATTAAAGGAGAAAACCCATATGATTATATTGATAGATTTTGAATAGATGCTTGAAAAAAAATCAGCAATTATTTCATTAAGAATTTTAAATATAAAAGAAATAGAAGGTTGCTATTTGCAATAATGTGGGTGGAGCTAGAATGTATTATGCTAAGCAAAATAAGTCAATCAGAGAAAGACAAATACCATATGATTTCACACATATGTGGAATTTAAGAAATGAAACAGATGAACATGGGGTGGGGGAAAGAGACAGGCAAACCATAAAACAGATTCTTAACTATCAATGCCAAACTGAGGGTTGCTGGAGGGGAGGTGGCCAGGGAGATGGGTTAAATAGGTAATGGGTAGTAAGGAGGGGACCTATTTTGATGAGCACTGGGTATTGTATGTAAGTGATGAATCACTAAATTCTACTACTGAAACTAATATTACATTAAATGTTAACTAACTAGAATTTAAATAAAAACTTAAAGAAAAAAATAAAATAAAATAGAAGCACATATATTGAACTTCCAATGATATTAAAACTAGGTGAATTTGACAATACATGGAAAACATTATTAAAACATTTTCAAAAATTTTAAAACACTTGCATATTAAAAAATAATAATAGGGGTGCCTGGGTGGCTCAGTCGGTTAAGCGTCCAACTTCGGCTCAGGTCATGATCTCCCGGTTTGTGGGTTGGAGCCCTGCGTCAGGCTCTGTGCTGACAGCATAGATCCTGGAGCAAATCTGTCTCCCTCTCTCTCTGCCCCTCCCCTACTCATGCTCTGTCTCTCTCTCTCTCCTTCAAAAATAAATTTTAAAAAAACATTAAAATTTTTTAAAAAATAATAATAGTAATAAGGGTGACTGGGTGGCTCAGTCTGTTAGGCGTACAACTCTTGATTTCCACTCAGGTCATGATCTCACAGTTTATGGGTTCAAGCCCCACATTGGGCTCTGCATTGACAGTGTGGAGTCTGCTTAGGACTCTCTCTCCCTCTTTCAGCCCCTCCCCTGCTCATGCTCTGCCTCTCTCTCTTTCTCTCTGTCTCAAAATAAATAAATAAACATTAATTTTTTTTAAATAATGATAATAAAATAAAATAAATAGAAGGAAATTACTTAAATGTGATACAGACTATTATTATAAAAGCCAGTACAAAAATCATAATAAATGGCTATATGTTTAAATCATTTTTACCAAAATTAACAATAAGACAGAGATGATACCAACCTCTGCCAGATTTCACATTGTTTAGAAGATTTTTCACTTACTCAACAAAATAAAAAATATCAAATAATTAGTATAAATATTAGAAAAGAAACAATAAAATTTCATTACTGGGCCCATGAAACTGTGGTATTAAGCTATAATAATAAGAGAATTGGGGAATCTGTTTTGATGCAGGATAAATACACTAAAATCAATTGTTTTGGTCTACACTACCAGTCACTAACTATCACTTGAACTGGTAGAGTATTCCTGTCACGATAGCAATAAAAAATATAGGGGTGCCTAGGTGGCTCAGTCGTTTAAGCATCATACTTCAGCTTAGGTCATGATCTCTCAGTTCATGGGTTTGAGTCCCGTGAGCTCATGGAGCTCATGTCGAGCTCCGTGCTGACAGCTCAGAGCCTGAAGCCTGCTTCGGATTCTGTGTCTCCCTCTCTCTGCCCTTCCCCTACTGGCTCTCTCTCTCTCTCTCTCTCTCTCTCAAAAATAAACAAAACAATATTTTTAATAGCAATAAAAACTATAACTTACCTAAGAATTAAACAAGAAAGATAAATGACCAAAATGCAGAAAGCTACAACAGACCTTATTAAAAGATATAAGAAAATAACTGAGTAGAAAGACAGACCGTGTTCTTGGGGTGGGAAGACTTGGTCTCATAATGTGGTCAGTCCTTACCAAATTTAATGCAACTTCGATTGCAATTTGTTTTCTAAGAACTGAGAGAAATTACTTTATACAAAAAGTAAATGATACAGCAATAAAAAGCAATAAAATCTCTACTATAAAATCATTATTAAAATAAAATATGCTGTACCTATCAAAACTATAAAATGTATTAAAAACTATTATAATCAAAAAAGTATAAATTTGCACAAGGATAAAATATAAAAGTGAAAGTAGAGAGTCAAGAAATATATCTAAGGTCACTATAAGAATTTAATGTAATACAAAATTGGCATTTTCATTCACTGGGGGAAAGGGCAAGGGTTTTTGGTGCTGATGTTAATCTGAAACGAACTTAGAGTCCAATTCATATACAAAAATAAATTTCATATGAATTAAGATCATGTAAAAAGTAAAATTATACTAAATTAAAACAATTTTTTATAACCTTGGAATGATAGAGAACTTCTTAAGTAAGGCAAAACCTAGAAGCCATAAAGGAAGAGAAACATCATTTGCTTACATCTTTTTTTGTAATTATGTGACTGGAGATATCATCAACAAAAAGCCAAAATACAGACTAGAGAAAAACATTTGTAATTCGTAACACAGATAACGGGTGCAGTGGGCATCTATCATTTGTGGTGCCTAAATTCTTTTGACTCTTTACCTTACATTTTATAGCTTACCATGTTATGAACCCATCTTCAGAAACCCTACTTTCCTAGCCCCACGGCAGTGGGCCACAGCCATGTCACCTGGTGCAGCTTGCCTGAGTCTTAAGATCCCAAACCAAACCACCTGAGAGTTTAAATGATTTTGTGGGAAATGGGCTACAGCAGAGGCCACAGCTGTAGTAATCAAGGTTCTCCTCAGGCCCGTTCTTTAATGCCTATGTTGCGTGTTGTTCCTGGGAACTCAGGCTCAAGCCTGTTTCTCAAGCCCTTCCACTGATTCTGGGAACTTACTCAATATCCTTCAACAAATTACTGACTGCCTGCACTAGCCAGTTTCCATTGTTATCAGCTGAAAGCTCTAATTAATGCAAAGGGCTAATATCCCTGATACAGGAAGAAGTTTCTACAAATTGATTAAAAAGAAAAGACAACTCAGACATAAATGGGAGAAGGACATAAATAGGAAACTCGTGTAAGTAAATACATACATACATACAGACAGACAGACATACATAGCACATGTCCTCGTGAATGCTGAGGACATTCAGATTTAAACAATGGGATAGACACCTCCTTTTTACCCATTATATTGGCAAAAATCACAAAGAACAATAGGATCCTGTGTTGATGAAGTCACCCTCATACATTGCTGATAAATATTTCCATATCCTTGCAACAATCTGGCCATTGTTATAAAGATATCCTAGACAGGGGGATTTATTCTTGAGAAACGAAAGGTGTAGTACATAGGACTTATGTAGAAAGATGTTTGTTGCAAGATTTTCTTGTAATGTCACAAAGCAACTAGATTGCCTACTGATAGAGAAATAGTTGAATGAACTTGACTTTATCCATTATGGAGTTTCATGTTACTTGTATCATCAAGTTTACAACAACAAAAATCTACTAATGTGTTCGAATACACATGCTAGGATGCATAATAAGTTGATTAGTATGAGCACAGAGAGAAGTGCAATTCAGAATGACCAAAATGTAGGGCAGGTGATCAAGGTGAGGAGGAAGGGGTGGAAAAGGGGGAGAGAAGGTGAGAAAAGGTATATCCCATTCAGTGGAATTCACATGCTATAATTATAACTGATAGTGTAAGAAAACAGAAACAAGAAATTGAAAACATTAGCAATTTGTGTTGGGGTTTTCTAATACTGTAATGAGGTCTTATAAAGTTATCAAAGAAAAAGCAATTATACAATAATCTGTATAGTGTGATCTCATTTTGGGGAAAAAGTATGTGTAATATCACCTTCTCTAGTTACCACAGAAAATTATTATCTGGAGTGCATAATGAGGAGTTTATTGTTTTTAGTATTTAAGCATAGTTGACACACAATGTTACCTTAGTTTCAAGTGTACAACATAGTGAATCAACAACTCGACATGCTATGCCATGTTCCCCACAGGGGTGGTTACCATCTGTCACCAGACATCGCTATTACAATACCATTGACTATGTTCCTTATGCTGTACCTCTTATCCTTGTGGCTTATTCATTCCATAACTGGAAGCTTATATCCTCCACACCCTTTCACCTATTTTGTCCATCCCCCCACCCCCTTCCCTCTGGCAACTATCAGTTTGTTCTCTGTAATTATAGGTCTGAATCTGCTTTTTTGTTCTTCTATTCATTTATTTTGTCTTTTAGATTCCATATACAAGTGAAATCATATGGTATTTGTCTTTCTTTAACTTACTTAGCATAATACCCTCTAGGTCCATCCATGCTGTCTCAGATAGCAAGATCCCATCCTTTTTTATGGCTGAGTAATATTCCCTTGCATATATATACATTTCCCATCTTCTTTACCCATTCATCTATCAATGAACACTTGGGTTGCTTCCATATCTTGGCTATTGTAAATAATGCTACAATAAGCATGGGGGTGCATATATCTTTTCAAATTAGTGTTTTCATTTTCTCTGGGTAAATACCCAGGAATGGTATACTGGATCATATGTTTCTGTCTTTTGAGAAACTCACATACTGTTTTTCACCATAGCTGTTCCAATTTACATTCCTACTAACAGAGCATGTGGGTGGAAATGAGGAGCTTATTAATCTTTGCTTTCTCCATCTCTGCATTGTTAGATGGGGTACAAAAATCAAATAATGCTTTTGTAATTTTTTTAATCTAGAAAAATGAAAAGGAAAAGAGAAGAAGGAGGCCAGAAAAGATGGAAGGAAGGAGAGATAGAATAGGATGGAAGGTGAAGGGGAAGATTCTAAACTGAAGATGGAAACTTCACGTTAGTGTTATTCTGTCTACGTAGATTTTCCTAACCAAGGTGGACCAGATAACTCTCCTGTGTGTTCCTATAACGTTCTGTACTCACCACTTCTGTTTCAAGGAGAACATTACACGAGAAGGGCTTTCCCACTTCTCTATATTCCCTCGAATGCATAGAGCTCTACCTTATGCACCCCCACATCTCCTGAAGTAAGCACGGTTCCTGTCACAAAATAAATGCTGAATATTTTTAGCAGAGATGGTAATATATTTAAAGTACTAGAGGCAAACAATAAGCAGCCAATAAATGTTCATCACCCTTTGCTCTCTAAATGGTCTCTCATATTTATAAAGACTATTTTTATAAAATCCAATACCTTTATTGCTCAAAATAACTTTTATTTATCCTTCAATTTTACCTGAATGAAAATAAGATTTATTCAAAACCAAATGTTATGAGGCTAATCAAAGCATCTGAGTAAAATTATATTCAAATGGGCAAAAACTTATTCTATTTTCCAAGTGCTTAGAAAGAACGCAATGTGTACATGAAATGAGTAGAACGGAATTTGGCCTCTCCCAAGCACTCAGTGAGTGTTTAATCTGAATCTAAAACACAGCAGATTGCAGATTGCATGTGCGTCGCTTGAGCGACGCACACAGTGGACACACTTTGGGAGTCTCCTGATTAGGGTTGGCAATGTTAATGCAGCATAAATAGCACTCAATCGCTAAAGGGATGTCAGAGAAGTTGAGGACTTTTAAAAACTAAAAGAATTTCTATGACTTTGCAATGTAATTAAAACAATAAAATTTTCCAAGTATGGATTTTAAAGTTCTGTGGAAACTCGAGTAAACTGCAGAGAGGAGGCACATCTCACAGTTCCCTTACCAAAGGAATTTTCTCCTTTGCACTGAAATGAGCTGCTGGTGAACAAAAGAAATTAAAATAAATCTGCTTTTGAAAGAACATAAGCCTAACAATTATCAGTAAAGTAACAATAATAGTAACAATAATACGAGCTATAATTTCAAGACACCAAGATTTTAAGAAGATACCAAATGCTTTGCAAGGCTTCAAACCAATCTTATCCCAGCACAAGCTGCCTTTGAAACTCATGACTTATGAGTGAGGAATTCATGCAGGGTTTTGGTTCAATGGGAAATAGCAAGTGGGTGAGTGGATAGATGTGACTGAAAGTCACATTCTTAACTTGTGTGTCATCTGTGAAGAAACAGAAGAGGAAAGTCCAATGACAGGTGGAAGAAGCAGGGTAGATGAGAGCAGCCCATTGTTTAAAGTTGGACAGCGCAATGTTTTACCACACCTACTTCTACCCAAGAAGGTAATGAACATGGTTCATGGCCAGGTCATGACACATTTCCTTGTCAATGATACATTAAAACCAGACAACATTTCTTTTGCAAAACTTCAATATGACACTACCTCTAGGTAATTTAATATACACTGAGTTTTGTCACAGCTTGCTCACCATCTTGATCAAACACAAGACTTAAATAAGGTATAATAAAATAATTAAGATGAAGGTAGTGAATGAATGCTGTTGATTTCCTTCATTCCAAAATTGGACCCATGAACTTAATGCTTTTCCCCATCAAATTGTACCATGTTGAAAGTCAAAGTGAGATGCGATCAGTACCCACATAGCTTCTAAGTGCTTTGATAAGGCTTTATCAATGCCATTTATTTTTCTTAGAATGAAGCCATTACTTTAGCAATGCAGAAAGCATCATTTCATTCCAGTATCATACACACACAAATTGAAATAAAACTTGGTTCCTCTTCTTCCAGAATTTGCAAACATGACGTTGTCAAACGGGAGGAGGCAGCTACCTGCTTTCAGGAGTTGCAAATCTTCTGTGCTCAGGCAGGCCACGTGATGTCTCCCATTTATTTATGTTTTTCCCTAATTAAAGGATGCCCCTTTCTGCTGCAATAGATAGTTTAGATTTTTTAATATTGTTAGTGTTGAGAGATAAACACTTTGGTACATATTGGAGAGTAATAAATTGTGTTGAACATTGATAAACTAACGCAATTACCAGCAAGGTCAGAGAGTCAGCTAATTTAGAAATATCAGTTCTAGGATTTTGAGTTGTCCCCTGGAGAGCTGCAGCCACTTTATTACAGCAGGGGGGTGAGGAGAAAATGGTACATTACGATTGATCTTTTGATCTAATTGTGGAACTCTGCCATTCCTCGTTTGACCAAAAATGCTTACCTAGCAAGAGAAAACATAGCACAACTAATTGAGGACTATCCCTTATACACCAGACAAAGTAACAGAATTCTGGGAAGTAAGGGACAAATCGTACTTGATATTATTGGCACGAGCCTGTTGTCACTGACATGCATATTTGAGTCTTTTTTGCAATGTCTTTTTTTTTAATTTTTATTTATTTTTGACAGAGAGAGACAGAGACAGAGCATGAGTAGGAGAGGGGCAGAGAGAGAAGGAGACACAGAATCAGAAGCAGGCTCCAGGCTCTGAGCTGTCAGCACAGAGCCCAACGAGGGGCCCGAACTCATGGACTGCGAGATCATGACCTGAGCCAAAGTCAGATGCTCAACCAACTGAGTCACCCAGGTGCCCCTGCAATGTCTTTTAAATCATAATTCCAAATCTAATTCGATAGTTCCAACCAGCTTAGGGGGGAAAAAATTCATTTTTGCATCCATCACCTGTGCTGGTAAAATTGTAACAAAACTTAGATGAATGAAATGTTTGGTGCCCTTCATTCAATACGGGACTTAAATCAGCTGTAAATGTACTAGTTTTCAAAAGATTTTCAGTCCTGGGAAAAGTTTGACTACCCTTATGTATTCATCAATATTTCTCGCTTTGTCTATCAATAACACAAAGAATGTGCACTGCCTAACATACCTAAAGATAATTTATTCTAGAATATATAAATTCATTCTAGAACTGTAAGTCTAATTTCCTATTTTCATTAATATTGTTACTCTTAACATGATTTGGTTTGACTAACCCAGTATCTATCAGGTCCTGGGCCTTTAGGAATAGGGCAATTTGACTTATTGTGTTAAAGTCAAACTGTGAATGTCCTGATTTGAGGGCGTAAATAGAGTTCAATTGAAATAAGATTCCTGTTTCGCTGGCAGGCACATCATAGACACCATCAAATTGTATTATTTGGGAAAGCTATTTCAAATGTAGTCTCTTTTAATATGTAATCCCAAGGAGTTTCTTGGGAAGCACTGAAAAATGGTTAAAGGGTGTATATGCAGCATCCTGGGAAGGCATGGAATTGGGCAGCATTTGGAAAGCTGACATTTTCAAACAGGGCAATAACCAAAGTATCTTAAAACACAGCCCTAGTATTTGCACACAAGCCTATAAATGATTTTCAACTTGCAAATTCTAATAATATAATAAGGTTGGGTTGTATCTGAAAACTTTCCCCTTGGGTGTTATATTTCCCAAACAAAAACCCTTTAAATACATGACTTTCTGTTCAAATGGTTATAAGACAACCAGAAATACAAGTAAAAGCAGTGATATTGTTTACTACAATTCCAATTTCAAATGGAATCAAGTTTTCTGAATGGTAAGGTAATTAACAGGAAGGAAAATTTTCTAAGAAGCTGAGTGGCGGGAAAAGGCATCGCTGTTAAGTGATCATAGATGATACTTTCAGCTCTTTGCCAAGGTTCAACTCTGTGCCTGTACTTTTCAAACCCTCAAACATGTCTTGCAAAATCCAGAGCCTTTCCAACTTCATTAAGTTTCCCTTTTACACCCTCCACTGCTGTGAATTTAACTCTATTATTGAGTACTTAAAGCCCACTGAAGGATGTTAATATTTTAAAAACAGGGTCCTGAGAATACAGCTCGAATGTTTACAATTCTGTTCTGCGGCAGCAGATTGTACTGATGTACGTAGCAAATAAGCGATGTCAGATTGATGCAGGCGGCCCAGCTGTCTGCCCTTTGTCTGTAGGTTTAATTCCCAGAAAGGGACTGGGGTAATCCCTTTGTGATACAATCAGCTCTAGGGGTTTAGCAACTTATATTACATTATTGAAAGGATGAGGAGCTGATGATGGCTGATAACATGAAGATTGCATTAGGCAGAATATTAGCCCAAACACCACTGAGCTGCTGAGCCACTTCTATTGCTAGAACATTATACACAGTTTTTGTTTTTCAAAAACAAGTTGAATTTCTCTTTGGACAAGTCTAAAGTAGCTTGGCTAGGAAGGGAGTCCATATTTAGACTCCGTGAAGACGAGTTATCTTCCATAAAGAAGATAACTTGCACAGAAAATGGGTAACAGAAAAAATTTGGAATAGAGAGTACATTTACATAATGTATTATATATTATATAAATTACATGTATCATACATATATATTATATACACATACTATAATAAAATACAATGTTACTTTGTAAAGTAGTCACATAAACCAATAGATTTGCCATAAATGATATCATGATTTAAAATACACATTGTGGGGGCACCTGGGTGGCTCAGTCGGTTAAGAGTCTAACTCAGCTCACTATTCGTGAGTTCGAGCCCCACTTCGGGCACTGTGCTGACGGCTCAGAGCCTGGAACCTGCTTCGGATTCTGTGTCTCCCTCTCTCTCTGCTCCTCCCACTGCTCACATTCTGTCTCTCTCTCGAAAATAAATAAACATAAAAAAAAATTAAGATACACATTGTGAAAGGATTTCCACCAAGTTACAACTTTGTCAATTATACTTCAATAAAGTTGGAATAAAATAAAATACTGGCTGCCTTTAATTTTGTAAAGTTGAAACAAACTTCACTTCTTTTGAGACTGACATCATGAGATAATGTGTCTTTCCTCTAACAGATTTCTCATCAACAAAGATATTTCTGCCTTGATTTTCTGAGGGGAAGCTATGGCATGTTCTCTGAGTTAGTTAAGCAGTACTGTGTGTGATCTTAGATCTTATCAAGAGTGGGCACTTCAGAATTTCTGGAAGCAATCTCTTTCCTAACAGCCAATACTACTTTTCTACAAAACAGAAATCCCTCAAATAGATTGTTTAATTGGCTTTAAAAATTATTTAGGACATATTTTTCATTAAAAAATTACCTTAAATTGGTTTTTGAAAAATTGATGAGTTTATATGATGATTATCAATGTGTTCATCCATTCAGAGATACCGCCAAGTGAACTGCTCAGAATGAAAATAGCCCAGAGATAGTATCAGTCACTTCTGGCAGTGAGGTAATGCTTATTTTGGGAATTTATTCTAGAGAAAGTAGGGAGAGAAAAGAAGTGAACTGGACCTCTGTCCCCAGAATCTCTGCCTAATGGCCCATCCAGTGCTGCTAATGGGTAGAAATCCAAAGTGGGTTTACTTTGCAAAGGCAAAGGCTTTGAATTTTTTATTCTCTTCCTCCTTGAAGATGAGGCATCGTCCCTTCAGTCAAGAGTTTGGGATCTTCCTGTTCAGTATCAAGTCTAATCATATTTGCAAATAAATAAACTGGCATGCCTTTCCTCCATTTTCTTATCCAAAACCTGATATCACATTCTTCAGTCAGGATGAAAAAAAATATCTTACTACTGTTAATAACTTACACAACCGTTTCTCAGTTTAGACCCTTATGACATAGATATTTTGTGATTCATAAGTAAAAGCAAGCATCTCTTTGTTTTTTGTCTTTGTTTTGAATATTTTTATTAACTTGGTTTTTTTTAAGTAGATTTTATTTTTTTGGAGCAGTTTTTGATTCACAGCAAAATTGAGCAGAAAGTCAGAGTTCCCATATACTCCTGCCCTTTCATACACACAGCCATCCCCACTTTCAACACCAGAGTGGTATGCTTGTCACAGTCTATGAACCTACACTGACTTATCATTATCACCCAAAGTCCATATTTACATTAGGGTTCACTCATGGTATTGTACATTCTATGGGTTTTCACAAATGTATAATGACATTTATCCATCATGTGGTATCTTACAGAATAGCTTCACTGCTCTAAAAACCTTCTGGGGTGTGCGTATTTATCCCTCTCTCCTTACTAACCCCTGAAAACCACTGACCTTTTTTTACTGTCTCCCTAGTTTTGCCTTCCCCAGAATGTCATAAAGTTGGAATAATACAGTATGTAGCCTTTTTAGATCAGCTTCTTTCACACAGTAATATGCTTTTAAGGTCCCTCCATGGCTTTTCATGGCTTGATAGATCATTTCTTTTTAGCACTGAATAATATTTCATTCTCTGGATGTCCCACAAATTGCTTATCCATTCATCTACTGAAGGGCATCTTGGTTGCTTCCAAGTTTTAGTAATTATGAACAAAGCTTCTACAAGCATCCATGTGAGAGTTTTTGTGCAGACCTAAGTTTTCGGCTCCTTTGGGTGAATACCTGGGAGCATGATTGCTGGATTGCATGGTAAGAGTATGTTTAGTTTTTAAGAAACTGCCAAATGTCTTCCAAAGTGGCTGCACCATTTTACATTCCCACCAGCAACGAATGACACTTCTGTTGCTCCACATCCTTCCCAGTGTTTGCTGTTGCCAGTGTTCTGGATTTGGGCCATTCCAATAGGCATGGAGTGGTATCTCATTGTTTCCCTAATGACAGATGATGAGAGCATCTCTCCACATGTTTATTTTCTATCTGTGTACCTTCTTTGGTGAGGTGTCTGCTAAGGTGTACGCCATTTTCATTTGAGTTGTTCTCTTATTGTCGAATTCGAAGAGTTCTTTGTACATTTTAGATAATAGTCCTTTGTCACATGTCTTTCTGCTATTATTTTCTTGCAGTCTGTGACTTGTCTTCTCATTCTCTTGACATTGCCTTTCACAGAACATAATTTTTTAATTTTAGTCAAGTCCAGCTTATCAATTGTTTCATGGATTGTGCCTTTGGTTTTGTGTCTAAAAAGTCATAGCCATACCCTCCCATGTTATCGTCTAGAAGTTAAATTGTTTTGCATTTTATGTTTCCATTTTGAATTAATTTTTGTGAAGGTATTTGTCTAGATTCATTTTTACATTTTCATTATGTGGATGTCCATCACCATTTGTTGGAAAGACTATCTTTTCTCCATTGTATTTTTGTTGCTCCGTTGTAAAAGATCAATTGATCATATTTGGGTTGGTCTATTTCTAGGCTCTCTATTCTGTTCCATCAACCTATTTATCTATTTTTTCACCAATATCAATACCACCAGGACACACTGTCTTGATTAATAACTTTATAGTAATCCTTAAAAAATTTTTTGCCATTAAAAAACTTTATTTTCATTTTTTTTTTACAAAGAATACCCCGCACTTGGGGTGAAAATATATCGGGTTAAGTACAAAATATAGTTTTTATCACACAAAAAGATAAACATTTAAAACAACAACAACAAAATGAACCCAATTTCAGCCCACATACTTTCTCAGAAAAGGGTGGAGCTCAGTGGTCTGACACAGGACAGTGAACAAAGTGCTAAGGCTGAGGGGGATGGACCAAGTGCTTAAGGGCTGCAGTGAGAGAGGGCTGTCATATCCCTGTCTCGTAACACTGCGCAGGACAGGGCTGGGGGCTGTGGTGAAGGCCCGCCCGCTCAGCTCTCATGGCAATGTCTGGAAACTCTGATCACAGTGTTGGGGGCATCTTGATCTAGAGTTCCTCTTCGGGTGTGGAGAAGTCACAGTAGGCAAGGCTGATAGCAGCAACCCTCCTCACATAAGCAGAGTGTTAGAATTACAGAATTCTGTACACTGGGACAAAGTGTCAAAAGCGAGGAGGAACACCTTTTTCTTTCTTTTTTTTTTTTTCTTTGTCATTGTGCTTATCCCTAGAGACATAGTAGACCAGTTTTCGCTTACATTTGAGATAAGACAAAGAATATTTTTGACAGGACCTAAGTGCTAAGAGTTATCACCTCAGGATCAATTCCAAGGAGTCACATGAAAAAAAACCAAAAACCATATTCTCCCATATGAAAATGTTTACAACAGGAGAACACAGTGCAGTAGGCTCTAAAAATGGCTTTTAAGACCTTTGGTGGGGCATAGTTACAACTGCTTTAAGCCAGATTAAAGTACATTCTAAGCAAATCCTTATGAACTTTTTCTCCTTCAGTATTGTATAGGCTATTCTAGATCTTTTACCTCTTCATACAAATTTTTGAATCAGCTTATTAATATCCATAAAATAACTTGTTGGGATTTTGATTGGGATTGCAGTGGATCTATAGACGATCAATTAGCTTTTACTATGTGACAAACTATGTCAAAACTTAGTGGCATAAAACAACAACCATTTTATTTAGTTCATAATTTTGGGGGGCTGGCTAGGCCAATTCTACATCTGTCTAACATGACTGGAACCAGCTGGAAAATTAATTGGAGGTTGGATGATCTAGAATGGCCTCTCCTCATGTCTGTCATTTTGCTATCTGTCAGTGGAGTGATGGTTGGTTAATGGGGCTACATGTTTCACACTATTCAGTGCACTAGCTTAACTTTCTTCACATAGTCGTACTTGCAGAGTTCCAAAAGCAGTGAGTCCCAGTGTAAGTCCCAATGCACAAGCACTTTCCAAGCCAGTGCTTATGATGTATTTATTAATGTCCCTTTGAGTAAAGTAATTTTATATGCTCAAATTCAAGAAGCAAAGAAATAAACATTACCTTTTGATAGGAACATATGTAAAGTGACCCTGGAAAGAGGCGTGCATACCAGAATGGGAAGAATTTATGGCCATACATATCATATGCTTCTAGGACCTATGACAGACTGAAACAACATTGTAATTGCTGACTCTAGTGGATATGTATTAGTGTTTGTGTCTGCACAGTATCTAACTGCCCTTCCTAGCTTTAGAGAACTCTCTCTTGTGGCAATCACATAGTCTTGGTAGTCTTGGTATCCAATTTGTGTTATAGACTTAAGTGATCAAAAGGTACAGAATTCCACTTACAAGATAAATAAGTCCTGGGGATATAAAGTACTAATGGTGACCACAGTTAACAATATCATATTGTATATCTGAAAGTTGCTAAGAGAGTAGATCTTAAAAGTTCTCATCACAAGAAACAAAACTTATAACTATGTGGGTGGTGAATGCTAACTAAAGTTATTGCAGTGATCACTTCACAAAATATACATCTATCAAATCATGTTGCATACTTAAAATATGTACAGTGATATATTTCAATTATATCTTGATAAACCTAGGAAAAAATTAAATAAGTGCCAAAGTCTTTAGAATGGATTTCCAGGTCCTACATAATAATCTAACCCTTAACCCCATCCCCAGTGTCACTGATCTTGTCACCTCCCATTATCCCCTCCCTAACTGTCCCAACCACATTGGTCTACATGTTGTTCCCCCAAATTCTTTTGTCTCAGAGCCTTTGCACTTTCCATTTTCTCAGTCTGAAACACTCAACACTCTTCCTCCACATACCCACAAGATTTTCTACTATTTTTTCTTCAGTTCTCTGTGAAAAATGTCACATAAAGCCACCTTGAATATCCTATATCAAGTTGCAGCTATGTGTCCAACTCCTGACAGCTTATAACCCTTTACACTGGGGATAGAACATATTTTTCCCATAGTATTTATCATCATCTGACATATATTTACTTTTCTTATTACCTAGAAACAGAATCTAGCCTGTGGTAGGTTCTCAATAAATATTTGCTGATTAAATATATGAAAAACTGAGTGTCTGGATTCTCCATGGCAGTGGCCTATGGAAGCACTCCTACCCTTGGCATATTGTCCCTACCAGATGATAGCTTTGTACCTTCCACATCCTACTTCTTCACACCTCTGAAACTGCCCAAATTTCAAGCACAGTCCTCTAACATCCTTGATTCTGTGATTCTTGATATCCTTCCAATCAATTGCCCTCTTTGTCCTCTAAAATAGCCCGTTGGTTTCTGTTGCTTGCAGCCAAGAATCCTAATTGGCACGCCAATGTTCTGTGACCTCTGTCACTACATGCCCCCAATTTTCTTGCACAACATCCTTCTCTTAGAACCCTCTCAATTCATCAAGTGCAATCAAATAATAGCTACATATGATCTTAAACTGGTTTTTATCTTAAGTTGAGTATGGAGTGAGAATGGAAAGTTTCTCTTTTCTAAGTTCAGGAAAGGAAGCACATGACTAACTAACTGTTCTTTGGCTGTAGTTCAAGCTAGAAACTAGTAGCCACAGTTTTAAAGCCATCTAAGGCTATCCATCTTAGATTATCTTTAGTACTCCTGAATGTCTGCAATCCCTAAACTCCACACTTCCTCAAACCCACTATAAGTTTACTCTTGGCTTTGTTCAGAGATTTTGCGTTCTACAAATACAGTTCCCTCTTGCATAACAACGAATAAAAAATTATAATAAATGTAGCTTTCTTTCGTATGTATTTGAGTAATGCTCTCTTCCTTTAACAGAGGGCATTTGTTCCTCTACTGAAAACATTTTGTGGCAAAATCATAGTTAATTCAGAAGGTAGTCATCATGTTTTCTACCTTCTTCTCTATAAGAATTAATCAGAAGTTTGGGTAAAATATCCATGGTGTCTTCCAAGCGACCTTAAAGGGAAATGTCATAAACTTCTCAAAAGTCAAAGAGACTTCCAGCTTTGGTCTAGGAGGTAAAAGGTGGAGAAGTTTCCTCCCAACCTAACAACAAGAGAATTCAGATAATCTACAAAATCATAACTTGGGGCGCCTGGGTGGCTCAGTCGGTTAAGCGTCCGACTTCAGCCAGGTCACGATCTCGCGGTCCGTGAGTTCAAGCCCTGCGTCGGGCTCTGGGCTGATGGCTCAGAGCCCGGAGCCTGCTTCCGATTCTGTGTCTCCCTCTCTCTCTGCCCCTCCCCCGTTCATGCTCTCTCTCTGACCCAAAAAAAATAAAGGTTAAAAAAAATTTTTTTAAAGAAAATCCATGTGCTCTCCCTAAATGTCCATCAACTGATGAATGGATAAAGAAGATGTTGTTTATATATACAATGGAATACTACTTGGCAATAAGAAAGAATGAAATCCTGCCATTTGCAGCAACGTGAATGGGAACTGGAGGGTATTATGCTATATCTCAGTCAGAGAAAGACAGATATTGTGTGCTTTCACTCATGTGGAACTTGAGAAACTTAACAGAAGACCATAGGGAAAGGGAAGGGGAAAAAATAGTTACAAATAGAGACGGGGGGGTGGGGAGGCAAACCATAAAAGACTCTTAAATACAGAGAACAAACTGAGGGTTGATGGGGGGGTGCAGGGGAGAGGAGAAAATGGGTGATGGGCACTGAGGAGAGCACTTGTTGGGATGAGCACTGGGTGTTGTATGTAAGCAATGAATCATGGAAATCTACCCCCAAAACCAAGAGCATGCTGTATACACTGTATGTTAGCCAACTTGACAATAAGTTATATTTTTAAAAATCCATGCTCTCTCAATAACTTTTCAATAAATGCCTGTTCTATTTAAGTCAGCCAGGGTCCCTTTCTATACTTTGAATGTATGAAGAATGAATAAATGGGAAAAGGAGGAAGAATACTCAAAATTATACCACTGAGAAGTCATCCACATTCTGAAAACCTTATATGTAAGTACTCAAATTTCCGACAAAGTAACAAGTCCAAGTATTTATTGGCTGGAAAATTCATGGTACAAACTTCAATGCAGGCCAGTGGGACTTGTTTAATGCACCAGGGTGCATTATCACGGTATAGTATGTATTACAAGCACCTGCTTCTTTGTCAGGGAAAACAGAGTTAGTTCTTAACTTATCTGTAAATCTCAATTTCCTCATAATATTATTGTGAGGAATAAGTAAGAAAAATGTAAATTGCTTAACATAGTGTCAGGCACACATTACATGCTCAATTAATGTTTGTGGAAGTAGAGACGGTAATGGTAAGTTTTGTCTGTTTGTTATACAGAACAGCTAATCTCAAGAAATCCTTAATAAATAAATGAATAAATGGAAATCCTTAAGGACTTGAGTATTTATATATGGGAATATAATGGAAAAGCTCAAACTTAGGAACTTCATGATAAACACAAAAAAAATCTTGTCCCTCAATGTCACAATAAGGTTTTCAGAAATGTGGATGACTTCTCAGAAGTATAATTTTGAGTATTCTTCCCCCTTTTCCTATTTGTTCACGGTAATGGTAAGTTTTGTCTGCTTGTTATACAGAACAGATAATCTCAAGAAACTGGGTTTTCCCCAATTAAATTTATATCTATTTAATAGAAAATATCTCTACAGGGGTGCCTGGGTGGCTCAGTCGGTTGAGCGTCCAGCTTCAGCTCAGGTGATGATCTCGCAGTCTGTGCGTTCGAGCCCTGCATCGGGCTCTGGGCTGATGGCTCAGAGCCTGAAGCCTGCTTCGGATTCTGTGTCCCCCTCTCTCTCTGCCCCTCCCCACTCATGCTCTGTCTCTCTCTGCCTCAGAAATAAATAAACATTAAAAAAAATTTTTTTAAAATAATAGGGGTGCCTGGGTGGCTCCGTCGGTTAAGCATCCGACTTCGGCTCAGGTCATGATCTCGCGGTTCCTGAGTTCAAGCCCCGCATCAGGCTCTGTGCTGACAGCTCGGAGCCTGGAGCATGTTTCCGATTCTGTGTCTCCCTCTCTCTCTCTGACCCTCCCCCGTTCATGCTCTGTCTCTCTCTGTCTCAAAAATAAATAAACATTTAAAAAAAATTTTTTTAATAATAATAATAAAAAAGAAAAAAAAAGAAAATATCTCTACAATCTTTTCTGGGAAGCATCTTATTGAAATCAATAAGTTCTATCTAGAACTCCAGTTCAGGTGCCATCTTGCCCAAATTCAGGGAGTGCTATTTACATTGTAGTACAAAGAAATGGTACTCCCTGGAGTTGTGCAGTATACAGCCTACACCTGTGTATAGCAACTCTGTTTCAACTTTTGATTTTAGCAAATAATACAATGATCATGAGCTAAAACTCCTTTATTTTTTAATCATCTATCTTTTTTTTTTTCAACGTTTTTTATTTATTTTTGGGACAGAGAGAGACAGAGCATGAATGGGGGAGGGGCAGAGAGAGAGGGAGACACAGAATCGGAAACAGGCTCCAGGCTCCGAGCCATCAGCCCAGAGCCTGACGCGGGGCTCGAACTCACGGACCGTGAGATCGTGACCTGGCTGAAGTCGGATGCTTAACCGACTGCGCCACCCAGGCGCCCCAATTAATCATCTATCTTAAAACAAGCAATAATTAATATAATATCAGAATAGCAAATATAGATTCAATATTTTGTTGCTTGTGTTTTTGTTTTAATTATAGGCATCAAAAAGTATTTTGATTTTCAGAATGTTGGGGAAATACTTGTTAATAAAGCATTTTTTTTTGTTCAGATTGAGTAGGACTTGCAATCTTAATTGTATGCCTCTTTATCCAGAGTGGATATTAATTCTATAGGTAGGTTATTGAGCATCTAAAATTTTGTTACTCTCATGAATTATATATCAAGCTTATCATTAACAGAGAAAAACCTCAATTTATAGGCCATGTTAAAAATACAAGATTCATTTGGATTAAAAAATAACTAAATAATACTGTGGTTTTCCCTGAGAAATTTTCATTTGTTAAAAAGAAACTAATGTTCAATTTTGGGAACACATGTTGGAAATCACTTTCTTTATTCTCAGAGGATTTCAAGCTGAATGATGTCTCTTCAAAGGAATATGGAACTCTGGTAGAACTTGTGATGTGATAATCTAAATATGTAATTACGTAGCAGATTCTTCTTTATGTCTGTAAGCAAAGGATTTAATATGCAGTGGAATTCCTTATTTAACACTTTTTAATGGCCTAGTCTAAGCAGTCTTTATTATTTTATCATAATTATCATTATTATACACTTCTACCAGAATTGAAGTTTGGTGAGTCAATGATGGTAGTTCAGAAAATAGGTGCCCTAATCTGTATTTGTGCCAGATTTAGTGGGTGGCAGAAAGCAGTGGAGGGAAGGATTGAGGGAAATACCCAGACATAGTGCTCTTAAAAGACATTATCCTTGCTTATATGAGTAAAAATATCAAAAGCAGCAGATAATTTGAGCCAATTTATCCCTAAGAATCAAAACCAGAATTTTCTGGAAAAACTTAGTATCCTGCTTACATTTGTCTTTTTGCCTTGTCTTTTTCACTTTGCAATACTTTTATCACCACCTAGGGGCAAGGCAAACAAGCAAGAAGCTCTTTTTTCACCACTAAGTCATTCCTAAATTATATGGTATCTGAATCAAAAAGACATTTATGATTTCAAATGATTGCTTGCCTTTTTTCTTCCAATAAAAGTCAATCTTTTATTATGTACTTCTTCTTTGTCTCAAATATGATTTTAAAATATAAACTGATTTTTGTAATACATGAATATCATCTTTTAGTTTTATCATTGTGTCTCTTCTTATATGTCAACTTGTCAAAAACTTTTCTATTTATTTTGAGCAAATTTCAACTCAAAAGAAGAAGTCTACTTTTATAAATGTTCAGCGCTTAGTCCTTTAAATTAAATCCTATGAAAGACATTTGCAAAGTGTACAATACAGTAACTTTGGATTATACATAATATCAAATCATACTAATAAAGCTCTTTTGATAAAATTATTAAAAAGTAATCTAATTTCAATGGGACAACATTGAGTGAGGTAATATTCATATTATAGGAAAAGAGAGAAAAGGGGGAGAAAACTATCAGAAGAAATAATGGCTGAAAACTTCCTTAACCTAGGGAAGGAAACAGACATCCAGAGCCAAGAAGCCCAGATAGTTCTAAATAAGATAAACTTGAAGAGATCCACACCAAGACACATATAATTAAAATGTCAAAAGTTAAAGATAGATAATCTCCAAAGCAGCAAGAGAAAAACAAATTATTATATACAAGGGAAACTCTACAAGGCTATTAGCAGATTTCCCAGCAGAAACTGTGCAGGCCAGAAGGGAATGGCATGATAAATTCAAAGTGCTGAAAGCAAAAACCTACCAACCAAGAATACTCTACCTGGCAAGGGTATCATTCAGAAATGAAGGGGAGATATAATTTTCCAGACAAGCAAAAGCTAAACGAGTTCATCACTACCAAACCAGCTGTACAAGAAATGTTCAAGTGTCTTTAAGCTGGAAATAAATGGCACTAACTAATAACAATAAAATATATGAAAGTAAAAAATCTCATTGGAAAAGGTAAATATATAGTAAAGGTAGTGGATTAATCACTTATGAAGCTACTATGAAGGATAAAAGACAAAAGTAGCAAAATTAACTAAAAGCATAACAATTAGCTAAGAAATACATTAAATAAGATGTAAAATGTGACATCAAAAACATGAAACATGATGGGAAAGTAAAAATGTAGAATTTGGGAATGTGTTCAAATTTAAGCTGCTATCAACTTAAAATAGACTGTTAATTACATAGGATGATACATGTAAACCACACAGTAAACACAAAGCAAAAATTATAATAAGCACATAAAAGAAATTTAGAAAGAAAGCTAAACATAACACACATAAAGAAATTTGTCAAGATCCTGGGAAGATGACAGTGTAGGAGGACGCTGGGCTCACGGCGAGTCCTGCTGATCACTTAGATTCCACCTACACCTGCCTAAATAACCCAGAAAACCGCCAGAAGACTAGCAGAATGGAGTCTCCGGAGCCAATCACAGACAAGAGGCCCACGGAAGAGGGTAGGAAGGGTGGCGAGGCGGTGTGCGCTACACGTACTGGCAGGAGGGAGCCAGGGCGGAGGGGCGGCCAGCCAGGCAAGGCAGAGCCTCTGAAGTCTGGCTTGCAAAAGCGGAGGGGCCGGATGGAGTGCATTCTGACAGCAAGAGGGACTTGACATCTGGAAGGTTATAAGTTAACAGCTCTGCTCAGACAACGGGAAGGCTGGAGAACAACGGGAGGGAGAGTTGTTGAGCCCCAGATGACAGAGCTCAGCTTGGCAGGGAACAAAGGCACTTGCCAGCGCCATCTCCCTCGCCCATCCCCCAGCCCAAATCCCAAAGGGAACCAGTTCCTGCAGGGAACATGCTTGCACCCCGCAAACACCCAACGCTGTGCTTCTGTGGATCCATCCCTCCAGTGGGTCTGACTCCCTCCCGGTGCCTCAGGGCCCCTCCCGAAGTGGATCTCCAAAGGAAAAGCTAGCTGAGCCTGCCCCTCCCACCCTTGTGCGACTTGCCAATCCACCCCAGCTAATGCCCAGATCCCGAGCACCACAAGTCTGGCAGTGTGCAAGTAGCCCATATGGGCCACACAACCCCACAGTGAATCCCGCCCCTAGGAGAGGGGAAGAGAAGGCACACACCAGTCTGACTGTGGCCCCAGCAGTGGTCTGGGGGCAGACATCAGGTCTGACTGTGGCCCCGCCCACCAATGCAAGTTATTCAAGACAGCACAGGGGAAGTGCCCCGCAGTCCCCCACCACCCCAGGGACTATCCAAAATGACGAAACGGAAGAATTGCCCTCAAAAGAATCTCCAGGAAATAACAACAGCTAACAAACTGATCAAAAAGGATTTAAACAATATAACAGAAAGTGAATGTAGAATAATAGTCATAAAATTAATCGCTGGGCTTGAAAACAGTATAGAGGACAGCAGAGAATCTATTGCTACAGAGATCAAGGGACTAAGGAACAGCCTGGAGGAGCTAAAAAATGCTATCAATGCGCTGCAAAATAAAAGGGAGACAACCACAGCTCGGATTGAGAGGCAGAGGAGAGAATAAGTGAACTAGAAGATAAAATTATGGAAAAAGAAGAAGCTGAGAAAAAGAGAGATAAAAAAATCCAGGAGTATGAGGAGAATATTAGAGAACTAAGTGATGCACTAAAGAGAAATAATCTACACATAATTGGTATCCCAGAGGAGGAAGAGAGAGGGAAAGGTGCTGAAGGTGTACTTGAAGAAATCATAGCTGAGAACTTCCCTGATCTGGGGAAGGAAAAAGGCACTGAAATCCAAGAAGCACAGAGAACTCCCTTCAGACGTAACTTGAATCGATCTTCTGCACGACATATAGTGAAACTGGCAAAAACAAGGATAAAGAGAAAATTCTGAAAGCAGCTAGAGATAAACGTGCTCTAACATATAAAAGGAGACCTATAAGACTCGTGACCGATCTCTCTACTGAACCTTGGCAGGCCAGAAAAGAATGGCAGGAGATCTTCAATGTGATGAACAGAAAAAAATATGCAGCCAAGAATCCTTTATCCAGCAAGTCTGTCATTTAGAATAGAAGGAGAGATAAAGGTCTTCCCAAACAAACAAAAACTGAAGGAATTCGTCACCACTAAACCAGCCCTACAAGAGATCCTAAGGGGGATCCTGTGAGACGAAGTACCAGAGACATCGCTACAAGCATGAAACCTACGGACATCACAATGACTCTAAACCCATATCTTTCTATAGTAACACTGAATGTAAATGGACTACATGCGCCAACCAAAAGACATAGGGTATCAGAATGGATAAAAAAACAAGACCCATCTATTTGCTGTCTACAAGAGACTCATTTTAGACCTGAGGACACCTTCAGATTGAGAGTGAGGGGATGGAGAACTATTTATCATGCCACTGGAAGTCAAAAGAAAGCTGGAGTAGCCATACTTACATCAGACAAACTAGACTTTCAATTAAAGGCTGTAACAAGAGATGAAGAAGGGCATTATATAATAATCATAGGGTCTATCCATCAGGAAGAGCTAACAATTATAAATGTCTATGCGCCAAATACGGGAGCCCCCAAATATATAAAACAATTACTCATAAACATAAGCAACCTTATTGATAAGAATGTGGTCATTGCAGGGGACTTTAACACTCCACTTACAGAAATGGATAGATCATCTAGACACACGGTCAAGAAAGAAACAAGGGCCCTGAATGATACATTGGATCAGATGGACCTGACAGATATATTTAGAACTCTGCATCCCAAAGTACAGAATATACTTTCTTCTCGAGTGCACATGGAACATTCTCCAAGATAGATCACATACTGGGTCACAAAACAGCCCTTCATAAGTATACAAGAATTGAGATCATACCATGCATACTTTCGGACCACAATGCTATGAAGCTTGAAATCAACCACAGGAAAAAGTCTGGAAAACCTCCAAAAGCATGGAGGTTAAAAAACACCCTACTAAAGAATGTGGGTCAACAAAGCAATTAGAGAAGAAATTTAAAAATATATGGAAACAAATGAAAATGAAAATACAACAATCCAAACGCTTTGGGATGCAGCGAAGGCAGTCCTGAGAGGAAAATACATTGCAATCCAGGCCTATCGCCAGAAACAAGAAAAATCCCAAATACAAAATCTAACAGCACACCTAAAGGAAATAGAAGCAGAACAGCAAAGACACCCTAAACCCAGCAGAAGAAGAGAAATAATAAAGATCAGAGCAGAAATAAACAATATACAATCTAAAAAAAAAAAACTGTAGAGCAGATCAACGAAACCAAGAGTTGGTTTTTTGAAAAAATAAACAAGATTGATAAACCTCTAGCCAGGCTTCTCAAAAAGAAATGGGAGATGACCCAAATAGATAAAATCATGAATGAAAATGGAATTATTACAACCAATCCCTCAGAAATACAGGCAATGATCAGGGAATACTATGAAAAATTATATGCCAACAAACTGGACAACCTAGAAGAAATGGACAAATACCCAAACACCCACACACTTCCAAAACTTAAATAGGAGGAAATAGAAAGCTTGAACAGACCCATAACCAGCAAAGAAATTGAATCAGTTATCAAAAATCTCCCAACAAATAAGAGTCCAGGACCAGATGGCTTCCCTGGGGAATTCTAGCAGACATTTAAAGTGGAGATAATACCTATCCTTCTCAAGCTATTCCAAAAATAGAAAGGGAAATAAAACTTCCAGACTCATTCTATGAAGCCAGTATTACTTTGATTCCTAAACCAGAAAGAGACCCCGTAAAAAAAGAGAACTACAGGCCAATATCCCTGATGAATATGGATGCAAAAATTCTCAATAACATACTAGCAAATCGAATTCAACAGCATATAAAAAGAATTATTCACCATGATCAAGTGGGATTCATTCATGGGCTACAGGGCTGGTTCAACATTTGCAAATCAATCAACGTGATACATCACATTAATAAAAGAAAAGATAAGAACCATATGATCCTGTCAATCGATGCAGAAAAAGCATTTGACAAAATTCAGCATCCTTTCTTAAAAAAAACCCTTGAGAAAGTCGGGATAGAAGGAACATACTTAAACATCATAAAAGCCATTTATGAAAAGCCCACAGCTAACATCATCCTCAATGGGGAAAAACTGAGAGCTTTTTCCCTGAGATCAGGAACACGATGGGGATGTCCACTCTCACTGCTGTTGTTTAACATAGTGTTGGAAGTGCTAGCATCAGCAATCAGACAACAAAAGGAAATCAAAGGCATCAAAATTGGCAAAGATGAAGTTAAGCTTTCACTTTTTGCAGATGACATGATATTATACATGCAAAATCCGATAGACTCCACCAAAAGTCTGCTAGAACTGATACATGAATTTAGCAATGTCGCAGGATACAAAATCAATGTACATAAATCAGTTGCATTCTTATACACTAATAATGAAGCAACATAAAGACAAATAAAGAAACTGATCCCATTCACAATTGCACCAAGAAGCATAAAATACCTAGGAATAAATCTAACCAAAGATGTAAAAGATCTGTATGCTGAAAACTATAGAAAGCTTGTGAAGGAAACTGAAGAAGATATAAAGAAATGGAAAAACATTCCCTGCTCATGGATTGGAAGAATAAATATTGTCAAAACGTCAATACTACCCAAAGCTATCTACACATTCAACGCAATTCCAATCAAAATTGCACCAGCATTCTTCTCGAAACTAGAACAAGCAATCCTAAAATTCATATGGAACCACAAAAGGCCCCGAATAGCCAAAGTAATTTTGAAGAAGACCAAAGCAGGAGGCATCACAATCCCGCACTTTTGCCTCTACTACAAAGCTGTCATCATCAAGACAGCATGGTATTGGCACAAAAACAGACACATAGACCAATGGAATAGAATAGAAACCCCAGAACTAGACCCACAAACGTATGGCCGACTAATCTTTGACAAAGCAGGAAAGAACATACAATGGAAAAAAGACAGTCTCTTTAACAAATGGCGCTGGGATAACTGGACAACAACATGCAGAAGGTTGAAACTAGACCACTTTGTTATGCCATTCACAAAAATAAACTCAAAATGGATAAAGGACCTGAATGTGAGACAGGAAACCATCAAAACCCTAGGGGAGAAAGCAGGAAAAGACCTCTCTGACCTCAGCCGCAGCAATTTCTTACTTGACACATCCCCAAAGGCAAGGGAATTAAAAGCAAAAATGAACTACTGGGACCTTATGAAGATCAAAAGCTTCTGCACAGCAAAGGAAACAACCAACAAAACTAAAAGGCAACCAACGGAATGGGAAAAGATATTTGCAAATGACATATCAGACAAAGGGCTAGTATCCAAAATCTATAAAGAGCTCACCAAACTCCACACCCAAAAAACAAATAACCCAGTGAAGAAATGGGCAGAAAACATGAATAGACGCTTCTCTAAAGAAGACATCCGGATGGCCAACAGGCACATGAAAAGATGCTCAACGTCGCTCCTCATCAGAGAAATACAAATCAAAACCACACTCAGATATCACCTCACGCCAGTCAGAGTGGCCAAAATGAACAAATCAGGAGACTATAGATGCTGGCGAGGATGTGGAGAAACGGGAACGCTCTTGCACTGTTGGTGGGAATGCAAATTGGTGCAGCCACTCTGGAAAACAGTGTGGAGGTTCCTCAGAAAATTAAAAATAGACCTACCCTATGACCCAGCAATAGCACTGCTAGGAATTTACCCAAGGGATACAGGAGTACTGATGCATAGGGGCACTTGTACCCCAATGTTTATAGCGGCACTCTCAACAATAGCCAAATTATGGAAAGAGCCTAAATGTCCATCAACTGATGAATGGATAAAGAAATTATGGTTCATATACACAATGGAGTACTACGTGGCAATGAGAAAGAATGAAATATGGCCCTTTGTAGCAACATGGATGGAACTGGAGAGTGTTATGCTAAGTGAAATAAGCCATACAGAGAAAGACAGATACCATATGTTTTCACTCTTAGGTGGATCCTGAGAAACTTAACAGAAACCCATAGGGGAGGGGAAGGAAAAAAAAAAAAAGAGGTTAGAGTGGGAGAGAGCCAAAGCATAAGAGACTCTTAAAAACTGAGAACAAACTGAGGTTTGATGGGGGGTGGGAGGAGAGGAGGGTGGGGGATGGGTATTGAGGAGGGCACCTTTTGGGATGAGCACTGGGTGTTGTATGGAAACCAATTTGACAATAAACTTCATATATTGAAAAGAAAAAAAAAAGAAAAAAAATGAATCTTCCTTGAATTAAAATAGGATTACCATATGATCTAGCAATTCCACTACTGTGTGTCTTTCTGGAGAAAATGAAAACTCTAGTTTGAACAAATACATGTACCCCAGATGCCTGGGCAGCTCAGTCAAACATCTGACTCTCAATTTTGACACAGGTTATGATCTCATGGTTTGTGGGATTCTCTCTCCTCTCTGTCTCTGCCCCTCCCCTGCTCATGCTCTCTCTCAAAATAAATTTAAAAGTATATATATGTACCCCTATGTTCATTACAGCATTATTTACAACAACCAATATAAGAAAGCAACTAAAGCATCCATCAATGAATGAAAGGATAAAGAAGATACGGTGCTCACACACAGCCACACACAGACACACACACATACCCACACACACACAGACATATACACAATGGAATACTACTCAGCCATAAGAAAAAATGAAATCTTGCCATTTGTAATGATGTGGATGGACCTTGAGGGTATCATGCTAACTAAGATAAGTCAAACATAGGAAAACAAATACTGTATGCTCTCACTTATATGTGGAATCTAAAAAATAAAACAAGCAAACAAAACAAAAATGAGGCTCACAGATAAAAAAAAAAAATAAAAATAGACTGGTAGTTGCCAGAGGGGAAGGGGTTGGAGGGTAGGTGAAATGGGTGAAGGGGATCAAGAAGTACAAACTTCCAGTTAACTAATTAAGTAAGTCATGGGGATGTAATACACAGCACAGGGAATATAGCCAATAATATGGTATTAATGTTGTATGGTAACTAGACTTATTGTGGCGATCATTTTGCATTATACAATGTCAAATTATTATGTTGTAGACCTGAAGCTAATATAATATTATATGTCAATTATACCTCAGTTTTTAAAAAAAGACTTTCTCTACTAATTAATTAAATAAAGAATGTCTTTGAGTTTTCTTTTGTTTTTTAATTTATTTATTTAAATTCAGTTAGTTATTTAGTTAACATACAGTGTAATACTGGTTTTAGGAGCAGAACCCAGTGATTCATCACTTACACATAACACCCAGTACTCATCCCAACAAGTGCCTTCCTTAATGCCCATCACCCATTTTGCCCATCCCCCACCAACACCCCTCCAGCAACCCTCAATTTTTCTCTGTCTTTAAGAGTCTTTTATGGTTTGTCTGCCTCTCTATTTTTGTCTTATTTTCCTTCCCTTCCCCTATGTTCATCTGTTTTGTTTCTTAAATTCCACATATGGGTAAAATCATAGGATATTTGTCTTTCTCTGACTGACTTATTTCACTTAGCATAATTCAGTTTGGATCCAACCACGTTTTTGCAAATGGAAAGATTTCATTCTTTTTGATCACGTAGTAATATTCCGTTGTGTGTATATACTATCATATCTTATTTAACCATTCATCAGTCAATGGAAATTTGGGCTCTTTCCTAATTTGGCTATTGTTGATAGTGCTGCTATAAACATAGGGGTGCATGTGCTCCTTCAAATACACATGTATCTGGAGGCAAAGGAAATAAAAACAGAAATGAACTATTGGGACCCCATAAAGATAAAAGATTCTGCACAGTAAAGGAAACAATCAACAAAACTAAAAGGCAACCAATGGAATGGAAGAAGATATTTGCAAATGACATATTAGATAAAGGGTTAGTATCCCAAATCTGTAAAGAACTTATGAAACTCAACATCCAAAAAACAAATAATTCAGTAAAAAAATGGGCAGAAGACATGAATAGACACTTTTCCAAAGAATACATCCAGATGGCTAACAGACACATGAAAAAACACTCAACATCACTCATCACCAGGGAAATACAAATCAAAACCACAATGAAATACCACCTCACACCTGTCAGAATGGCAAAAATTAACAACTCAGGAAACAAGAGATGTTGGTGAGGATGTGAAAAAAGGGAACACTTTTGCACTGCTGGTGGAAATTCAAACTGGTACAGCCACTCTGGAGAACACTATTGAGGTTCCTTAAAAATTTTTTAAATAGAACTACCCTATGACCCAGTAATTTCATTTATAGGTATTTATCCAAAGGATACAAAAATTCTGATCTGAAGGAGCACATGCACCCAATTTTTTTTAGCCTTTGAATTTTTTTTTAAATGTTTATTTATTTTTGAGAGAGAGAGTGAGACAGAGTGTGAGTGGGGGAGGGCCAGAGAGAGGGAGACACAGAATCGGAAGCAGGCTCCAGGCTGTCAGCACAGAGCCCGACATGGGGCTCGAACTCATGGACAGTAAGATCATGACCTGAGCCGAAGTCGGATGCCCAACCGACTGAGCCACCCAGGTGCCCCTAGCCTTTGAATTTTTTAAAGAGGAATGCTGTTTCCTTTTTTGCTTATTGAAGTGGGGCCAGGCCACTTCAAAAACTACTATCACGGAAGAGCCATGCTTCTTTGAAGATTTCATAATTGTTGAATTATCAACTCTTGATGGGTTTGAATGGCATCCTCTTAATTGTGAAGCATTCAACCCTAAACCTTGGTTTGAAAGGGACATAAGAGAGGCTTCAATCAAAAGATTTAGAGGAGATATCTTCTCCAATAACTTTAGAATCATCATTAAAACATTCTCTATGCTCACTTTACTTATTCCCTAAAGTAAATAAATTTCTGCAGCTTAATCCCTACTAATGCATGTTTTTGAAAGCAACAAAAAGGCATATACTTTTTAAAATTAAATCCAAAAAGAAAAAAGAAAAGAGATCTACTTCAGATGATACAAAAAACAACATTATTGTTTTCAGGGTAAATATTAAAATTTCTCAGTTTAAAGTGTTTTTATTTGATGATACATAATAACAGATCAACAGGAATTGAAAATAGATTTGTGATTTATGACAGTAGTAATGCAATTTCAAATCATTTATCAACTGAACTATTATGAAATACAAATAATAACCAGAAAACAAACTTGTAACATTCTATGCGTTTAGGAAAACCCCTGAATTTCAATACTTAACTAGAGAATTCCAATTCAGCATAGTGCTAAGGCTGTTTCATAATAACATGAGAAAAATCTGCTCTTCAGATGTCAATTTTCAAATGAACACAGTTTCAAAAACTCCAAACTAAGCAACCCTTCTCTAGGTCTTTTATTGGCTAAGGTATAAATAGTTTTTTACGTAGTTAGGGAGGTTACATTTTAAAGATTTTTGATGGCACCGTGCTCAATATTTATTAATATTTTATCAACAGATTACAAAATCAACAAGAGGTTAAACAAAGCACTGTGAATACACCTGTTATATTGCAACTAAGCCACATGTTTTCAATCCTTCCATCTTAATAAATACATTTGAAAATATGCATGACTCTAAAACATTCTATTTTTGTTGGATTCCTAACAATTTCTTGTTTTTCAGCAGTGTTTTAATTAAATTTCCAATGGTACTTTTAAAATGGTTAATCAGCAGAATTCCCCAAAAGCATTATTTTTCTTTTCCCAATGAACACAAAAAGGAAACCTGAGCACTCAAAACAACGAAGAAACAAATTTAAAGTCACAACTTAAAACACAGACTTAAAATTTAGCATGCCAACTGTGTGCCATGTTGTTCTGTTGATATATATGTGATATATTTTCAACATGGACATATATAATAAAAAAAATCCAGATGCCAATTCCAGATGCTGTCTTAGACAGCTGCAGGCCACAGAGTTCCCTGGCTCAGCTGTTAAGGCAACATTTTACATTTTGAGGATATTTTTCAACAGCACTTTCTCAAACCCCATTGTAGGGACTGAAAAGACCAACTAACTGCCTTAAGTTGGGCCTTTATTTAGCCATTCTGATAAATGTATATAAGTATAAATAAAAAGAAAATTATCAAATACCCAAGTGGGAGAATTTGTTTTGTTTTTTATTTAAGTTTTAAGTTTACTTAAGTATTGATAAGTACTATCGTTATTCCTAAGCAAGAGGAAACCCTGCCCTTTGTCATCACCCAGAGCCC
This sequence comes from Panthera tigris, assembly GCF_018350195.1. Taxonomy (NCBI): domain Eukaryota; kingdom Metazoa; phylum Chordata; class Mammalia; order Carnivora; family Felidae; genus Panthera; species Panthera tigris. The sequence goes on from NC_056660.1 coordinate 52,570,944, forward strand.
ATGCACACCCTCTACACCATATTATAGGTACAAATATAGACATGAACCCATTAATAAAATGTCAGTAGTGGGGCACCTGGGTGGCTCAGTCAGTTGGGCATCCAACTTCAGCTCAGGTCATGATCTCACCCTGCGTGGGTTCAAGCCCCGCATCAGGCTCTGTGCTGACAGTCAGAGCCTGAAGCCTGCTTTGAATTCTGTGTCTCCCTCTCTCTCTGCCCTTCCCTACTCACGCTCTGTCTCTCCGTGTCTCTCAAAAATAAATAAACATAGAAAAAAGATTTTTTAATAAATTAATTAATTAAAAAAATAAAAATAAAATGTCAATAGCAAATCCTTACCTATCAATAATGACCTTAAATGTAAATGGATCAATTTTTCCAATCAAAAAGCACAGAGTGGCTGAATGGATAAATAGCAATATCTAACAGTATGCTTCCTAAAGAACACTAGCTTTAAAGAAACACACAAAGGCTGAAAGTGAAGAGATGAAAAGAAATAACCAAAGAGATCAAGAATGGCTATACCTACATCAGATAAAATAGACTTTCAGTCAAAAGTGGTCACCAGAGACAAAGAAAACTACCATATAATGGTAAAGTGGTCATTTCAGGAGGATATAATTGTAAATATATATGCACTGGGGCACCTAGATGGCTCAGTCACTTGGGTGTCTGACTTCGGCTCAGGTCATGATCTCACAGTTCATGGGTTCAAGCCCCACATTGGGTTCTGTGCTGACAGCCTGGAGCCTGGATCCTGTTTCATATTCTGTGTCTCCCTCTCTCTCTCTCTGTTCCATCCCCACTCATATTCTGTCTCTCTCTCTCTCTCTCAAAAATAAATAAAAGATTAAAAATATTTTAAATATATATGCACCAAACATTGGAGCACCTAAATATTTAAAGCAAATATTAACAGAACTGAAGAGAGAAATAGACAGCAATGCAATAATGGTAGTGGACTTAAATAGCCCATTTTTAACACTGGATAGATCATCCAGACAGATTATTAATAACAAAACAGCAAACCTGGATAACACTGTAGACCTAATTGCCCTAAAAGACTTACAAGGAACATTCCATCTAACAGCAGCAGAAACATATTCTTCTCAAGCACACACAGAATATTCTCCAGGATAAATCATATCTTGGGCTACAAATCAAGTCTCAATAAATGTAAGAAAGCTGAGATTATATCAAGTATATTTTCTAACCACGATAGTATGAAACTAGAAATCAGTAATGGCAGGAAAATGAAAAAATTCACAAATACATGGAGATTAAACCACACACTCCTGAACAACCAATGGATCAAAGATGAAATAAAAAGGAAAATCAGAAAGTATCTTGAGACAAATGAAAATGAAAACACAACATAAACTTACGAGATACAGCAAAAGTAGCTCTAAAGGGGCTATTTACAGCTATAAATGATTACATTAGGAGAAGAGAAAGATCTCAAATAAATAACCTAACTTTACATCTCAAAGAATTATAAAAAAGAGGAAAAATCTAAGCCCTAAATTATTAGAAGGAAGGAAATAACAAAGATTAGAGCAGAAATAAATGAAATAGAGGCGAGAAAGGCAACTGAAAAACTATCAGTGAGACAAAGAATTGGATATTTGAAAAGATTTTACAAATTGACAAACATTTAGCATACTAACCAAGGGGGGAAAAAAACATAGACTCAAATAAAGTTATAAATGACAGAGAAGTTACAACTGATACCATAGAAATACAAAGAATCACAAGAGACCATTATAAACAATTACACACCAAATTCTCTTGGTAATGAGGATCAGTCACCCTGGGAAGAAGAGCAGGGACTGCTTTCTTCAAGGATTCAGTGTTATGAGAAATGAGATGGTAGCCTCGGCTTCCATATTATTGAAGTCATCTCTGTTCACCAGTGAAAAACTTCCTCCCATGACAACGCTAAACTGTTGGATCCCTAAACTGTTGAGCACCAAGTTGCAGAGACAAGAAGCAAAACTTCTCTAAGTGAGTTATTAGGTGTGAAATGACACTACCCCATTCCTGGTACCAACAACGTTATCAGGATCCCAGAAGGAAGAAAACCAAACAAACAAAAAGATTCACACCAATGGTTTAAGTGAAGATATTTACAGAGATATGAACAACATACAAGGGATGTTGAGGCATGGAGGGATTAGCTAAACCAGGAAACTATTAACAAGAGGAGGAAACACTGGAGCCCAATGAGAGTTGAAGCCTTGAGGGAGAAACTACCCTTCAGTGTTTGTTTTTCATCAATTTTGTTGTTTTATTTTGTTTACAATCTGGCTTTGATTATTTCTATTTTCTCTTCAACATAAATCAATGAATCAACTTTCATCAAAAAATACCATTGGCAAAACAGTGTGAAGGTTCCTCCAAAAATTAAAAATAGATCTACCCTATGACCCAGCAATAGCACTGCTAGGAATCTACCCAAGGGATACAGGAGTGCTGATGCATAGGGGCACTTGTACCCCAATGTTTATAGCAGCACTTTCAACAATAGCCAAATTATGGAAAGAGCCTAAATTTCCATCAACTGACAAATGGATAAAGAAGATGTGGTTTATGTATACAATGGAATACTACTTGGCAATGAGAAAGAATAAAATCTGGCCATTTGCAGCAACGTACATGGAACTGGAGGGTATTATGCTAAGTGAAATAAGTCAGGCAGAGAAAGACAGATACCATATGTTTTCACTCATATGTGGGTCTTGAGAAACTTAACAGAAGACCATGGGGGAGGGGAAGAGGAAAAAAAAGTTACAGAGAGGGAGGGAGGCAAACCATAAGAGACTCTTGAGGACTAAGAACAAACTGAGGGTTGATGGAGGGTGGGGGATAGGGGAAAGTGGGTGATGGGCAGGGAGGAGGGCACTTGTTGGGATGAGCACTGGGTATTGTATGGAAACCAATTTGACAATAAATTATATTTAAAATAAAACCATTGGCATTTTTATTGGAATTTACACCAAGGTACAGATAAATTACAGGGAAATTTGATGTCTTCATACTAGTGACTCATTTCATCCAAGCGCATAGTATCCTTTACATTTTTAAGGTCTTTTGGTATTCTTCAACAAGATATTATATGTTTCTCAATATATTGGTATTTTAAGGGGCTTGTTTGTATTGTGAATGGGCTCTAATATTATTGCATTTTCCAACTGGTTACTTCTGCTATAGAGAAAATCTTTTAATATTTGTGTTTTGGGTCTTGTATTTGGCCAAAATACTAAACTCTCATTAGTTCTGGTAGTTTATCATTCATTCATCTGGGTTTTTAGTTTAAACAGCCTTTTCTTCTATAAATGGACACTCTTTGTCTCCACCTTTCCTATGTGTTTATGTCTTGTCTCCTTTCTTGCACCGATTAGACATCAAATGCAGTTTTAAACATTACAAGTGTAAACTGAGAGGCATCTGGGTGGCTCAGTTGGTCAAGCGTCTAACTCTTGATTTTGACCCAGGTCATGATTTCACAGTTGGTGAGTTCAAGCCTTGTGTTGGGCTCTGCACTGGCAGTGTGAAGGCTGCTTGGGATTCTCCCTCTCTTGCTCTCTGCCCCTCCCCCACTTGCACACACACTCTCTCTCACTCTCTCTCTCCCTCTCTCAATATAAAAAAATAAACTTTTTTTACAAAGAGTGAAAATTGAAATTCTTTCCTAGTTCCTGGTTCAAAGGGAATGTTGCTAATGTTGCCCATGTTTCCTTTACAATGTTTGTTCCAGCCATGCCTGCCTTTACACTGAGTCTTTTCTCCCCTTGCTAAAAGTTTTTATCAGAAATGAATATTGAACTGTATTACATGTTTAAGGTATATTTTGGGCATCTATCAAGATGACTAAATGGATTTTTAAATATTCCTCTTAGGCAAGCTCCATGAGATCTTGTCTGTCTTGTTCACAGTTTTATCCCAACACCTAGAACAGTGTCTTCCTCGTTGTAGGAAATTTAGAAATATTTTTGAAGCATTAATAAGTAATTAAAAGTATTTTTTATTGTCATTAATTACACTGATGGAGCTCTGATGGTGACTCATGTTTGTATTCCTGGAATAAATCTTAGTTGGTTGTGATATTCTTTCCATACATTGTTGGATTTGATTTAGCACTTTTCCATTTAAAGTTTTGATATCTATGTTCATAAGTTTAACTGTTGTACAGTTTTCTTTAGAAGCTATGCTTTCCCTAATTTTGACACTAAGGTTATACTATCCTTATAGAATAAGATAAAGAAACTTCATCTTTAACTTTCTCTAAACAATTTTTTTTACATAGAGTTAATTTTTTCCTTGAAGGACTGAGAGATCTCACACATTAAACTGTCCTTACCATTTTCCTCTATCTTTGTTGAGCTACTTATATTTTCTTGTCTCTCTCTGAGTCATTGTTAATATACAGGCCATGAAAACCATTAATTTTATAAGATTTTCATATTTCCTGGTGTAATTTGAATAATGAATTCTCTCAAAACTTTAAAATCTCCACAATGTATAGTTTATGTCAAATTTTCTAATTTGTCATATGTTCTAATTTCTGATGTTGTATATTCTCTCCTTTTATTTCTTGATAAAACTCACCAAATACTTTTTAAAAGTTTACTGATTGTTTCAAAGGAACAAAAGCAGGTTTTATTTGTTATTTACCATTTGCATTATGTTCGATTTAATTTTATACGGAAAATGTAAGATTTTTATTTTTTCTATTCTCTTTGATTGACTTGGTTTTCCTTTTTCCAGCATCTTGAGTTGAATGCCTTATTTTCAAACTTTTATCTCCTCATCAGTGCATTTATGTCCATAAAATTTCCTAAGTACAGTTTTGGCTATATCCCACAGATCTGATATAGAATCCACTCGCTGTTGCTTGTTTCTAAATGGTTTATAACTACAGTTTTGCTTCCCTCTTTAGGAATTTTTAAAAATATTTTTTCTTGTCTATTTCTGGTATTATTTGCATTATGGACAAATACTATGGCCAGTATCATTTTAGCTTTAGGTAATTTTTTTGTGTTTTTCTTCGTTGCTTAATATGTGGTCAATTTTTATAATGTTGTATGTATTTTGTAACGAATGTGTATGTACTTGTGACTTGGATAGATAATACATCTAGAATGATAATTGTAATTCAAATATTCTGTTTTCTTATTTTTTTCTTTGACACATTCATTTTTTAGACATACTTATTTTCCCCTGTCCTAATTTTTCAATTTCTCCAATAAAATGTAAGGTGAGAGATAAACTAGTTTGTTCACTATTGAATCCCCAGTACTTAGAACAGTGCCCTCAGTATGCAAAATATGTGATTTACACTCAGTGCTTTGCTATCTTAGTTTGTAAAGCTTTTTTCAACATTTTCAAATCTTTAAATTCTCTCCTGAACCATCATTTTTATGTTATGCCTGCATAGGCAAAGAGACTGAATAAGACCCAGACAATTTCATCTGTCTGTTAAATTAAACAAGAAGGACATTGGACTGAGGTGATGCTAATGCCCTAGCAGCCTCCATAAACAAACCAAAACCCAGGTTTGTAAATGCCTGAAGGCCAAGAAATCAAAACCTAATGGGGCACCTGGGTGGCTCAGTCTGTTAAGTGCCTGACTCTTGGTTTCAGCTCAGGTCATGATATCGCGGAGACTGCTTGAGATTCTCTCCCTCCCTCTCTCACTGCCCCTCCCCAATTCGTGCTGTCTCTGTCCCTCTCAAAATAAATAAACAAACTTAAAAAAAAATCAAAACCTAAAGACAACTAATCACTAACACCCAGCTAGGCTCTACCAAATAAGGCAGCCACTTAGGTAACAGCCAATCAAGTAATTTCTTTGCTGTGCTTCTGCAACCTCTCTATGAAGTATTGCCCCTAGCTCCTCTCAGTTGAGCATTCCTAACCACCTCCGGTTTGGTGCTGCCTGATTCGAATCGATTTTTGTTCAAATAAACTCTTAAAAATGTTATTATGAGTTTGTTATCAGTTTATCTTTTAACATGTCTTAAGAAGCTTCTTTTTAACGTTTATTTATTTTTGAGACAGAGAGAGACAGAGCATGAACAGGGGAGGGTCAGAGAGAGGGAGACACAGAATCTGAAACAGGCTCCAGGCTCTGAGCTGTCAGCACAGAGCCCCGCGCGGGGCTCGAACCCACGGACAGTGAGATCGTGACCTGAGCCGAAGTCGGAGGCTTAGCCGACTGAGCCACCCAGGCGCCCCTTAAGAAGCTTCTTAAATCAGCACCATTGTCTTAGTCATCAGTGTATCCTCCAGAAGTTACAGTATTTTCTGGCTCATGGTAGGTGCTGAATGAGTGTTTGTGGAATGACTGAATTAATATTTAGCCCACCAGGATATAGGTGGGTCATTTCCAAAGTCACAGTGTAAAATTTGACTTCATTTTCAGCGCAAGTGCCCTTTCTGTATCCAGGGTCTATGAAATCATTTTTGATTCCCAGAGCAAGAAATCTAACTTTATCAAATTGGAAATAAATGTTCTGTTGTAATCATTTCACCATGTAGATGGAGCTATAGAAAGGCCAACTAGGCTTCCTCATTCTTTAGAAAGTTTAAGCCTCAGGGCACCTGGGTGGTTCAGTCAGTTGAGTATCTGACTCTTGATTTCAGTTCAGGTCATGATCTCACGTTTTATGACATCAAGCCCTGTGTTGGGTTCTGCACTGATGGCTTGGAGCCTGCTTGGGGTTGTTTCTTTGCTCCTCACCCCCTCTCCCCGGCTCTCTCTCTCTTTCTCTCTCAAAATAAATAAATAAATATTTTTAAAAAATAATGTTTAAGCCTCAAATGATCCTGATCCAACTGAGGCTGACCCTCAAGCTTTGTTTTCTAGGCTGGTAGCAAGACCTAAGGGAAAAGACAGATCAGGACATCCATTCACTTTAGACAACATTAACAATTGATTCAGATCACAACTAATGGATCCAACTTTGGCTGTCAGTGTATATTAAATGTGAAGATGGGCTAAATTAACAGATAGAGCCTGTTTTTCTCACACTCCACTAGCCTCTTGACCCCCTCCCCGATTCATCTCTGCCTCCTTAGTTATGCACCAAAAATTTGGAAGATGGGTTATCCAAAGAGCATAGAAGTAGAAGGAGCAAATTTTTCACCTGTGTTTGCCAGAAGCCAATGCCTGCTTTCCTTTGTACACATTCCTGAGCCTAGCCTTAGAAAATCCAGAACTAGCCTTCCCCAGGCCTAATGGATATGCATTCTAGGAGCATTCCAGACTCTAACAGCATTCTAGACCACATAAAGCCCGTCATATGCCAATGAATTTGTGAAGCTTGTTGATAAAGAATTTAGAACCCTGTGTAAGCTCCACCCATTCAACACTATTAGAGAATTTCATTTTTAACCTAACATCAAGTTCCCATACAATTGTAGGGTATACTCCTTAGGAAGCAGGATCTGAGATAGAGTTTGCTGTACAAGCTATGTATTAAGAAGGGACCTCAGAATTAACACTTGAGGAAGAGAGGGAAAGGAAATAGCAGAGGGCAAAGGAAGAAGTCAAGCATTGATGCAGGCCAATTGACACCTCAGCTGATCCCACAGGAAGCTCTGAAGCTAGGACATAACTTTGGGGTTGTCTGAGTTGGGCAAAAGTGGCCATGCCCTTATACAACTGCATCCACCAATCATTAGATGTGGGCCACCCTGGGAAGGGATATGATGTTTGATGAGGAAGCTCTCTCAAGCTGAGACAATCCTGAAGGTGTTGACAGCTGAAAGCTGTTGGTGGCAGCTCTCCCAGCAGCTGAGGTAGTGAGTCTTCCCTTGAAGGGGAGATCTGCAGGGCACATCACAGTGTTCTCACACATGAGTGAAGTAGGCTTGATATTAGGATCTCTCCATTTAGCAAGTAGAACAGCAATACCCAAACCTTTTGGTCTCAACACCCCTCTCCACTCTTAGAAGCTATTAAAGACACAAAGAATGTTTGTGTGGATTATTTTTTTCCTTAACAGAAATTAAAACTGAGAAAATTTTTAAATATTTATTAACCTATTTTAAAATAGCAACATAAATCTACTCTCTATTGAAAAAGAAACTCTATATTTTCAAAAACAAAAAAAATAGTGATAATAGTGACATTGTTTTCCATATTTTACTCAGCTCTTTATGTCTGGCTTGATGGAAGACAGCTGACTACATTACTTCTGCATTTAATCTATTCCAATAGCCTTTTTTTTTAGTTGAAGGATATGAAGAAAATCCAGCCTCACACAGATATGCATCTAGAGAAAGGAAAAGTATTTTTACACCCTTTCAGGTAATTTAAGATGTTGTTATTCAACACTACACCAAAAGTCAACAAATGGTAGTTTCTTAAAAGATAGTAGTAACATGGAAATGGAAACCATATCAATGAACTTTACAACTCCGATTACTACTCTGTTACATTGAATATATTAATCTATCTTACCTTTCAAACGAATCTTTACTCCTGCATGTTTTTGGTAACTCATGCATTCCATCATACAACATCAAAAACTGACATTTGTCAATGTCTCCACCAATCTTATCGGAAAAAGTGTTTAAATATTAAAGAGTTGTCAAGTTTGGGGGTGACATATCCAAGTTTTTCAACATTCTGTTTTATTTGGAAGTCCAGATTTTATTCTTGGAAACAAAATTTGTCAGTTGTTCTCCTTAAAAGGGACAGGTTAATTTTGTTTATTTTCGAGAAACATCTACCAAATACCCATCTGAATAACCATGGTTTATTTGTCAGTCATTCTTCCGGTAAGCATGATGTTTCATGAAGAAAGGAGCCAGTTGAGCAACTAAGGCACACCAACACACCAGTTCTTTCTCTTAAGACATCCATTGTACCTTGGTGTGCAACACCATTGTATTCATAGGCACTTCCAATTTTATCGATAGAATATTGAAAAGGTATGTTCTTAGGATTGAGATTTAATAATATTAGTAATTTGTATTGCTTCATCAAATATATTCTGTGAGTGACAGTGAAGAACATGACTATGGCCACAGTTGGCGACACGGTCAAACTGTGCTGAGGTTCCAGCACTTGAACCCACCATTGCTTTTTCACCAACAGTGCAAATATCAACACAGTGAAACATGCGAATAATGTCTTAGTATTATTATGTCAACAGTCTTGACCACGTGGATTCCTGAGAGGATCTATGTGAACCCATAAGTGTTCACAGACATACATTGACAAGAACTGAGAAAAAATATCGAAAATACAATATAACAAGCCTCAAAAAAGTCACTATAATAAACCAGACACCTACATTAAGAGTCCCACAAACTTATATGTCTTGATTCTGGATTTTTTTTCCTACCCTATACCTGAAAAATATTTTTAAATTTTATTATTAAGTGTCCAGGACAATATTTTTTTCTCTCTCCCAAATAGGGGATGGTTTGGGGAGTTTTTCCCTAGAAAATTCTAAGGTGGCTTTGAGATCCTCTTCTAAAAAGCATAAGATAATGTCGAGGGCAGTGTGGTCTCAGCACAAAATCATGGAAATATCATTTGTGCTAAGTTATCAGACCTACAAAAGTTCTTAGAACTTGAGATCCAATATAATTGATTTTTTTCAGGGAGAGAAGGAAAAGGTAAGGAGTTTTACCAGGTATTTGGTCTTTGACAGAGCAGTGCTAGGTCTTTGCTGTCTAAATCTAAGTGTGTTAGTTTGTGGTCTAACTTCAGAAAAAAAATTCTCCATTAATATGCAGAAAAAGAAATTTATAGCTACTCTAATAAAATAGAAAGCAACCAGAAATAAATTTGTTTAATAAAGGAAATTGAGAATGCTGTATATATCCCTAGATATTCCAGTTACACTACCTCACCAACTTAATCTAGTTACCTAGTAGTAAGGCAATTACACAATGAAGATTTAGGGGTAATATAAATTTAGGGTTCAGTTGTGATCTTGGACGCTTATAACAAAATATTTCTTGTGGGAAAGCAAGCCCCTTGACAATCTTTACATTGTTGTGTACAATTAAGTGACAATTTATTCTGGTTTTGTTTTTAATGGGACTCGTCATTTACTGTCATTACCAGTCCACAAGAGAGAACACTTCAGTGTTGTCTTTATTTTTCTCTTCAGAACAGAATCTGCACTAAACCATCAGAATTTGCTTTTCTAGCAATGAAAAAAGCTTGTGACTTATGGAAAGCCAGCTCCATCTAGCTGTCCATCCTATATCATTCCTCTGTCCATTCCACAAATATAAAGTAATGTGTATGAGCTATCATCAAAATGTAGGTTCTTCTAAAATAGGTCCTTGCCAAATGGACAGATTAGTGACCTCATGTATAAATACTTTTAACGATATTGATACATATCCATTTATTTCTATCATTTTTCTCCTCTTTGCCTTTATTGAAAATAGAGGTGGTTATTCTAAGGAAAGACTCTAACATCAGCATTATATTAAAACACACACACACACAAATGCACACACCTTGCTTCCTTTATTAAGTTTGAAATCTAGGTCTAGCATTTCATGATGGTTAAAAGATAACTAGATTAAATGTTCAAATGATATTACATTTGAGGTTGTTTATTGTGTGCATATGAATCTTTATAAAAAATATGCTAAAGCTCTTCTCCTGAGACTTCTGAAGGAATGGTCTCCAATCTCTCTTGTTGAAATCAATCTAAAAATATTTAGCATTGTGTAAATCTTGTGGTAGCAACATGCATCTTTATTAGGTCATGCCAATATTAAAGAGATTTACCAAAAAAACTCAGTCCTTGCAGCATACATTTCTTATATTGTTATTATTAAATTATTCTTAAATTGGAAAATTAATAAATCCCATAGGTAATTATGTTCTTGGTTGAGGGTAGGAATTTCCATTGTCACTGCAATTTTATCACTAAAAAGATGCACTAACATCTTCATGAATTCACTTAAAACCATTATTTCACTTCAAAGAGCTCCACGTACATTTCAAAATATGTTGCTTTAACACATTTTCAGTGCATTTTCATCAATATTTCATTTCACTATCACCCCGCCTTACCTCTAGTCACAAACAATAAAGCAGGGCAGTCAGGCAGTTTAACACAGCTTGAGTTCAGCAACCACCTTACACTACGATCTTCATTCAAATATCAAAATGCACTCTACGGGACAAAAGAATTTCTTCGTAGTCGGAAAATATGACTTTATAAATTGTTTAAAGTTTAAAAACCTCTGAACATACTCATCATCATATTGGATTTCTTAGACGCCACCATGTTCTATTTGGCTCACAGCCTACATTTGTAAAGATGGCATTGCTATTCATGAAGAGTAAAAAGAAGGATGTCACACGTAGAAATCCACTTAAACTGCCTTTCTGTTGAGGCTGAATGCTGTCCATCAGCTCATTCATTCATCCACACAATACAATTTTGCAAGCCTGCTATATACACAGAGCTCTTCAGTGTGCTATATCCTTAGACTCTTAAAAGAAAATATAGCCTAAGTTTTCCCACCTTCAGGTATTGTAAAAGCAATGCAAAGAGTGATGACAAGCTTTACATTTCTTCCACTAGCTCTCTTCAGGGTTAAGACATATGCCTTGTTAAAAGACATCGATGGCCATTAATAAGGTAGCATGATTTTGATCATCGGAAGAACCAACAGGAAGAGATTCACTGAGGAATGGAGTCAGGACTCATAACTTTGAAACATGATAGAGTGCCAGGCAAATATATATGCTAATGGTGAATGGCATGGTGAATAGTGTAAGAACAGAAAGAACATGAATCTAGAATCTAGTGTCAGGCACGTGTGTTGACTCCCAGCATCACTACCACTGACTGTACGAATGAGTGATACATCTCATTTCACGGAATTTCTGTTTCTTCATAGGCATAATGGAAATAATAAAGTATTTCTCAAAAGGCTAATGTGATAATGTATGTGTAACTACAGGCACAGACAGTACACTCAAAATTCTGTAGCTACTTTTGCCTCCTTTTTTATGATAGACACAAGTGTAACGCAGAATGGCTACTAGAAGACACTAGTGTCATGGATATGGGGAGGAATAAATTTGGGTGATCCAAATTCTAGCAATTTAAGGATCTGAAAACCAGCTTCAAACTTGCCTAGAACAAGGACACAGACAATATTAGATCCAAAAGTCAAAAAGTGTTTTGGTTAATAAGAAACTCTTATATAGAGAACAAGTTGAGGGCTGCTGTAGGGCTTTGGGGTGGGGGGATGGGCTAAACGGGTGATGGACATTAGGAGGGCACTCGTTGGGATGAGCACTGGGTGTTATATGTAAGTCATGAATCACTGGGTTCTACTCCTGAAACAATACTACGCTGTATGATAACTAACTTGGATTTAAATATATAAATGTGTTTAAGTGTTTTGGTTAAAGCACATACTACAAAAGGACTTTATAGGTCACTCTGAGTAAAGGCTCTAAACATTTACAATACATACCCCAGGTATTCCCAAAATCAGTTTAAGCCTCTTATAAGTATTCTTACTAGGTCAAATTTGTCCTTAGAAAGCAGGACACTCTCAAACTCATGTTTTGTGCTTCCTTCTTCTTTCATCTTTTCTCTCATCCGATAATCTTCTAAATGTACCTTTAAATGGTTCCTAGTATCACAGAACCACCACTTTTTGTTTACAGAAAACAAAGACATTCCCCTTTACTTAAATTTCAGGATGCTCAAGATGAGATTAAAAAGAGCCAAATACACATGCTAATTGAAAATGTTTCAAAAGGAAATTTCAATCATTGTACAAATCCATTAAATGCAAAACCTTCATGAAACACAATGGATTAGAAACCGTCTCCTCTCTCCTATTGGTTTGTGTTCATGAGATTACTAATATGGAGCCTCACACGGGTTAGAATCTACCTATATATATATTGCATAATTATAGACAGATTAGCCAAATCTCAGGGTTCTAAGGTCTTTGGTTCTTCTATTTTATATAGTCTAAGCACCTAATGTGGTAGGACCAATCTCCATAGAGACATGTTATACCAGGGTGCCAATGCACAATCTTTTCTTCCATTCCTGAATTTGACAAATATCTTGAGCACCATTATGGTGGAGTCTTCTTCATATTAGCAATATCATCTTTTATCCATAATAGAATCACTTGGCCTTCAGTTAATTTACCATAAACTTTCACAAATCAATATATAAACTCTTATTAGTCTTCTTTATAACTTCATTACATTTATAATGATTTCTAAGTTTGGATAACTCCAAGGAGGATGTTTGTGGATAATGTTCAACTGATGTTGTGGAAGAACCTTGAAACTGGCAGTATCAGAAGTGATTCTGCCAATCCCAAATGATGTGAAACACAGGGAAGATTACCTGAACTGTAAATGATCAACAATGCCAAGATTCACAATTTTCATTTGTGAATTTTGGCAAATGTGGCTTGCTTTACTTCTAATACCTTATTTATTTAATAAAAGCCTCATTCAGTGCTCACCGTGTGCCAGGCATTGCTCTGTGTACTTTACAAATAATGTGCCACGTATGCCAAAGTTACTTTTTAAAAACATGATACAAAAACTACCAATATCCTTTCATTTGAAAGCCTGGTGGCAACAACAGCACAAGCCCTCCCAGCAGCTTTGTTGCACCGTGCACAAAAGAAAGCAAATTAGCATTGACAGCACTTGCTCTCATTTAGAGAAGAATCCCCTCTCTTGGTACTCTTACATATTCATAGCATTGTAACAATTGATGATCTTTATAAATTTCTCTAGAAATCAATCCAGATTAGGAAACTTGGCTATCACAATACCAAGTTGTCGCCAATCTGACTTTACCCACAGGAACAAAGTGTTGCTTCATTACATTTCTGTCTTACATTGATCGTGTTTCATGATGAGAATCCAACTCCAAGCACTCACAGACTTCCAGTGGTCCACACCTCCTAGAAAGATTTCCTTGGAGAGCCATTTGCTCCATATTTAACTCCCAGGAGCTCCCATAAGCTGCACAGAGGCAATGCTATGCAGAGAGGACTGAAAGATGAGGGGTATGACTCCCTAAAATAAATGCAAAGGTAACTTAAATGTCTCATAATACCTCGACACCCTGCAAATGGGGAGACCAGATAAACAGGTCATCACTTTCACACTCGTTCTGCTAAAATGCAAGCATACCAACCTTACCATTCATAGACTCTACCTACTCTGAATACCAAAGACAGCTGGAAGGTGCCAGTGTGGAAGATGGCAATTGCACCAAGGACTCAGACACATGTAGTTCCTACATTTCTGCATTCTGCTTCAAAATTGAGTCCCCTCTATAAGGAGAAAAAAAAACCCAAAACCTAAAACTGGGTGGATGAAGATGAGACATCCATGGTCAAAGGATAGTGGCTGGTCACAGGTAAACTCCCTGCTGAAAAGCTGAGAAAGTACAATGCTGGAAACAAAGGACAAAGCAATAGTTGAAAATAAAAAGAACTGAAAAAGCAAAACCATCCATACGGATATTTAGAGTTCCATTTGAAAAAAAAAAAAAAAAGAAATTAAGTGAGAATAACTTGTTCCAGGGAAATGCTTTTCTCTTCCTTCTTTCTTTTGCTTCTTCCCTAAAAAGCAAGGATATTAGTGTCTTCCCAGTCTCTCACTGCCCACTTCCTCACCACAGCCGGAGGAGGAGTGGTGTATGTGCTTGGCAAATGCAGACAAGTGTTCGGGGACTTATCCTTATGGAGTGGTCCTGCTCTAGTCTAGCGCTGCCAAGATGGGGTGTGGGGAGACAGCCTGCCCAGTCTGGGTTCAAGATCAGCAAGCTCGCTAGAGTAACAGATTTAAAGTTCTCTCACTCAACCTGAACTCTACCGGAGGCAAAGTGGGCATTTTGTATTCGATATTTACCGTTTTGTTTCTCAGTCTGCTTGAACCCAGGTAGGGAACAGGGTTGCTACTAATGGGAGACCACCTTGGAGATGCCTTAGACGTTCATCGTTCAAATGAAATATGACTCACAGGGCACTCTTCCACACATAGGACTACTTCTCGAGAGAACCGAGTCGTTAACTTGTTCAAGGTCCCTATCCTTCAACTTCCCCACTGCTTTTTCGCCAGTAAATCTCCAGCCATCTCTTTCCCAAGCTCCTCCTACACTCTTGTCTGTCTTCTTGCCCTCTCAAAAACGACTTCCATTTGCTTCATTCACACCAACATGTAAATGACTGAGAATAGTTTATAGTGGGTTAGCTCATCAGAATCCATCTCTTCAGATCACTCAGGAATCTTTAACATACCAGACCCGGAAGACTTCAAAATAAACCGAAAGTCCCTGTAGGAAAAGTGTGGCAACTGGGGCAACCAGAAATAATAAATGCATGTGAGAAAAGTTACCTATTTCACCCAATGTGTCTTTATGTGGGAGAAATTTGGAACTATGCATTCCACAGTGTATTTTTACCAAATAAGCAAATAATTGAGAAGGAGAAAGACTATGTCAAAAATATAATTTTTTTCTAGCCAGCCTGTAGTCATTCTTTAAGACTGATTTTATTTTTTTAAATATAATTCATTGTCAAGCTAGTTAACATACAGTATATGTAGTGTGCTCTTGGCTTCAGGAATAGACTCCCATGATTCATCGCTTACATACAACACCCAGTGCTCATCCCAACAAGTGCCCTCCTCAATGCCCATCACCCATCTTCCCCACCCCCTTGCCTGCCCCATCAACCCTGTTTTTCTCTGTATTTAAGATTTAAGACCGATTTTAAATGTTGCTCCATTGTTAAGATCTGATTCTGTTAAGATTTTTCCACATGTGGCAAGTTTCTTCCTCATCCATGCCTCTCACAAAGACCACAGGGCTCTTCTCCCCTAATTCTCCACATTGTCTTGATTTGTCTGCAGATCTATCTACCCCATTAACTTATAATGTCTTCAAGGATGCAAACAGTATCTTGTTTGTGCATTTCCAGCTTGATACCCAGAAGTTTACCATAAATGTGTGGGAAATTTAATGGAATTTTACCGGATGGTCAGAGCTCAATGAGAAGGAAAAGAAGAAGGCTCACATATCTTGAAAAAATTAATCTTGGGAAACCAAGAAGTATCAAAGAAACTCTAAGGGTCAGAAAAAAACAGAAGGATGGAAAGGAAAGAAAAACCTAACACAATAGATGGGTGTCTGGCTGGCTTGGTCCAAAGAGCATGTGACTCTTGATCTTAGGGTTGTAAGTTCAAGCCCCACATTATTACTTAAATAAATAAATAAACTGGGGCACCAAGATGGCTCAGTCAGTTAAATGTCCAACTCTTGGTTTTGGCTCAGGTCATGCTTTCACGGTTTCATGAGTTTAAGCCCCGTGTTGGGCTCTGTGCTGGCAACAAGGAGATGTTGGGATTCTCTCTCTCTCTCTCTCTCTCTCTCTCTCTCTCTGCCCTTCCCCCATTTGCACTGTCTCTCTGTCTCTCTCAAAATAAATAAATAAACTTAAAAATAATCATAATAAATAAATAAACTTTAAAAATAAAAATAGGGACACCTGGGTGTCTCAGTCAGTCAGTTGAGCAACCAACTCTTGATTTCAGCTCAGGTCATGGTTTGTGGGTTTGAGCCCCATATCAGGCTCTGTGCTGGGAGCATGCAGCCTGCTTGCGATTCTCTCTCTCTCTCTCTCTCTCTCTCTCTCTCCCTCTCTCTGCCCCTCCCCAGCTCATGATCTCTCTCAAAATAAAGAAATAAACATTTAAAAGTAAGTAAAAATAAACAGTAAATTTGCTTTTTTTTTAAAAAAAGTACAATAGAAATAACTTCAGAGGCAGATATGATGATGACAGGCACATTTAGAAGTGTCAGAGAGGTTGGAATACTCAGAACTGTGACAACAGAGAAGACAGTTCCCCGTAAAGACAGAAGGGAGAGTGGCAGGCACCAGTACAGCAGGCAGATGGTTAGAATCTCTCTGACTTGGGAGCAAATAACCATAGCCGGGACCTTAAGATGTCCATCTTCTTCCATCTAGGAAACTTGGCTGTAAAAGCTGCTAACTCTCTTAAGCAGTATAGCCAAGGTCAAAGACCTATAGCCTTAAGCTAAAGAGTTAAAACCCCAAAGAGGAATTTTAATAAGTATGAAATAATTTGAAGACATAAAGCATCTCGATTTAAGGAACTGGACCTTTTGATTAACAGAAAGCAAAGACAAAACTGAATAAACACCCCAAAAAAGTCAAGTGTTAATAACTTTTATATTATTCAGCCTTAAAAAGGAAAGAAATTCTGACACATGCTATAATATGCATGAACCTAGAGGTCACTATGCTAAGTGGGATAAGGCAGTCATAAAAAGACAAACAGTATGATTCCATTTATATATCAAAAGTAGTCAAATTCATAGAAACAAAAAGTAAAATGATGGTTGCCAGAGGCTGAGGTGAGGGGGAGTTGTTGTGTAATGGGTATAGAATTTTGCAAAATGGAAACATTCTAGAGATTGGGTGCACAACAATGTAGATATACTTAACATTACTGAACTGTACACTTAAAAATGGTTAAGTTGATAAATTTTATGTTATATACCCTTTGCCACCATAAAAAATAAAAATAATTTTTCATTTTAATAACTTTGTTATAAATCAATAATATTATCACAAATGATTTTTGTTCAACTGGCTTCAAGACACAGAAAAAAGGAATAGAAAGAAACATTTCAATTATAATCCAAATCAGATGAACATATTGAAATCCATTTACTGTCTTAAATTTTCACAGAAGTAACACATTTAAAAAAAAAAATCAAAAGTCTAAACCTACAACCAATATGTTTTCAGTCTATTTCATAGTTAAATCTTGTGTTTGGTTTTAAAAAAACACAAGATAAAAACTCTCTGATACTGGAAGCATTTACTGTTTTCCCACCCACCCCAATACTAGTTAAGTTTTGCATTCTTGTACATTTCTCTCAGATTTTGTGCTTGGATTACTTTTTTTCTTTGGGCCTTTCAGAAGTGCCTGAAACCTATTTCTTTATACCTATGCTATGGGGGGGGGGGGGGAGGGAGGAATCACAGACACATTTGTTTGATTGGAAATATTTAGGGGTGAGCAAAAAAATTTGCATTCTTGCTGACAATTTCTACACTAAGTTTGGCCCAGTGGGATTAGAAGTCCCTCAGATATTAAACCTTGGAAAGAAGAATTTGTAATGGAAAGGCTGAAAGAACTTAATTATAGCCAGTAGCACCACTTGAATACTTGAAGCGTACTCAAATGTGCTGCGTTATCAGAAGATCTTCAAAAAAGAAAAAAAAATCGGGGGAAGTTATGGATGATACATTATAGACATCGCTAAAGAAGCAGTTTACCTCTGGGTCATGTGGGTTGGTCAGCCTAACCACAGAGGAACATGTGCAGTGCTAGTCAGGGAGCTCAGAGAGAGGCCACCCTTGCTTAGACTCCTAGAGTCACTAGAGCCATTTTCAAATAACTTTAGTTAACTCCTCTCAGGTATTTTGCTCAGGAAACCTGTGCTTTGTGTCCTTGGTGTCTAGATTGGGAAGAATCCATTCAGTTTCTCTTCTTTTAAAGTACAGGGCACCCACTGAAAGGTTTTTGTGTTTATTTGCAAGAATACAATCCTCTTATATCTCCAGATTGCCCCTAGAATAGATCATTCTATGTCATCTTCCCCATTTCTTGTTTTTCCTCCCTTTCAGCTACAAAGCCTTGCCCAGTTCCCCCGACCAGTGCCGCTTCTGAGCTGAGAAACATGATGATCTGTTCACAGGAAAACACACAGGAACATTCCTGGACTTCCCACTTTCCTACCCACATCCCAGCTGAATGCAGGCCTCTGGGCCCATCCCTGAGGACCCATCCCTGGCATATGCACACAACATAGTGCTGGGGAATCAGTTCATGTACCTGGCAAGAAGAAAGTAGCCTTCAAGCCCAATAATCCCTATATAATACTATTCAGATAGTGCTATTTTTCTGAGAGGTGCTGTCATTCCCTTGACCTAACTCCTGCAATCTAGTCTCTCATCTATCTTAACCACCTTTGTTGAAAGTATTTTCTCACTTCGATTGATTTCATGACTATTGTCACTTCAGCTTTTTTTTTGTTTTGTTTTGTTTTGTTTTGTTTTGTTTTGTTTTGTTTTGTTTTGGATCCACGATCACAGACTTCCAGACTCAGCTTGATTTCCTGGCCTCCAAACTAGAATCACATGACATGATTCTAGTCTGTGACTGCTATCAATCTTATGGCCCTGATAGGTCTTATTGTTTTCCAAGCCTTAGTCTAGACCCTTGAAAACTATTAGAACGTAATTTTCTGGAACCTGAACTCCCCTCCCAACACAAACCCCAATCTCTCCTATTCCTGATTTTCTGCCTGGCTCAACATTTGTCCTCACTCATCTATTCCATGGAGCAACACATCCTTTCTTGAATTTATGGGAATTGAGGGGCGGGGGGAGAGGAGAGAGGAGAAAGCCAAAGTTGCAGATAAATCTTCCATGCTCTTAATTTCAAGTCATAAATCCAAATTTGCAAAAGTAACATGATGAAGTCCAGATTAAAGTATTTTCTTTATCATTCAGATGAATTTCTACAGTCAGCTGGTGTGAAATGATTAAAGTTGTAACCAGGAGCATACTCCAGGCCATTTCTTGCTTGCCTGGGAAAACTTTTTAATGTAACAACTTCAGATCACTCTCCCTTGAGGCATCTCTCCTGCACCTATTAGCCCATAAAGAACACCTTCAATAGAAATATCTACTTAAAAGACAACTGGAAAATAGAGGAAGTTTTATAAAAAGCCAGCCTCTGTCATGAGGGTCAAATAATCTAGAGTCTCTCCCACCCGCCCCCACCCAAAAAAAGTGAAGCCACTCCCTTCTAAGTATATATTATTTATCCATATATATTCTTTTTTTTTTTTTTTTTACTCTCAAACAGTGAGAACCTACCACATACCCACCGCATTCCAGCCACTGGGCACGCCTCACATGCAACTAGAAAGGAGCCATGCCCTCAAGGAGCGGATCTTCTCATGGCTATTTGACTGATTTGATTGGTACTTTGCATTCTCTATCTTTTTTATTGATATATCAGGAGCAGCTGTGAAACCAATTTGTGCTTGTAGCTACTCATCTTTATTCATATGGTCTCTCCTCATATCAAAACTTCTAGGCTAAGTTGTTTTTTTTTTTACTACTAATAAGCTTATCTAAAATAAATTGCTCACTTTGAGGCAGTTTTTGCATCATAAAAGACACTTTAGTGGCCCTCCTTAAAGCTGTCCATAGGTGCCCAGCTAACCAAAGATAGTCTGTTGATACTGAACCACATCTACAAATCTGATGTAAAATGATGTAATGGGGTTTCAAATAGGTTTGTAAGGTCATCTTCCACTGGAAGGCATTAGTTTGCCTTTAAACCAAATCAAACCAAGCCAAATGAACCACCGCCACAACAGAAACACTGTATGTATAGAAAATTTAGTAACTCTTATCACTCTTCAGATTATCTGATCAAATCTCTCATAAAAGCAACCTTTTCTTAGCCTCTGAGCCTGCTCAACTTTCCCTACTCTGACCTTGCCCAGCCTCAGTCAGTGAGAGCTACAGAAATACACTCCTTTTAGTACTAGCCTAGAGAGTCTAACAGAGGCAAGCATTCTGAAAAATGCAGACAATGCATTTTTAAATCACATACGAGATTTTTTAATTGCCTGCTCTAAGGATTCTCTGTGGTGTGGTTCTATCTCTAATACAAAATACTTTACAGAAATTAAAATTCCTTAATAATAACTCTTTAAAAAGAGAAGAGGGACTTCCTTCTCATGTTTTCTGGGTTCCATGGTGCAATAGCACATTCAGGCTAATGAAGATGGGACTCGTGTTTATTGAGAGAGCCTTATGGGTTCGCTGCAGCATGCACTTCTGAAGTTTACCATTGTTGTCTTACTCATCTTCACACAACTCTAGTGAGTAGGTATTATTATCCTCCTCACATAGATGAGGAACCAGAGGGTTAAAAAAATCAGAGTAGTATGGGGCGACTGGGTGGCTCAGTCGGTTAAGTGTCTGACTCTTGGTTTCGGCTCAGGTCACGATCTCACAGTCTGTTGGGTCCAAGCCCTGCATCAGGCTCTGTATTGGCAGCGCAGAGCCTGCTTGGGATTCTCTGTCTCCCTCTCTCTCTACCCCTCCCCACTTTCTCTCTCTCAAAAAAATTTTTTTAACTCAGAATAGAAGAAAATTAGTCTTATGTTAGACCTTAATTAGCAACATTTTCCTCTTCTTTCCCTTCTCTATATGCCACTACTCCTTCCCTCACACACACATACACAAACACACACACCACAAAATTCAGTGTTACTCAAAATAACAGTGTTATGTTACCATATACCTACTAGAAAGTCAAATTAATATATAAGGAAATCACTCTGTTGTGTCAAAACTGACTGAACCAAAGACAAACTTGGAAAGGTTAGAAATCAGTATATTCTGAATTAACTTGAAAAACTTCTTCTAGACTGCAAATCAGATTTCCAGCTGATTTTTAGTGATGAACTTCACATATGCACCGCTTAGGTGGAATACAGGGAATAAAAAATACCAATACCTAGTTCTCTTCTATTACATTTAGATCAAGGCAAAGCTTCCCCTGCCTGATAATTCCCATGAAATTGGAGTTCACCTCTCTTGGACTCAATATCTTCCTTGCCCCCTCCCACCCCACAGCAAAGACATGTCACCAGTCAGATGACCCATGTGGAGGCTCAAGGCCTTGGTGTTTTCTGCCTCAGGCCTTTCACTAAGAAAACTGAGTGTAAGAACTTTATCTCCAATAGTTTCTGCCTATTGTGACATCTCTCCTGGGTCTCTTCACCCCTAAATTCTTCATTTCTTTTCAGAATTTAGCAGCAAAGCACTTTTCCCTGCTTGTTTATCTCAATGTCTGTCTCTCACTGCTAGTATTTATTGCTTATCACCGTAAGTCTTTATTGAATGTAATCTGTTTGGGGATATAGTTGGCATGAAAGATGCTCCACCAAATGAAGTTGTAAAGTATTATACATAAATACTTAATTCCTGGATTTATTTATTATCATCATTACTTATTTACCACTCTAGGCATACAGGACACCTTTGAAAGAAATAAATCTGGTCAGTTGCTCTCCCAAATTTTATCAGAATATTCCTTTATCAGAATATCTCCCAAAGTGTATCAAAATAGACTATAATATATAAATTAATGTCAATATATATTTATTAATATTCTTCACATGACTAGCACACATTATAGTTTATAAAAACTTATACCCGTATAACATCTCATTTAATCTTTTTAATCATTTAATCTTCCCAGCTAGCCAATGCTGAAAGAGTTTTGGTTGCTGTGTGACAGTCCAGGAAAGTGAGGCTTTTGAAAGTTTGAGAGCAAAAGTCACAGGAATAACGAGTTTCAAAGCTGGACTCAAACCTAGGTCTCCCCCTACAAGCGCAAAGCATTTCTCCCTCCCATGGCTCCCTACAGGATCAGCAGGATGAAAGGAAATCAAGCAAGGTCAGGGGAGAAACAAAATGGGCTTCATCATCTCCTTTGTGAAGTTGTTGTAAGAGTGTGTGGTCATTGAAGCCTAAGTTTAAATTTGAGATCCCCTACACTGAATTTTTATTTGCCACGGTAGTCATGCTAGAAAGAATGCAATTAGCCCCAATTAGTACCCTAATTAGTATAACTAATTTCTTTTCTCTATGTGCCCAAGAAATACTGGAGATACCTGGGATACAATTATGTCATTAAGTGGAATGGGCCCATGTCATTAAGTGGAAGTAGGATTGGGATCCTGATCAAAGAGGGGTGTGCCGAACAAAGGGGTTCCAAGTCCATATGGAATATAGAAATGGTATTGGTTCATATGAGTGGATATGCATACTTGGAAGTCTGATGGGCCTTGGAGTTAGAATCAATTCCATTCATTCTATCCCACACATTCTCACTCCATCAATGGTAGATACAGAGAAATAGAGACAAAAACTCTATGAAGACGTATCCATTTTAGAGGATTCTTAGAAGCATCCTGTTGGGATGGTAAACCCATAGCCTCCTGCAACTTCTTGTGTTTGTCTGTTTTGTGTATATCTCTCCTTCTTCAGGAGTCTTTAACACAGCAAACTATTTTTCCATCCATTTGGGGGGAGTACTCAAGATTTTGCCATTCTTCTTCAGAAAATTCCTACCTCTCATTCAGGAATTCCTACACTAAATTCAGCCTCCAATCCTCACTTATTCTTTAAAAAGAATAGGAACATGAGTTCTAAATTCCCATAGGAAGCCTACTGAACAAACCAGAAAAGAATTGCTCTTGTCATTGTCAGCTATGCAAACAATCTTTGCTTATATAATACTTTTCAATCTAATGACGTTACAATGAAATTCTAGCTCTAGAAACTATCTCACCTTAAAAAGTCATCCCATATTATTACCTCTTCTAAAGGAATGTTTCAGTGCAAACCCCAAAGGCTGTAGACATGCTATTCTGCAAAAGAAATAAATTAACTATTGAATCTTACACTGGCAGCCAATGGAGCACATTAAATCCCTGAAAAATACATTGCATGGGAAATAGGATTCAGTTCATAATAAAATAAATTAAATTGTCACTGTGAACTGAAAAATAATTATGCTTCAAGTATAACAGACCAGACACATGCATTTTGGACAAGAAAAACAAAGAAAACATGGTTAAGTAGAAAATGTAATTTCTCAGTTCATATAGAAACCAGCAGAAAGAAAAGAAATAAAGAAATGGAAAATATGACTATAATAAATCATGTATATAGGCAAGAAATGTAAATATTTTACATATTTTTTACTTATGTCATTGATTTTATTTCTGTAATCAAAAAGAAGTTAGGAAACATGCAGGTTCAAAACTGGACACCAAAATAATTAGCTAATTCTTGATGTGAAGTGGGTAAAAATTAAGCTATTATGTGAGACCATGTGATATATTAATCCACATGTCATTAATAGAGTGAATAGTAATTTAATTTACCAATTTACTTATGTCCCAGAAATAATAACTCTGATTTTATATCTTAAAATTTATAAGTAATTTGCTAGTTGAAAAAAATAGTTAAAAGTTAGTTCCATTTCAAGATTATAGACCAATAACTTTTTAAAGAAAAAAATATTTTATAAAATATAATTTACAAAGTCAAAAAAAGTATCCTCATTTAGCCATGACATCTCTCTATGGTTTCTGCTTTGAGTTTTTAATTGTCAATAACAACTAAATTTTTCAAAGTTTATTTATTTATTTTTTTTAATGTTTATTTATTTATTTTTTAACGTTTATTTATTTTTGAGACACAGAGAGACAGAGCATGAACGGGGCAGGGGCAGAGAGAGAGGGAGACACAGAATCGGAAGCAGGCTCCAGGCTCTGAGCCATCAGCCCAGAGCCCTACGAGGGGCTCGAACTCACGGACCGCAAGATCGTGACCTGAGCTGAAGTCGGATGCTTAACCAACTGAGCCACCCAGGCGCCCCATTAATGTTTATTTTTGAGAGAGAGAGAGCACGCACGAACAGGGGAGGGACAGAGAGAGAGGGAGACACAGAATCTGAAACAGGCTCCAGGCTCTGAGCTGTCAGCACAGAGCCTGACGCGGGGCTTGAACTCATGAACCGTGAGATTGTGACCTGGGCTGCAGTCGGACGCTTAACCAACTGAGGCACCCAGAAGCCCCTAAAGTTTTCAAAGTTTAATTCTACATTAGCCAAAATGGTTTGATCACTCTACTCCTATTAACTGGCTAACATCTAATATCCACTGTCTGTGTTTATTAAGTTAACTTGGCCTAATAATTGGTCCAGTTCAAACTATTGTTTGAATAGTTGTTTATTTAAACAAACTAAACTGAAAATAACTGTATGAATTCAACTAATTTGGTCATACTTTAGTCAGCATGCAATCAGTAAATATGTCAAATCTGGCTTAAACTATACTCTGAAAGAAAGGCCAGTGGGTCTCTGTGATAAAATCAGTTTTGGTGCCCTGTTGGGATCTCCTTTACTGGGACAATATATCCATCTCTCCATGAGACCAATCAGCTACTTACTGGCAAATTGCCTGCATCAGACTTCTCCAACCAGGAAAGGGGAGAGATGCTTTCTGACCAGAACTAACACACACAGTATGGAATTGCCTTTCTTGCCACAGGTTCTCAGCCAGCACCACTATCCAAGGGTTCACAGAGTGTCTGATCTAGAGTCATAGAATTCTGCACAATACCATTCCTTTTTTTTTAATGTTTATTTATTTTTTGAGAGAGAGACAGACAGAGAGACAGAGAGACAGAGCACAAGCAGGGGAGGGTCAGAGAGAGTGGGAGACACAGAATCCGAAGCAGGCTCCAGGCTCTGAGCTGTCAGCACAGAGCCCGATGTGGGCCTTGAACCCACAGATTGTGAGATCATGACCTCCAAAGTCAGATGCTTAACCAACTAAGCCACCCAGGTGCCCCTGCATAATATCATTCCTGATTGAGAATCCCACTTTATGGTCAGGAAGGTACAGCATGAGCATGTTTATATGGGAGTACACAGTCTTACCACTTTCTATACCATCAAGAAGCTATTATCCAAATAGAGTGATGAAACAGCATCTAAAAAATGCAGCTGAGGAGCACATGGGTGGCTTAGTCGGTTAAGCATCCAACTCTTGATCTCAACTCAGGTTTTTATGTCAGGGTTGTGAGTTCAAGCCTCACATTGGGCTCCATGCTGGGCATGAAACCTCTTCTAAAAAAAAAAGAAAGAAAGAAAAGAAAAAAGAAAGATGCAACTGAGATACCAGCTTGAAGATTATACTGTGAGGATAGATGCTATCCTGCAAGATTTGGTAAATTCCTTAAAGCAAGGGCATCACATGGTATTGTGTCCCTCGTAAATAAAATACAGAGGTCCACATATCAAGTAGTTGAGGCACTCACTATCACTTCCAATGACTCACTTGAAGAATTCGTGTTTCCCATCCCCAAATGTTATGGCTTCTGAGTCTGAGGTCCTGAATGCAAGATGGAGAGCATTCCTACCCATAGAAGGAAGAATCAAAAAACACAAGAACACAGTAAAACTTCAACTAAACTCAAAGCAATGGCTGCCACGAATCACATTGGGTTCCTTATGTCAGTAGTCCAGTACAAAAAGGACGTAGCAGGAAAATCAACCCTGATTATCATGAGGAAAAAAATACTACCTAATAATGAGAATGTACATAATTATGTCTGACACATCTGTTGGGGCATCTCTTGGCACATCCATGACCATTTGTGACTATGAATGGGCAAGTATAGGAACCCTACTTTCAAAAAGGCATAGTATACAGGGGCGCTGGGTGGCTCAGTCGGTTGAGCGTCTGACTTCAGCTCAGGTCATGATCTCACAGCTTGTGAGTTTAAGCCCCGTGTTGGGCTCTGTGTTGCCAGCTCGGAGCCTGGAGCCTGCTTTGGACTCTGTGTCTCCCTCTCTCTCTCTGCCCCTAACCCACTTGCATTCTGTCTCTGTCTCTCTCAAAAATAAATAAACATTAAAAAAAAAAATTTTTTTAAGGTATAGTATCCAGAGACCTAGACTCCTCAGAGACGAAGTCTGCACCAACCCAGTAAGCAAGTTACATAGACCAGCTGCAACTGCTAGCTAAGGGTGAGGGGAATCAGAAATGTGGTAGAGGGGGGAGATGATTGGTCCACTAGTACCAACTGCAGTAGCAGCGGCTGTAGTTTACCTCACCAACCCTCCTCTTTTGTTTCTCAAGGAATAGTGATCACAAGATCTGTATGGTTGGAGTAAAATTAATGTGAGAAGCAAATGGACCTGAGCAGTGCAAGGGGTAGACTATGGCGAATGCTGTTTTGATGTCCTGCCCAGATCCTCTTAGCCAGACCAGAGTACTCATCTCTCAGGTGCTGTGAGTGTTGGCTGCCAAGGGGTTCACAACTATCCATCTTCTTCTCCAAAGAGTGCCCTCTGCTAATAGGAACTACTTCATCAGGGAAGGTCTGCACTTACCTACCCTCCACCCACAGACAGCCAACAACCTATGACTGGCTTAAAGCAGGGTACTAAATACTGATACCATTGCCTCAAAGGGAGATAGCTCATTAGCCCACCCCCTCTGGATCAAACCAACGCTAGATTTTGACTTGAAACCACACCATTCATTGTTCAGCTCTTTCTTCTTCCCTCATCCTGCTTCACTCTTAGCTGCATGGATTTTGTTGAAAAACACTTCCTCAATAAATCATGGGCCATGATTATCAAAGGCTTTTCTCCTAAGGAATCGGAACTAAAAAAATCTCAAACTTTATCATTTATAGGAACAATAGGAGAGTTTGTTCTAAATGCACATTCTTCGGCCCTACTTCTAGAAAAGTAAATGTAATAGGTGTATGGTGAGCCTACTGACCACTCTGAGATGCACTGGACTAGACTATCAGCAGACACTATCCACAAAAGAAAGCCAGGACCGCCAATGGCACAGCAATATTCTCAATCAATGCACTTGAGAGCAAGTTGCTCAATAGTCACTCTTAAGATTTTGATTTCCCAACATAACAAACCTCTAAGCTCAACTTTGTGATATGGCTTTCACTCTTCTCATGTTTACAACTTCAAAATGTTAATAAAACATGATAAGTGCAAAAGTCAAAATAAAGTAGAAGAGGTGGCATGTAAGTAATGGACTGCACATTCTTAATTTAAATCGTATGTATTTATTCACTCACTCAGTAACTGAATACTAACCAAATGAATTTGTAATATATTCCAGTCTAGTTTTATTAGGATTTGTGCTGTATGTGTAATGTAAAAACAAAGAAAATATATTGCTACATCAACTTATATTATTCATGCATATAAAGTTCTGTGTATCTGCCCATGTGGTTGAGAAGATGCATTAGGAAGTCGATTACAATAACAAGAAAAGGTTATTTGAGTCAAATCAAAACAATAAATGGGGTAGAGAAAAATTGTAAAATATTTGTTTTACTCTTTCCTCCAGTGACACATAAAACATTATCTCCTTCTCTAAGCGATTATGAACATTCTATTCTGTCATCTGGCATAAAGTGGAGATTTGTTTAAAATCATTTACGTCTGGGAAGTTACACAAACCTCCTGTACTTCAGAGAAACTATATTTCTGATCACCTCAATTGTTAAAAACTCACAGTTCTTATTTGTAGTAATACTCAGACAGATGGAAATATTAAAGCTGCTGTAGCCAACCTCTAATTAACTAATCTGTCAAATTTTCCACACTTTCCATTTTCTCAGTAAAATATACCAACAGTTGCCGACAGGATGCAGAACACTCTCAACGTTAAGCTACTCTCCACTGTGCCCGCCCATTTCCTCTCCTCCAGATGGGCGGCACAATCCATCAAGAGTCAATTGTGTTTACTCACAAACTTGTCTATGATCCCCGTTATTATTATGTTATTTAATTTTGCTAAAGATTTCACAAACTATGAAACATGAATTCTACAACAAGTAAATGTTTCTTTGAAAACTAAGACGAATACTTTGCAGAGACTTGATAATGGAGAATTGCTTTAAAAATTGCTCTCAAATTACAGAGAAATAAAAAATAAAGAGAAAAATAGTAAAATTAAGAGAATTTTGTATCCTTTCAAATTATTATACAGGAATCTCTATCTTGTTTGCTCCACTTTAAAGAATCCCAAACTGGAAATCATTAAGCATCCAAAATGAGTATGATATATGCAAAAAATTCTAGAACTTCCAATCAGATCCATACACAAAAACAGACCTCAGCCTTTGTTGCAATGACTAATAAATTCATATGTATGCAGATCTATATACGAAGATTTAGTCAGTTTTAATAATTTTTTACTTTTTAGTGATTTCAATTAACTGACAAATGACCAGTCCCAATCACATCCCCATCAAAAATTTCTACCATACCAGGTGGTCCTGGTGACAGGAACAGACAAGATGTGAAGTCATAGGACTTTGTAAATCCTTCTATAAAACAAAGAAAACAAGTCAAAATAAAGAAATACATTCATGGCATTTCTTTTAAGGTAAGCTATAGAACTCATAGAGGATAAAGGAAAAACTGAACCTTGGTAGAAATGAATCCAGTCAAAATGTTAATTTTTCTTGTTAAGATGCAATAAGGCACATGATTAAAAGATTGTTTCCTTTTAAAATGCAAACATCCTGTTTAGGAGCAAAAGTTTGTGAGGAAAAACAAACACACTTCCTCACTAAGAAGGCAAGTATATAATTCAGAACTGTGGTCAAGGTCTGTAGGTCCGAACCAGGTCTATAATTCAGAGAGCGTCAGAAGAGAACAAGCTATACTGTTTTGTTATCTCAGAATTTGATATTACTCAAAGAACAGTGTGATTTGAACATTTATAAGGGCCATGGCACTTAGACAAATGGTTGTAGGTTTAGTTCTAGAAGGAAAGAAAAGGAGAAAGGAAACTCTGAAAAGCTACCATGTCCCAAGCACTCTTCGTGCTTCATTACGGTATGCCATCCCATATTTCAGAGTTGAGAAAGTGAGGCCAGAGGGAATTACCATATAAATAGGAAAGACCTGTTCCAGGTTAACTCAGAAATTAGAACTCAACACGTGGTGCCCTTTTCTGTTATACACCCACACTGATCCATTGACTTCCTGGCTAGCTTTTCCACTGCTTCTTCCTAAAGAAAGAGGGGAAACTGACAGAAAATCTGGATTCAAGCTATGCTGCTGTCACAATGTTACATGGGACAAATTATTCAAATTCCTAGCCTATTTTTTTTTTCTAAAGAAAAAAATAATTAAAACATAAAAAAAGGGCAGAGAAAAAGGCATTAATACTATGGACCCAATATACAATTTTTTTGTATTTGCCTCAGATCTTTTTAATTCAGTAAATAAACATTACAGAGTTGATGACCCCTTCTCTCTCTAGAGGTAACTGCTTTCTTAGAGTTGAAATGTATCACCTCCATCATTTTATATTACATATGATGTTATTTTATATTATCTAACAGCACAGTAGATAGTACTATTTTCTGTCTTAAACTTTGCATACATGATATCATCATGTACTTATCACTTTACTATTTTTTTATTTAGTATGATATTTTCAAGATTTATTTATGTTAATACATACATATATTAATGTATATGACTTATTTCAATAACACTCTATTGTATCACAATTTATCCATACATCTGTTAGTAGATATTTAAGTAATTTGCAAACAATGGTTGTTTAAAAACATGCAAACCCCATAAGGCTATCAAATGGATTTTTCAGCAAAAACTTTGCAGGCCAGAAAGGAGTTTCATGATATATTCAAACTGCTGAAAGGAAAAAAAACCTGCAATCAAGAATATTCTATCCATCAAGGCTATCATTCAGAAGGAGAACTAAAGAATCTCCCAGACATACAAAAGTTAAAGAAATTCATCACCACTAAGACAGCCCTACAAGAAATGTTAAAGGGACTCTTTGAGTGTAAAGGAAAGAAAAGTAGAAAGCACAAAAGCAGCAAAATTAAGTATATCTATAAAAATCAGTCAAAGAATTCACAAAGTAAAAGGATGTAAAATATGACACCATATACCTAAAATGTACAGGGGAGAGGAGTGAAGAATGGGTTCAAACTTAAGCAACCATCAACTTAATATAGACTGTTATATGCATAAGATATTATATATAAACTTAATGGTACCCACAAATCAAAAACCAGTAACAAAGGGGCGCTTGTGTGACTTAGTTGAGCATCTAACTCTTGATTTTGGCTCAGGTTATGATCCAAGGGTCATGGGATCAAGCCCCACATCAATCGGGCTCCATTTTGGGTATGGAGCCTGCTTAAGATTCTCTCTCTCTCTCTCTCTCTCTCTCTGCCCTTCCCCTGCTCTCTTTCTCAAAAAAAAAAGAAAGAAAAAAAGAAAGAAATGTATATATATATATATACACACACAAATATGTATATATATATGCACACATATATTATGTATATATATACTAATATATATACTAATATATATATACTATGTATATATATATACTAATATATATATACATAATATATATGTATATACATTATACACACACACACACACACACACACAAATAAAGACAAAGGAATCCAAGAACTATCACTAAGGAAAGGCAGCAGCAAACCATGAGAGAAGAGAACAAGAGAAGAAAGGAACAAAGAAGAACTATAAAAACAACCATAAAATAAGTAACAAAATGTCAATAACTACATACTTATGAATAATTACTTTGAATGTAAATGGACTAAATGCTCCAATCAAAAGACATAAGGTGATGGAATGGATAAAAAAGCAAGATCCATATACAGATGGGTGCCTATAAGAGACACTCATTTTAGACCTAAAGACATACACAGATTGAAAGTCAATGAACGGAAAAGTATTTATCATGCAAATGGAAGTGAGAGTCAGATAGCAATATCTGCATCAGAAAAAAGTAGATTTTAAAACAAAGACTGTAACA
The DNA here is from genome assembly GCF_018350195.1 of Panthera tigris. Lineage (NCBI taxonomy): Eukaryota > Metazoa > Chordata > Mammalia > Carnivora > Felidae > Panthera > Panthera tigris. The sequence continues at coordinate 52,602,520 of NC_056660.1, forward strand.
ATAAACAAAGAAGGACACTATATAATCATAAGGTGAACAAACAAGAAGATATAACAATTATAAATATATCCAACATGGGAGCACATAAATACATGAAGGAGCTAATAAGAACAAACATAAAAGAAGCGATCACTAGTAATAAACAATAATAGCAAGAGACTTTAACACCCCACTTACATCAACGAATAGATCATCCAAACAGAAAATCAATAAGGAAACAGTGGCTTTGAATAACACACTGCACGAGATGGATCTAACATATATATTCATAACATTTGATCCTACAGCTACAGAATACAAATTCTTTTTGAGTGCACATTGGACATTCTCCAGAAGAGATCACAAATGGGGCCACAAAACAAGTCTTAACAAATTCAAAAAGATTGAAGTCATACCATGCACTGTCATGACCACAATGTTATGAAACTGGAGATTAACCATAAGAAAATATCTGAAAAGAACACAAATACACGGAAGTTAAATAACATGCTACTAAACAAGGAATGGGTCAACCGAAAAATCAAAGAGGAAATTTAAAAATACATGAAGATAAATGAAAATGGGAAAAATAACAGTCCAAAATCTTCAAGATGCAACAAAAACTGTTCTAAGATGGAAGTTTGTAACAATACAGGCCTACTTCAAGAAGCAAGAAAAATTTCAAATAAACAACCTTACCTTACACTTAAAGGAGCTAGAAAAAGAAAAACAAACAAAACCCAAAACCAGCAGAAGGAAGGAAATAATAAAGCTAAGAGCAGAAATAAATGAAATAGAAATTTTTAAAAAACAATAGAACAAAACAATGAAACCAGGAACTTGCTTTTTGAAAATATCAACAAAATTGATAATCCTTTAGCCAGACTCATAAAAAAAGGACTCAAATAGACAAAATCAGAAATGAAAGTGGAGAAATATAACAACCAATACCACAGTCGTTCAAAGGCTTATAAGAGAATATAATGAAAAATTATATGCCAACAAATTCGACAACCTAGAAGAAATGGATAAATTCCTAGAAACTTGTAATCTATCCAAACTGAACCAGGAAGAAATCTGAAATTTGAATAAACTGATTACCAGCAATGAAATTAAATCAGTAATCAAAAACTCCCTAACAAAAGTCCAGGACCAAATAGCTTCACAAATGAATTCTAACAAATATTTAAAGAAGAGTTAATACCTATTCTTCTCAATTCCAAAAAATACAAGAAGAAGGAAAGTTTCCAAATTCGTTGTATGAAGCCAGCATTACTCAGATACTAAAACCAGATAAAGACACTATAAAAAAAAAAAGAGAACTACCGGTCAATATCTCTGATGAACATAGAAGCAAAAATAGTCAACAAAATGCTAGCAAAACAAATCAAACAACACATTTAAAAAAATCATTCACCACAATCAAGTGGAATTGATTCCCGGGATATAAGGGTGGTTCAATATTTTGAAATCAATCAATGTGACACAACACATCAACAAGAGACAGGATAAAAAACCATATAACCATTGGAACAGATGCAGAAAAAGCATTTGACAAAGTACAACATCCATTCATGATAAAAACCCTGAACAAAGTAGATTTAGGGAAACATACCTCAACATAATAAAAACCATATATAAAAACTACACAGATAACATCATATTCAATTATGAAAACTGAGAGCTTTTCTCCTAGGTCAGGATCAAGACAAGGGTGAACACTCTCACCACTTTTATTCAACATGTATTGCAAGTCCTGGCCACAGCAATCAGAAAAGAAACAAAAAATGAAAGGCATCCCAATAGGTAAGGAAGAAGTAAGATTTTCACTATTTACAGATGACATGATACGCTGTATAGAAAACCCTAAAGACCCTACCAAAAAACTACTAGAACCAATAAATGAATTCAGTAAGGTTTCAGGATACAAAATCAATATGCAGAAATCCATTGCATTTTTATACACTAAAAAAGAAGTAGAAAAAACAGAAATTAAGAAAAATGAACTTTTGGGACCTCATCAAGATAAAAACCTTCCACACTGTGAAGGAAACAGTCAACAAAACTAAAAGGCAACTGACAGAATGGAAAAAGGTTATTTGCAAATGACATATTGGATAAAGGGTCAGTATCCAAAATTCTATAAAGAACTTACCAAACTCAACACCTAAAAAACAAATAATCCAATGAAAAAATGAGAAGACATGAATAGACACTTTTCCAAAGAAGACATCTAAATGACCAACAGACACATGAAAAGATGCTCAACATCACTCATCATCAGGGAAATACAAATCAAAATCACACTGAGATACCACCTCACACTGGTCAGAGTGGCTCAAATTAACAACTCAGGAAACAACAGATGCTGGTTAAGATGTGGAGAAAGGAGAACCTTCTTGCACTGTTGGTGGGAATGTAAACTGGTGCAGCTGCTCTAGAAAGCATTGTGGAGGTTCCTCAAAAAATTAAAAATAGAACTACCCTGTGGCCCATCAATAGCACTACTAGGAATTCATCCAAAGGATACAGGAGTGCTGATTCATAGGGGCACATGTACCCCAATGTTTATAGCAGTGCTTTCAACAATAGCCAAATTATGGAAAGAGCCTAAATGTCCATCAATTGATGAATGGATAAAGAAGATGTGGTTTATATATACAATGGAATACTATCTGGCAATGAGAAAGAATGAAATCCTGCCATCTGCAACAATGTGGATGGAACTAGAGGGTATTACGCTAAGTGAAATCAGTCAGTCAGAGAAAGACAGATATATTTTTTCATTCATATGTGAAACTTGAGAAACTTAACAGAGGACCATGGGGGGAGGGAAGAGGAAAATATAGTTTCAAACAGATAGGGAGAGAAACCATAAGAGACTCTTGAATGCAGAGAACAAACTGAGTGTTGATGAGGTAGGCAGGGGAGGGAGGAAATGGGTGATGGGCATTGAGGAGGGCATTTATTGGGATGAGCACTGGCTGTTTTATGTAAGCGATGAATCATGGAAATCTACACCCAAAACCAAGAGCACACTGTATATACTGTATGTTAGCTAACTTGACAATAAATTAAATATTAAAAAATTAAAAATAAATAAAAATTTAACAATAATAAATAAATAAAACAATTCCATTTACAATTGTACCAAAAATAATAAAATACCTGGGAATAAACCTACCATAGAGGTGAAAGACCTATACTCTGAAAATTATAAAACATTGATAAATGAAATCAAACATGGCACAAATGGAAAGATATTCTATGCTCGTGGATTGGAAAAACAAATATTGTTAAAATGTCCATATTACTCAAAGCAGTCTACAGATTTAATGCAATATCTATCAAAATATTAACAGCATTTTTCACAGAACTAGAACAAATCATCCTAAAATTTCTATGCAACCACAAAAGACCCTGGATAGCCAAAGCAATCTTGAAAAAGAAGAACAGAGCTGGAGATATCACAATTCCAGATTTAAAGTTATACTACAAAACTGTAGTTATCAAAACAGTATAGTATTAGCACAAAAATAGACACATAAATCAATAGAACAGAATAGAGGGCTCAGAAATAAACCCATAATTATATGGTCAATTAATCTGTGACAAAGGAGGCAAGAATATGCAATGGGAAAAAAAGAGCCTCTCCAACAAATGATGTTGGGAAAACTGGGCGGCTACATGCAAAAGAATGAAACTGGACCACTTTCTCACACAATACACAAAAATAAACTCAAATGGATTAAAGACTTAAATGTGAGACCTGAAACCTTAAAAGTCCTAGAAGAGAAAACAGGCAACAATTTCTCTGACATCGGCCATAGGAACATTTTTCTAGATATGTCTCCTGAGGCAAGGGAAACAAAAGCAAAAATAAACTATTGATGGGACTACATCAAACTAAAAGGCTTCTGCACAGCAAAGAAAACAATAAACAAAACTAAAAGGCAACCTCCTGAATGGGAGAAGATATTTGCAAATCACATACCTAATAAAGGGTTAGTAACCAGAATATATAAAGAACTTAATACAACTCAACACCAGAAAAACAATGTCATTAAAAAATGGGTAGAAGATACTAACAAACATTTCTCCAAAGAAGACACACAAATGGCCAACAGACACATGAAAAGATGATCAACATCACCAATAATTAGGAAAATGCAAATCAAAACCACACCTCACACCTGTCAGAATGGCTGAAATCAAAAACATAAGAAACAACAAGTGTTGACAAGGTTGTGGAGAAAGGGGAACTCTTGTGTACTATTGTTGGGAATGCAAACTGGTGTAGCCACTGTGGAAAACAGTATGGAGACTCCTCAATAAATTAAAAACAGAATTACCATATGATCCAGTAATTCCACTACTGGGTATTTATCCAAAGATAATAAAAACCCTAATTTGAAAAGATATGCATACCCCTATGTTTATTGCAGCATTATTTGCAATAGCCAAATTATGGAAGCAATCCACATGTCTATCAATAGAGGAATAGATAAAGAAGTACTGTGTGTGTGTGTGTGTGTGTGTGTGTGTGTGTGTAATGAAATGTTACTCAACTATAAAAAACAATGAAATCTTACCATTTGCAATAACATGGATGATGGAGCTAGAGGATATAACACTGAGTGAAATAAGTCACAGGAAGACAAATATCAAATGATTTCACTCATATGTGGAATTTAAGAAACAAAAGAAAGGCCCAGCTCCCTTCACATCTAGCTATGGCTCTGTGATTCACATTGGTCAATGGATGTGAGCAAAATGAATGTAAGCAGAAATGGCAAGTTCAGCTTCTGAATCATGCCCTTCAAGGGAAGGTATGTGCACAATATGTATCTGAAATGGCCAAAGATGGCCCAGTCATCTTAGATCTTAACATGGAAGCCACATGTTGAGAATGACAGAGCAACAAGAGAAAGGGAGACTAGGTCTCCAAAAGTTTTGAGTTCACTAGACCACCTGTCCTGACATTTACAGGAGAGAAAAATAAACATTATCTTTAAAAAATAAAAAATAAAAACAAAGGAACAAATAAGAGACATACCAAAACAAACAAACAAACAAACAAAGCAGACTCTTAACTGTAAATAATAAAGTGATAGTTACCAGAGGGGAGGTGGGTGGCATGATGGGTGAAGTAGGTGAAGGGGATTAAGAGTATACTTACCATGTGGGGCGCCTGGGTGACTCAGTTGGTTAAGCAGTTAAGCGTCTGACTTCGGCTCAGGTCATGATCTCTCCATTTCCATTCCAGCCCTGCATCGGGCTCTGCGCTGACAGCTCAGAGCCTGGAGCAAATTCCGATTCTGTGTCTCCCTCTCTCTCTGCCCCTCCCTCCCTCTTTCTCTCTCTCTCAAAAATAAACATTAAAAAAAATTTTAAGGGTACACTTATGATGAGCACTGAGTAACACACAGAATTGTTGAATCACTATACTATACACCTGAAACTAATATAATACTGTGTATTAACTAAAGTGGAATTAAAATAAAAAATAAAGTGAAATAAAATTTCCAAGAGCTTTTTCTTGTTCTTTGTTCCTTTTGTAGCATTCTGTTCATTTTTCATGAATGCAACATCTCATCTTTCTGACAATAGAATGCTTTCTCATGTATCCTGCATTACATCTGTTCCCTCCAAATGATTGCGTTTTCATTATGTTTCATTGTTTATGTTTACCTCTTTAGTGTTAGAGGCTTTCCTCAAATGTGTGATAAGGCTTGATTGTATATTCATATTTAAGAGTGAATTACTTTTTAATAATTTAGTAACTTTAGAAATAATTTTTAGCTTATTGGAAGCTTTGTATAAGTGGCCAAGACTCATTGACTGTAAGTTTACATTGTAGAGTAATTTTATTTAGCAGAACCACAAACATGTCGTTTAGTGTTTTCTTTGTTATTGTTTAGTTTTTTCAGAGGGATAAAAGCCTGGTCTCCAGTAGGCTAGCTATAGGTCAGGGAAGCTGGGATGGGATGTCTCTCAATTCAGCTAGTAGAATTTAATTTAATCCCCTGCTTTCAACAAGGAGCCTCAACATGACCCTTTCTTGTGCCAGAGACTGAATCCAGTCTGGAACAATTCCTCTGGAGAATAATCTGAGGTCTCTTCCAGGTCTGGGGAATGGACATTGGGCAATATGGGATGAGACTGGGAACCAGGGGTATACAGACTCCTTATATAGACTCTGAACCAAGTCCTATGTTTTCTGCTCCAATCCCTCACTCCTCCCAGTCAGTCCCAAGTGCCTCTCCTCCCTGAGCCCTTCTGGGGTCCTATGAAGAGAATCACCTTGTTTGTGTCAGCCTCCTCTCCAGACACTTGGGATTCAGTTTATTCTATTCTCCTACATCAACTACCTCTCATTCACTGGTTTTCCATTTTTTAAAAATGTGAAATTGTTTCTTGTCCTGAGCCATTACCTTGTCTTGTCCTGATGGATCTTATAGGAGGGCGTATAGATAAATGCTTAGGTTAGATATGTCACCTTTATTTTTTTTAATTTTTTTAATGTTTTTATTTATTTTTGGGACAGAGAGAGACAGAGCATGAGCTGGGGCGGGGCAGAGAGAGAGAGACACACACACAGAATCCAAAGCAGGCTCCAGGCTCTAAGCTGTCAGCACAGAGCCCGATGCAGTGCTTGAACTCACAGAGTGTGAGATCATGACCTGAGCTGAAGTTGGATGCTTAACCGACTGAGCCACTCAGGTGCCCCTAGATTTGTCACCTTTAAATGGAAGCCCATTGCAAATACCTTCTCCCTATCTGTAATTTGTTTTTGGACCTGATCTTCTCCCACAAAGTGAGCATAATAATAACAATGACAACAACAATAATAATAATACTCCTTCTTTAGAGTGTTCTTGTGAGGTTCCAAAAGTGGTAATGTATGAGACAGCACTTTATAAACTGGAATATGCCATATGAATTTTAGTTACTATTAAAACAAATAGGGGCTCCTGGGTGGCTCAGTTAGTTGAGCATCTGACTCTTGATTTTGGCTCAGATCATGATCCCAGGGTCATGGAATAGAACCCCATGCTGAGCATGGAGTCTGCTTAGGCTTCCCTCTCTCCCTCTCCTTCTCCCCTCCCCCACTTGCCTTCATTCATTCTCTTTCTCTCTCTCTCTCAAGAAAAAATTCATTTTTGTATCCCTCGTAGCAGGAAACAGACTACATGAACATTTTCAGAAATGTTTTAGGCTTATTTATAACAACTAGAGAACACCTTTTTTTGGTGAAAATATTCCACAGAACTGTTCTTAAATAGACATTTAAAGTAATCATTGACCTCAATGATCTAAGAGTAACATCCAATACATTAGAGATAGAACATTAGTAATAATATATTCACAAAAATATCTTCAATATTTTAGTGTTAGATGTTATAGTTCTGACTTTCAAATAGAGGCAATCTACCTGTGTTTTAAGTTACATCAATTCAAATTTATCCTTGAGTCTAAATATACTAATTTAATGCCAGTTCTTGTTAAATACAAAAAAATAGAAAACAGGAAAATCGTAATATTCTGGCAGTGCTCATTATGTTTGGGATCTTTCTCTCTTCTTCATTACATATCAAACATTTACACCTGGGTCAGATATTATGTACTGTTTTTTAGTCCAAAAGACTAAAATATTCAAACTAATGTCAGGTGAAAAAGTGCCAAAGAAGATCACTAAGCCATTCTGTTCGCTAAATGAAATTATCTGTCCACTTAGCCAAGTCAGAAAGGTGCATGTCTCAAAGGATTTAGTTTGGAGAATACATTTTTATAACATAAAGAATGAGATAATTAATAAAAAGAGAAAGACTGGTTGTTCAGATAAACATTAGGTTGATAATATAGAATTCTATCTTCCCTATGAAGAGTTGAGATAATTGCTTTCAGAAAAGTTTCTGCTATTTTCCAGGTAATTTCACATAGAGAATCTTACTTAATCCTTCCCTTAGTTGCTTAAAGTATCTGGATTCAATCCCATTTTGCAGATAAGAAACTGAGAGGTCAAAAAGCTAAGCTATTTATTAAACTTAGAGTCAGCATTTGAACCCAAGTCTCCAAGTTCCAAGGAAAATGCCTGATTGACCACTCCACTCCAGGGATAAATCACCTGCTGAAATCTTGCGATCTGCTGAAAATGCATTGAGGCACACATGGGATGAAGGATAAAAGTGGGGACCTCTCACAGCCCACAGCATTGTCAGCAGATGTCCCGTGGCATATGCCGGCACATTCTGTCAGCCCCTTGGGGGCACCAGAGTATCAGACGACCAAAATGACAGGTTGTACAAAGATCCAGACTCATTACAAATGGCCCTTCTTTTCCTTTTGTTTCGTTCGTTCTGAGCAGCTGGCATCTTTCAGCGAACTGTCGGTATTATATTTAAGACATAGTACATCATTAAAATAAAGCTCGGGGCTAATAATTATGTCTTGTTCAGGTGTTTTATGACTAAAGATTCTGACTTTCCCCCAAGGTTTCCAACTCACTCTTTTCCAAATTGCTTCTCTAAGGGCATTTGTTACATTGTGGACGTGTCCCCAACAATTAAATAGCAGTTTAATCCTCCCTCTCTAGATCTTTCTTTTTGAGGTAGTGTCCCGGAGCCTAAGCTGCTTCCGCTTTCAAGGCGGTATTTATGGAGTACTCACCTGGCTGCCTGAGCGTGATTGCACACACAGGTCAATCCCAGTGGAAAGCCAGCGCCCAGCCTTGGTGCTGCTCACAGGAAGCAATACTCCTACCCTCCCTGTTCGGCCTCCATCTCCCCCTTTGTTCAACAGTCATTAAGACATCAACACACCCAATTTAACTATCAGATGGGGAGAAGAGCAGCACAGGACCTGGATTACACAAGTGTTGAAACTCTAAGCTTTATTTTATCTATAAAATGAGATTGATGGCAGTCCCCACCATTCAGAATTATTGTGGAGACCAAATGAGGTCCCGTATGTGAAATCACTTTGTCACTTGTAAAGAAGGTAGTACTTTAGAATTGGCAAAAGCATTCTCATTGAGGTTGCCTCTTCAGCGCTTGGTAAACCGTTTTGTGGTGGGAGGGAGCAGCTCTTTGCTAGTTTACTTCTAAAGTGGAAAAGCCTCTTGGGGCGCCTGGGTGGCTCAGTCGGTTGGGTCTCAGACTTTGGCTCAGGTCATGATCCCACAGTTCAGGAACGGACTCTGTGCTGACAGCTGAAACCCTGAAGCCTGCTTCCAGTTCTGTGTCTCCATCTTTCTGCCCCTCCCCTCCTCATGCTCGCTCTCTCGCTCTCTCGCTCTCTCTCTCAAAAGTAAATAAACATTTTAAAAAATTTTAAATATAAAGCCTGTTGGACCATTTCCTTCGTTGGCTTGGCATGTAATATGGCTGTGCAAGGAGGCAAAGCAAATAGGGCAAGGGGACATCTCCTCTATGCAAGGCAGCAAGAGAATTAGATTGACTTTAATGACCACCCCCCAGGTGCCCCTCTTAATCCCTGAAAAAAAGAAACTCTCTTGAAAGCAGGGTCTGTGTAAGTATTCCTTTACAAACTCTCAATTTTCTTGTTAAGCCTCTTAGTTCTCTTACTGTTTAGAATTCACAAAACGCATTTTGACACAAACATTTAAATTAGCACTACTTAACCAAGATTCTCTTAGGTTATTTCTACTTAGCTCAATCTAGTTGGATATCCAGTAGCAAATAGCTGAACTACTTAGATTTTACAATTTGTAATCAGAAACAAACACCTTGATACGGATATCCAAATCTCAGGACCACATATACATAATTATTTCTTTCTAATGTAAATGATATATTTGATATATTTTTTATATAACTTAGAACTCTCAAGGAACTTGAACCCTGAATCACTCTTCAGTTCTTTTATTAAATATTTTCAGCCTCTTTTCAGGGCAGGTGCTTTTCTATGGGCTGAGGGTTCAGAAATGAATAAACACTGAGTTAACCCAGCTTTCCTAGGTCTTGCCAAGTAGCAGAATTATCTGTCTCCTCTGCCCAAAGACATTCTACCAGAGAACTGACTTGCTTGGTCTTCGGGTTACATCTAGGTCTGCCAAACTCAGGTAAGTTCAACTAGCTATAAACTAATTGTTATAAACTATTTTAATGTAAACAGAGTAAATTGAAAAACCCATTTATTCATACAAGTTCACTTTGGCAGTTTGATTCTGTTCAAACTGACAAAATAAACAAAATTCCAAACTTTCACAGGCATTTCGACCTCATTCTCAGACTTGGTTAGCTTTGCAAAACAGCAACAATTATTAGATTTGCATAAATCGTATTACCTAACATTTATTAAGCCCTAACAATGTGGCATGTTCTTAACATGGATTATGTTTCTTAAGCCTCATGATAACTATTAACATGATGAGAGATTATCTCCAATTTACAGATGGCAAATGTAGCAGGAGTGAAACCAAGAATTTCTCACCAGGTCTAGCCCTTGACACGCTAGTGAAATAAATGAAATATCTCCTCACTCTTAAATATGTTTTAATTTAAAATTTATTGAGTACCTACTATGTATAAATTACAGTGCTAAATTCTGGAGAGATACAGTTCCTACCCCCAAAAGCAATTAAAAATTTAATAGAGCATATGACATGTACAGAAATAATATAAGGTATTAAATTAAGTCGGCAGAGGCAGCAGTGGAAGGAGTCCTGGACATGAGCCAAGAATGGAGGTCCCACACGAGAACACCGCTATTGTGGTGGAGTGGGTGCTCGGGCACTCTTCATCCTCTGCCAGTGACAGGCTTAATGGTGTGTACCACACCACTGAGAGTGTTGGACAAAAAAACAGAGAGAGTGAGAAAGGTCCATCTTGAATCTCTCCCAGCAAGAAGGCCAGTAGAGGAGCATCCTTCCTCTGCAGCTATTCTGGGTCAGGCTTCAGCTCCCTCCCCCACATCCCTCATCTGCTCTCAGGTTCTCCCCATGGTAGTCCCATTTACTCAGACCACTCACACTGAGCTTCACTCTCCCACTGAGCACCCATGGGAGCAGGCTCTTTCCTGTGGAACCTGAGGAACCTTCCCCCACCACTTAACCTCTTGTCTTAGTCTGTTTAGGCTGCTAGGTTAGGGTCTGGGTGGCTTATTAGCAATGCACACTTATTTCTCACAGTCCTGGCCACCAGCGGAGCCCAAGATGAAAGTGTGGCATATTTGGTATCTGGCGAGACCTACTTTCTGGTTCATAGACCACCGTGTTTTCGCTGTGTCCTTACATGGTGGAAGACGAAGGAACTCTCTGGGGCCTGTTTTATAAAGGTGCCGATCCTGTTCTGGGGGGCTCCACCTTCATGACTTAATCACTTGCCAAAGGCCCCACCTCCAAATATTGTCACATTAGGGATTAGGTTTCAACATATGAATTTGGATACGACACAAACATTCGATCTTCTTTTTTTTTAATGGATCTTTCCCTTATTATAAAAGTAAGGTGTGCATATTTTTAAATTTCAAACTATTCAAAAGGAGAGGAAGAAAAATACAGACTATGTTGTTTCCCACGCTCCGGCCGCCCAGGACTAACGGGCCTCTGGGCACTGGTCCCTTGAGCTTCTTCTCTTTATACACAAGGACACCCACATCCACACACACCTTCACACATACACACACGCACACACACCACGTGCGCTTACATAGCACAGTCACTTCAGACAACTGACGGGAGACCCAGAGTCCTGCACCACCAGAGATGCAGCAAGGATTGTCACAGAGGCCTCAGAAAAGGACATCTAAGTCCTAAGAGAGCGGACAGTTCGAAAAGGTTAATCTCCTGTCCAAGGGCAGTATCTGACTCACAGCGAAGCATTCACAGTATGGGTGCCAAAACTTGTGGTAACAGAAGAAGGGTTGTCTGCTGAGAACTTTTCCTCAGTGGACACCAGCACTATGAGGACACAGAAGGCATTTTATGCCCCGGCTTCCCTCAGTGGGCACCAGTCTCAGAGATGGCATTGCTGGGGGCTATAGGGACAGGGTAGCCATGCATAGTTTCCCAGAAAATAGGAACATTATTGAAGCGAGTCAGGTCGAGAGAGGAGGAAAATGCTGGACACGTTTGTGGGTAAAAACTACAGTACCTGAAACACTCCCTGAGGACTCTAGGATTGCTGGAAAGAAATTTGCCATGAGTGTTAGGTCCCTCAGAACGCACTGGGACAGATTTTGAAAGAATGACTGCTTTGTAGCTGTCCTTCTGACTCTCGGGATTCTGATGTGGGAAACGTGGGAGACACAGCAATACAAATCGAGCACTCCTGACAGGGCAGATAAGACCTGGAATCTGAGATTGCCAAGACCCTGACATCAGCGGGCTGCAGAGAAGATACCTCCCACTGTTCGCTGCGGCTGACACCAGATAGCATAAAGAGACAGCCAGCCCCAAAGAGTCAAAAACAAGAGCTGCAATCAAACAATCTGGGGGATACAGACGTTTTCCCTGAGGCAAGTCACAAGATACTCTATAACAGAATACAGCTGCTTAAGTAAACCCTCCTCATTGCAAAATCTCTCCACTGGCAGAGTTCTAGAGTGTGAACCATGCAAGTCTTCAAATAAATCCATGCCAAAAATATATTTTTTTTCCTGTCTTGTTTTTTAAAACAACAAAAAAGGGTAGGAATGCAAATTGTACTAAATACTGGCTGATTACCGAGAGTGACTCCGGTATGAGCTAGGGAAAACACGTGCAATTAGGAGACAAGGGGAGAGACCAGACTATATCTTGGGATACAATATCACAAAATGAGGCATCATCCCTATTCTACAAAATACAACTCTTCCAGGAGATAAAACATAATTTGCTGAAACATGTTTGTAAATGTTTTTAATAATCTGATTGACGTTTGTTTTAAAATTATATCCATTTTCTATTATTACTTCCGGTAAATTTTTACTTTTAGTTCCATAAAACAGTAGCTTGCTTCCTTTTTTAAATAATTCAGTTCATGATTTCTATCTTGATGTTTGCTGAGAGGTTCAAGATAGAAATGTCGAATCTAAATAAAAAAGAAAACTGAAAACAAATCTTAGAATGAACCAGAAATTCAGAGTAATAAGGGTATATATGGTCAGGGGGAAAAAAGTTCTCATTAGCCAGAGAAATCCTGCATGAGTAAAAAATTAACAGGCATCTCCTTTGGTCTTCTGTTCTCTGATGTCCTCGAGAGTGTCAGACTCACCTTGGTATGACATGACTGCACAGAGCCTCTTCTGTCATGGACTGATGCCCTTTGGTTTCAAATAAGTGCTGTTTTCTGGAGACTTTTACTCCTTTTCTGGCCATCATCCCAGAAGTATTGATCAGCTTAGTGCCGTTGCCCTATTCTGCCTCAGAATGGCGCCGGAGTTATCTCTTAAAACCCAAATTTCATCATGCCACTACTGCTTAAACCTCTGTGGTCATTCCCTATCATCTCCCAGTAGCAATGCTCAATGTCCTTAAAAAGTCTAAAAGAATCTTTATAATCTAGATGCTGCCAAGCTTCCAGTTTCCAATGAACAAACTGAGAACCAGTCTGGTAAAAAAAAAAAAAAAAAAAAGCTCACAAAGGTCACCAACTGGTGATGGAACTGGGCTGGGTTTCGAAAATTGAACTTCCCCTCCCAGAACTTCTGCACTGCCCCCGGTGAAAACAGAAAGTTAGCCTTTTCAGTTTTATTTAGAAAAAAAAAATAGGAATCACACACTATTTCTAGCATATTACAGTAATCATTCCTTATCCATGAGGGATTCGATCAAAGACTCCCCAGTCTTACCATATACCGTAATGAAAGTTACGTGAATGTGGTTTCTCTCTCTCTCTCTCTCCGTCCCACGCACACACCCTTTCTCTCTCAAAATATCTTATTGTACTGCACTCACCCTTCTTCTTGGGACGATGTGAGATGATAAAATGCCTACGTGATGAGATGCTACTACTGACCTGATGATTCATCAGAAGGAGGGTCATCTGCTTCTGGACCGTGCTTCACGCGGGTGATGAAACTGCCGGAAGCAAAACTGCAGGTGAGTGGGCACCACTGGAGTTATTTGAAAACTTCGGGGAGGGTTGAGCTAGCCCTCTAATGACGATGCTCAGGAAGTTATTCCAACACATTTGAAAATGATTTAAACTACTCTTTTTTGTTTTATTTCTTTCATCTGGTATACTTTAATATTGTCTTGTTTGCTTAATCCCAACATGACTAACTAGTCTCTTTTTACCGTTTTTTATGAGGCGGCATTTCCTAGATCATGATTATCACACTGACTCTGGAATTTCACTACTTTAAGGGGCCCACCCTCCCCCCGCCCCAGAAGAGGTCTAGGTTGTGTTTCTCATCTTCTGAGGTCATCAGACCCTCAGCAGTAAAAGAACTCTATGGGAGCCCTCCTTTCTGCTTTTTTCTCCTATTGTTCTAAGAATTTCCTCTCCAAACTGTGGCCTCCAGCTCTGATCATTCCTACAAAGATATTGAAAGACCCAAAGCCCAACCATCTCTACACTGTACTCAGTGAAACCTGGGGTCCAGAGTCAACCATAGAATAATACTGGATTCACTGGCCCTTTGCCTCTACAGTGATGTCCCTTGTTCTGCGGGTGGCAGTTGTCCCATGGGCAACCAGAGCTGCTGTCTGTCTGACGCGGTGTCTCTTGATGTGGCCAGAACCCGGAAAACCTCAGCAAACAATTCGGCCCTGACATGGAGGCCCTTTGGCTCTGCAGCCCTGTCCCTGAGCACCTGATCCTACACTGGATACCTTCTTAGGAATGTAGCTCTAACATTCTTGCAGGCCTAGCTCACCAATAAGGGCTATTTGTTCCCATTTTACATCTATTCATAGATACGTATTATTTTAACTTTTAGTCAAAAGAATTTTATTTTGAAATAATTTTAAAAGAACTATTTGACAATGACATCAAAATAATAAAACCAATTTATCATTCAATAAAATCTTTTTCAAAATATTCTATAATTTAAATTATTTTAGCACCCCTTTTCAGTCTCAAAAGTGTCCCAGTTTGTGATGGTTACCAGAGGGAGGTGGGGAGGGATGGGTTAAGTAGGCAATGGGGGTTAAGGAGGGCACTTGTTGTGATGAACACCGGGGGATGTATGAAAGTTTTGAATCACTATATTGGACACCTGAAACTAACATTATACTGTATGTTAACTAACTGGAACTTATATAAAAACTTTTTAAAAATTAAATGTAATTTTTTTAAAAGTGTCACTGTTTGGACATTAAGTTACATGGTTGCCTTACTTGACGATGTGGGATGAGAAGGAGCAGAGTCCCAAATCCACATCAAGAGTGGTGTTACCAGGTCGTTGCATAGTGAACCAAGAGCCCTTAATGGCACCACACTCCAGTGACACTCAGCCACAGCAAACAACCTGCACAGTGTCCAGGCAGAAGGTAGCGCTTTCTTGGCTGCTTTTGGGTCCCAGGAATATAGACGGTGCCCGATGTGCCTCAAATACCTCCAACTAGCTGTGTGTCTGGATGGGGGTTGCCTGAGGAAAAGATGGGGCCAGGACACACATGGAAGACTTTCAGGTCCCGGCCAAGGAAGAGAGACGAAGGTCATATAGACAGCAGCCTGGATGGGCAGTGGGGCAGCAGCTACATGTAAGACAAGGGACAGTGCCACAGGACAGAGCAGCTATGGAATAGGCCAAGGGCTTTGCAGGAAATGCCAAGGGCTCCTCACCCACATCAGGAGATATTCTAAGTTCCCAGAACAGATACTATCTTGGGGTAGAGGAGGAATGAGAGCAAGCATAAAGAAATGAGCTATTTAAATTATATCTAACAGGATTTAAACTAGTTTAGACCTTTAGTTACCTTCTACCTTCTAGAGCAGACTATTTATTTTTCTGGGCACATCTGGGTATAACGCATGCAAATTTGCAACCCTACTATGCAAGTGGGCTTTGGCAAATGTATTTAACTTCTGAAGCTGCTGCTTCCGAATGAGATTAATCAGTTGGCTCTTCTGGGTGATACCAGCTTTAGATCAGAGAATTTCCTCCAGTTGTCACTCAGAAAAGTTAGATTTCTTGAGGTCTATGAGTAGTAAGATAAAGGGTAGAAGAGAGAGGGAAGGGACTCTAGGGAGATTAAATAATGGGAGAAAAGTATTAAAGGAGAGGTAAAAGAAACTGTCTCTATGTTTCCTTAGTGTTCGTCCTGCTGAATATTAACAAAGGCGGTCTTTTCAATTACAACATGTTACAAATGTGAAACTGGGCACTGAGGAAACAATCTGAAATGCTTCCAAACACTGAGGAGTAAGAGCTCTCAGAGGCAGAGTCTATGGGCCCAGATACCTTCAGGGATTACTGCGTGGGCTGTGTTGATTTTGTGCTGGAACACAAAAGATATCCTGCACCCAAGAGTCTTGAGGAGTTTAGAAACTTTAGATCCTACATATCACTGTCTCAGGTGTAAAATTACCATGCCCTATGCCTGATCTCTCTGTGGCGCTCTCGCTCTGATGACACTGTGGGAAATATGAGAGACACGTGGTAATCTGTTTGGGGAATAAGGGAAAGGTGTTGGAAAAACAGAAAACGTATTCCCTGGGAAACTATTTGAGTTCCACTAAGCAGAAAAATGTACAAGCTCACTCCTAATTCACTCTGAAGTAGTGTGTTTCAATTCCCTTGTAAAATACAGAAACACAAAATCGGAATGTGTGTCCCAGCAAGAGCTCTCTTTTGAGAGCTTAGGCCAAAGAGAGCAAAATTTACCCAACTGCCATATGCCATAAATCATAGTTCTACAAAACACATAGTTCCTGCCTGCCGATTTTTTCCCCAAAAGAAACAGTATTATTGTGCTTTCTCCACAAAACTAAAATACTATGAAAATTTTTAAAGAAAACAGAAACAAAAAACATTCCTTTCACCCATCTGCCCTTTGGTTCCACGCCTTACTTAATTCATCTCTATCCTCATCATCCTCACTCTCATCCAAGCTGGAAATCTCAACATTGCCTTTTGCTCATACCTCTCCTGGACCCTCACCACCTGACTATTCTCCCAGACGGTCTTTCTTCTGTTCCTATTGTCACTTCCCGAGGGGACTTGGTTGGGATCTCACCCAGCTGTCTGCCTCTCTTGAGCTGCCCTTTTCTTCATTCTTAGCCTCTCCCCAGGAAAATCTCCCCTCTTTCCTCCTTTCTGTAAACTGCCCATGGGGCAACCTTCCCCACACACAGCTCAGTTAAGTCTCTCCTCAGCAACAAATCTTGACATCCTCCTGTGCGAGAACAACAAACACCACAGAAGCATTTAATGGTCTCCATGACCTGCCCCCAATTCCATGTGCTATTTGTTTCTTGCCATATATATGTATACATATACATATACATATACATATACATATACATACACATACACATACACATACATATACATATACATATACATATACATATACATATACATATACATAGGGAGAGAGATAAAGAGAAAACACACAAACAGGGAAGAGGGGCAGAGGAAGAGAAAGAATCTTAAGCAGTCTCCACACTCAGTGAAGAGCCTCATGTGGGACTCAATCCCACAACCCTGGAATCACGACTTGAACCAAAATCAAGAGTTGGACACTCAACATACTGAGCCACCCAGGTATACTGATTCTCCTATACCTTTTTCAATCACCTTCTGCCACAGTGACATCAGACTATAAGTATTTATTCAAATACCTTCCTACTTCTAGTGTTTGCACTGCATTCTTCTTTCTAGAATGTTCTTCACCCCGCCTTTCAGCCCCAAACAAAGACTTACTGAAATCTTACCCATATGGCAAAACTCAGCTCCAAGAAACCTCCTTCATGATCCTTTCCTGATTTCTGTGATTAAAATTAATGTACCCCTTTCCCACACCTTCATATGTCTGGGCCTTCCCATCAACACTTACCACTTTGTACCCTATACTACAGATATTTGGGCTCCCTTGTCTTTCTCATTAGACTATAAGCTGCTTGAGTGCAGAGATGTGTCCCAGCAATGTTTGTGGAATGGAATCTACTAGGCCTTGTGCTGGTCAAAGCTAACTTCACCATCACTATCACGTAAAGAAGTAAAATGAACTTGTTCTTTATTAACAGGCTCATGTCTACCTCAGAGATGTACAAATTACATTTTTCTAAAGGGGTCACATCTTTGGTGAAGTTATTCATATAACTGTAATTAACAATGTGCTTAAATGCCCTAATTATATATATATATATATATATATATATATATATATATATACACAGAGAGATAGAGATAGAGAGAGATTCAAAGTTAAACCAGAAATACAACGTGTTATCCTTTATTATAGGAAATTGCAGGAAGAAGTTAATGTGTCTGAACAAGAAAAGGTGCTTAAAGTCAAAAAAGATTTAAGTTTGAATCTTGCCTCCTCTACTGTGAGCTGCCTGGTCTTAGGCAAGGCCCTAAATTTGAGCCTCAGTTTTCTAGTCTGTAAAATAGGGAAGAAAATGCCTACCTACCTCTTCTAGGTAAGTGAGTTAAATAATAGATGTAATAGTACTTTCTGAACTGCAAGTTTATTAACAAAGAATATATATTAGTATTATCCTGACTAAAAGACTTAACCAAAGAACATACTTCAATGGTACTACTGTTTAGGGGCACCTGGGTGGCTTAGTCGGTTAAGCATCCAGCTTCAGCTGACAGGTCGTGGGTTCCAGCCCCGTGTCGGGCTCTGTGCTCAGAGCCTGGAGCCTGCTCCGGATTCTGTGTCTCCCACTGTCTCTGCCCCTCCCCCCTCACTCTGTCTCTGTCTCTCTCTTAAAAATAAACATTAAAAAGTTTTTTTTAATGTTACTACTGTTTTAAGAGGCTGGCTGGTACCACTTGCAAAGGCAGTGTTTTGTCTAGATGACTCGCATTCTGCATTGCTATTCCAGGCTGGTTGGTAACTCCTAACAGAGGAATTTATGCAGAGCCAAGGGCATTTCACATCACAGTCTGCAGACATAGATTGATCTGCCTCTCCTGACTTTTCCAAAGTCACATAAGCTATCCCAAGAATACCTAACATGTGACTTAATTCTGTTTCTACAAATCTAGTCTGCTGTTTTTTCAAAACACAGAAGGACACATAAGCCTCCTGCTTACAAATTCTATAAGTATTGGGGCGCCTGGGTGGCTCAGTCGGTTGAGCGTCCAACTTCGCCTCAGGTCAGGATCTCGCAGTTCATGAGTTTGAGACCTGTGTCAGGCTCTGTGCTGACAGCTCAGAGCCTGGAGCCTGTTTCAGATTCTGTGTCTCCCTCTCTCTGCCCCTTACCCACGCATTCTCTGTCTCTCTCTGTCTCTCAAAAATGAATAAACGTTAAAAAAAAAAATCTAAAAAAAAATTCTACAAGTTTTGTAGTAGTCACACAACCACACTGAAGGAAAGAAATTAGGAATAGATAATAGTTGTAAATACCACTAAGAAACACTTTAGTTTGGGCAGTGTGGGTAGTGTAGAGTCATAGTTTAACCCTTTGGGTGCCCAAGATTTCAAATTCTTTTTACTAGTTTAAATGGTTTCCCAACTTCCCCACCTTGGCGATCGGATTACATGAGAACTCTTGCTGGTCTTCCAATCCACCACACTTTCAAAAGACTCCCCCTTCAGCACTACCTGGAATGAAATGATCCACCTTTTCCAATAGCTGAACTTCCATTCCTGCTGGTCCCCTCGGGTCTTCGGTAAAGTCATCTCTGATACTCTCAGGAAAAGTTATTGACTCCCTCTTCTGTGTTTCAGGTAAGTTTCTCCTGTCATTACTTTAGCATTTATTTTGGGAGTGCTACAACTCTTTCTGTACACATCTGTCTCTGAATTCCATGATGGTAAGGCTTGAGGGTCTTTTTTTAATCTTGCACATAATGGTGTCAGAGATGAGTACGTTTTGTTTACCTGCTAAATATTTAGAAATGTTTGTTAAATGAATGAATATGTTATCACTAGTGAAATTCAATTATTGTACTACTATATTTAAGTGATGACACTGAGATTTAAGCCCTACTTGCTTCTCTATGAGTTTACATAAAATGGTATGTATTCTATGAAGTGTCTTTTTTTTTTTCAAGTCCTCTGCTATGAATATCATTTTTCCCCCATGTAATTTAGGTTCTTTCTCATTAGGTATGATCATTGTCTCTTTAATTGCTATTGTGTTTATTCTCTGCTCCTTCCTTCCTGCTCCCCATTTGTTTAATATGTCCCATGTCCTCTCTTTCTCATTCTTATGAATCCTTGAAATGTCATGGCTTAATGTATTTCTTGACTTGGCATAATTCTTTATTTGGTTTTCATACCTATCATGTACTAATGGAAACACATCTTTATACTAGGCAGGATTGTGACATGTCCAGTCATAATCAAAATATTCTAGGAGTCTCCCTCTCTTTTCTGTTTCCATTGCATCCACCTTCACACTGGTTCTACCTCGCCACACCTGAGTTATAACTGCAACAGCCTCCTAACGTCTCAGTCTGCATGCAATACGCCCTATTCTAATCAGAACATATATCACTCCTGAGTTATTCTTCCTAAAACACTGGTTTCGTTTTATTAATCCTATGAATAAGGGCCTTTAATTTCCCTGGGACAACACCTGGCATTCAAGATTCTCACAATCTGGCCACATCCTGTCTTTCTAATTTTATTCTCTATTTCTCCATTCTCCATTACTGTTGTAAGTGGTTCAGAAGAAGTTCGCTCTAATAACCACACTGATGTTCATCCCTTTGTGGCCCCTCTTTTGCCTCTGGACTGGCTCTGTGACTTGCTTATTACCACTGGACCATGGTGGAAGTGAGGCTGCAGGACTTCGGAGAGGAGGTCTCAAGAAGTCTTGCACTAACTTAGACCTCCTTCCTCAGGAAGTCTGTTTGACTGGGATCACTCTGATTCTACCGTAGCCCAAACTACAGCTTTCCTCTGAGGTCTATAAACAGAGGGGAGAAAAAACTAAATAAAAAGATCCTTTTAATCTTGTCTTTCCAAATGTAATGGCAGAGCTCGGGGAAAATACAACCCGATCCACCATCTGATCCCCTGGACTGTGCTAACTGTTTGGTACACAGATCACATCTAGAAAATCACTTCACTTCACCAAGCCTCCATTTCCTCAGTCAGTTGCATGCATCCTTGTGAGCGATTGTTGAGGAGATGATGAGGAGAGCCCAAAGATTGCCCCACCTACTGCATTGAGAGCATTTCCAGCACACAGAGGAGGAACTTAGGCAAAACCCAGTGAAGAACTTGAATTGAAGATATAGAGCTGATAATTCAGGGTCACTAAGGAGGTTATAGTTAGAAGGACAAAGTAAAAGAGAGGAGAGAGCAGGGCAAAGAAAGAACCTTCAGGGGCGCCTGGGTGGCTCCGTTGGTTAAGTGTCTGACGTCAGATCAGGTCATGATATGTGTGGTGTGCAAAGGGACCTGGTAGAAAGTGGATGTGAAGAGGGATGCCTGGCTGGCTCAGTCAGTTAAGCGTCCAACTCTTGATTTCAGTTCAGGTCATTATCTCATGGTTCATGAGTGTGAGGCCCACATTGGGCTCTGCGCTGACAGTGTGGAGCCTACTTGGGATCCTGTTTCTCTCAGCTCCTCCTCCACTTGCGCACATTCTCTCTCTCTCTCCCTCCCTCTCTCTCTGTCTCTGTCTCTCAAAATAAATAATCTTTAAAATAGAAAGAAAGAATCTTCAGAGATTTGCAAAGGGTCCCCCTCAGGTATTTGCATATACTGATCGGCACATGCACGTGAGGGAGCTAAAATAAAGTCAGATGTTTACCTTTTACCACACACAAAAACCAGTATCAGGTAAATTAAGTAAAATAAATTCAAGAAGCAAAACTTTAAGACTTTTAGAAGAAAATAAAGAACATCTCCATCACATCAAGGCAGGGGGTTTTTCTTACACAGACACCAAAAAGCACTGACCATAAATTAAAAGATTAATAAATTTGTGTACACAGAAATTAAAGCACAAACAGCAACATATTAAAATGGCACTGACACAAGCCAGACACAGAGAAAAGATGTTCATAATCCATAAAACCAGTAAGAAACTTTTGCTCAGAATACACAGTAAAATCCTACATACCCGTGCTTTTGAAGACAACCCAGTAACAACAGCTAAAAAGATAAATCGAAATAAAAAATAAACCAGGGAAGTGATATAAAAAGCAATTGTTTTAGAAAGTGAGCAACACATGAGATATATAAAAAATTTTCCAGGAGAATAAAACTACAATAAAATGCCATTTCACACCCACCTCATGGATAGGCAGTCATTCATTCATTATCACGGGTTCATTGGAACCCTACTAGATGTAGTGCTCAATTAGGCACATGGAAACATTAAAGGGTGAATACATAACAATTATTTCATTTACCTTCTCTACTAGAATGAGAACCCAAAAGGGCAGGCACAGCTTTTTATTCTTCATTGTATCTTCAGCATCTTTCTGTCATTAAGCAGAAAATTATTTAATGGCAGAAAAATGATGCAAATCCTACTCTGAGAATGTCACAGTGTGGGACAAGGAAGCAGCAAATCCTAACACCTCACAGGGATACCTGGGACTTCCACAGAGGAACTAGGTTTTGGACGATGTGCAGTTCTCCAGCACTTTGGCCAGACTCAAAATGAGCCTTGGGAAGAAGGTTTTCCTGGCATAGCTTCTTTCTTTTCAAGTCAGAACAGAATATGTACCATTTGTACCATACTATCACACACACACACACACACACAGGCACGCACGCACACACGCAAATCTCAAATAACTAATTCCCTGATAGTAAGTAACTTCATCTTCAAAATTCCAGAATAAGGAGGAAGATGAGGATGAGAAGAAGAAGATTCTAAGCCATCTATATCCATACAATTTACCATGATGCTAATGTGGCTTTGATACTGGCCATCGTCACTAACTTAACTTGATTATTTCACTGCCTTCATCGACCTTACTTTACTACTTCGGACAACTTGCCCAAGAAGAAAACAGTTGCAAATAACTTTATTGTTAGTTCCAGAACCTTCCCAAATATCCCACTTAAGTGAACATCAAACTGCTCAACTCTTCAATCCAATGACTATGTACTCTCTAAGACCCTTCAAAGCTCTCAAATCCACCAATCCTAAACTACCACATCATGACCTTTACCCACATTCCCCATACTGCTGTCTGCCAGCTCCTTCATCTCCACTACCCCCCAAACTTAAAAGACCTGCCTTAAAGCAGACTTCTATTCATTATTAGAACTCTGAAGAGGTGCCCTGCCCCCTTTCAGCTTTGTCTTATGAACAGGTTGTTTGGTGATATTTTCAAAGACCCAACAGTCTATTCTCCTCCTTCTCTTCCTCCTTCTGATCATCATCATCATCACTAACATGGATTGAGCCCTAACTACATGCCAGGCACTTGCTAATTAGTTTAAATACCTAATAATCACATCTCTTACATGAATAGAGTATTTTTAAGCAAGTAATTAACTAAAGTATAGGAGATATATTCAAATGAGATGTCAAAACACCTCCAAAAAAGGTTTATATTTCCCACTGCCCTTCCTCATAAAAATTATGGGAGCCATAGAGGTCCATCCAAGTCTAAAAGATACTCTGGAGCAGATTTCCTGGGTGAGCACCACCGGAAGCCATCTGTGATTGCAGTAGCATTGGCCTTCATGGCTTGGCTAAGTTGAGTTCTATTAAAAGAATTCCACCAAGGGAAATAAACGTGCCTCTCCTCTCAACAGTAAAGGGAGGTGACCTTCTCACAGAAAATATTAGCTGTTGAAATAAATAACGAAGGTACTACAAACATGAACAAAATAAATGTAGGAAGACTTTAAGGAGGAGAAATGTCTGTGTTTTGCTTTTCACCTCCAAATAAAGAATAACAGATGTTCCCCTGGCAAACTGCGAGAGGGAAATGGGGTGACTGAGCTTTGCAACTAAAATAATATCAACTGTATATTGTAATTTCACTTTTGCAACGCCACACTTTTGACTCTGTGGCACTGCCAGTAAAAATTCATTTTCAAGCAGCACATCTGAACAGCCTGGGCCTTTGCCTTAATTCACTTTTGTTGCTAAGAGCCAAGAAGAGAGGTAGCCTAGTATAAGGAGGATGGACGGCAGAGCACTCCATCGGAAGAGGCCACATGCTAAATTAATCATGTTCCAGCCAGAATTTGCAATTCTTTGAGAGATGCTCAAGACTGTATGAAAAATTTAGAGGTAACAGGGAAAGAAGGAGAGAGGTTGTGAAGCAGAAAGCTTCAGAGGGCACTTTAAATGTGAAAGATGCATTAGAGCTTCTCACACGTGAACAAGATATCTTGCCTTACCAGACGCCATAAGTAAGGACCACGATCTCCTAGGTGTGCTGATGAAGGGGTGCTCATGCTGGAACACAGACGTTTCAGACTGGATGGCCATTCTCAGGGATGAGGATAAACATGAAAATCATCCATCTTAAATTTAGCATTGATTCATCAAAGACAGCATGCAAGGACAATGTCAATCCAAGGTGACAAGTTCTGTTTAGGGAGATCTGAGCATGATTGCTTAGATGAGTTTCAGGGATATTTTATGATTATTATTTTCATATATATTTTCCCTTTGTTTCTGCTGTTATCTAATTAGTTCTATTTCTGAGTGCCTAGGATCTCTACTTTGTGTTGTAGACTTCACCACTGGTTAACTACATGAATGTAGTCAAATATGGTCAGTTCTGAACTTTCTTCATCTCAAAAATTAGATAAAATTCTTGATCCATCATAAATGAAAACCATGAAAAGTTTTTTTTAAGAACAAACAGATTGTCTAGAGGGATTCTTGCTTTTTAACGTATTTTTTAAAAAGGAATAAACAAAATAAGTGCCCTAACTACAATGACAAGAAACTTACCATGAATGCAATGCACTTTAGTTGTATTCCGTGTCAGTGGCAAGTCCTTCTCTCCGGAGGACCCTCAAGTAAGTACCCTTGCAGAACTGTCCTGTCACACCTCACTCCTGATTCCAACCACATCTCTTCCTACTGATAACTGCAATTTCTCTTCTCGTGGTAGGAAATTGCTTCCAGGGGCCATAGAAGAGGAAACTATAGCAAACTTCATACTTAAGAAATTACAAGGACTCCACTCAGGGCTGTAACTGGAGGTACAAACTGTCAGGCTAAATGGACTCAGGTAGTCACAAGATGAACGAGTTAAAGCCCCCCTGTCCTCCAGAGCCTCTGACTGCCCAGGTCTTCTAACACCTTCTCCCTCTCTGACTCTGTGATTAAGTCTCATCTCGTCCCCATTGTCCAACAGAACTTCCCTGCCCCAAATCCCATATTCTTAACCCTCAGCCTTCAACGAGCACCTAAAACTTCATTCCCAGCAAGCTACTAATAATGGTAGACAAGACGTCTGAAATACAATCCATGTCCACTTTCAGGAGCTCAATTATTCCTTGGTTGTGGAGGGACATTTTCCTCTTATCATCAATTAATATTTTATTGAGTTACTGTTTCTTTATATTAACTGCATCCCTAACAATTATTTTTGGAACCCTCTTTCCCCTCCCCCATCCACTGCTTCCCCTGGGGTCTCCCCTTCCTCCCAGCGAGACCTGAATTCCAGATGGCAAGATGCTCCTAATGCAGCTCATGTTTTCCAGTCATTTAAGGAAGCCACTTGTAGCCACTCAAGAGCAGCCCCCAAAACTCACTATTGGAATGAGAAAAAAGAACTGAGTCTTACCTAGCGTCGAGCTTTTCTTTAATTCCTTCAGTACACCGCACAACTCAGCCTTCACACAGCTGTGTGCCATCTTCCCGGGACACTCCATTCTCTACCACCCCAAGCTGTAACCTGGTCTCATGACTCTGAGCTCAAGGTAAATTTTATTACTTCAGATAGATCTTTGCTAACCCTCGCACAGACATCTGGTAGCCTGTACTATATGCTCCCATAGCCCTGGCACCCTCTACCTGTTCGACAGCCAGCACAATTTACTCTGCTTCTGAAGTGTCCATCATCACTTACCCAGGTTGTCTTTGCACCAGACTGAAAAGATCAGTGGGTCTGGTTCATTGCTGTTCTGCCAGTGGATAACAAGCATTTATCAAATGAATGAATAAAGGCACAAATTGTGTTTGATTGTGTCTTATATCTGCCATAACATCAAGCAGGGTTACTGAAACATAATAATTAGCGTTCAGTAAAATGCTTATGGATTAAATGCAGGAATAAGAACCCTGAGGATGTCAGCTGAATTCAGCATACCCCAAATCAACTGGGAAAATCCTTCCTACAATGGTTGTTGCCTGATCTCTCAGTGGGCCTCTTGCCTTGCTACTTGGCTCAGATAAAAGAACAGCACTACAGGAAAAAAAAAAAAAAAGTAATATGCAATGGAAACTAAACTGCCACACTCAGAAGTGATATTCTCTTTTTCTTTCAACTCCTACTGTTGAACATTTTCCCCCAATCCCCCAAGAGGGAAAGATCACTGGAAGCACACCCATAAAAAAAAAAGTCACCCTGATATGTTTTTTTTTACAAGATGTGTGCTATTTAAATTCTCACCCATGAATATGTAGCTAATATTGACTAATGGGAAATGTAAAAGGAAGAAAGCTAAGGGTTTTTTTTTTTTTTTAAGCACATCCATTGAAATTAGGGTCAAATGTAAGAAATTTGTTTAAAATTTTTTTTCTGAACCACATCCAAAACTCCAGAGGGCACATTAAATAATGGAAGTGCAAACTACTGGGATTTGGTGCTGGTTAGAATGTTGGCACAATACATGGCTTCCTGTGTGGTTTAAAAAATTAAGGAATTTTTCCCTCTTCCTTTATCTAGTAGCCTCCAAAATTAAAACAGTTTTCTTTTCTTTGTGGAATAATACAAGCTAACCAAATTATACTCTAATATTTTCATTCAATGACTTTGAAAGTCATGAAAATGTTTGTTTGGGGAGTTGTGTATACAGAAAAAGAAAGAGAGGACCATATCAGGAGGATTAAAAAAAAGAAGATAAAACAAAGAATTCCAAGGATTGTCACAATCTGATCTGCATAAATAAAAGATAATAGCTTCCGTGAGCTGGCCAACCTTTGTGTGGAGTGATCGGTCTGTGGAGAGTCGTGTCTGAGAGGCTGCAGGTCATTATGGCAGGATAAAGCCTATTTCTCATTTATATTAAAGAATCTTGCCTGTTAAGGGCTTGATTTGGATCTCAGACATAAATGCGCCCAGGGCCGCTCACCTAGTTAAGTCAATTGCTACATATGCATTCTCTCCCTAATACACACACAGAGTTTATCATTCACAATTCAACCATTACACCTAATGTTCTTTTCTTGATTTAGAAAGAATAACAGTTAGGTAGATCAGAAGGACTCAAACTGAGGGGATTGGATCATAAAATTTACACCTAATATAGAATTTTGTTTCTAATTTTGTATAGAAGATGTGAATTTTCTCCCCCTTGACTACTTCAAGAGAAGACAATAAAATTGTTTCTGGTTTTGTTTTCTATGTTTGATTCACATTATTATCTGGTTTCAGGCAAGATGGATTGTTCTAAGACAACATCTGGAGATCTAGGCAATGGAAACTTCTACATGTCAGAGAGAGAAAGAAAGGAAAGAAAGAAAGAAAGAAAGAAAGAAAGAAAGAAAGAAAGAAAGAAAGAAAAGAAAAGTCCAGACAATATAGTAAACAAAGCCTGACCACAAGAGTGGATAAATATGGACCATGAAACCAAGGTTCATGGGGTCTGGAGAAGAACTATGGGTGTAGTTGGAAGGCTTCCTTGGGCTGGGCCTCATAAGGTGGCCGTTGCTTTAGTGGGTCCCCACCTTAGAGGTCTGCAGGTCTAGAAATTCAATGTATAACTTCACCCAGGCACAATCAGGCCCTACTGAATTGACTTGCATGATCAATATAAATTAAATTTTAATTTATAAATTATAATTTTTATATATAATTTTTTATAATTTTTATTTTTATAAATTATAATTTAAAAAATATTTGGACACAGACTTCCAGTTAAAAGCCAATGGATTAATTTATGAGGCAATAATAATATGACACAATAGGAAAATTCTCATCAGAAGATTGGGGCTTTGGTCTTTATGTACTCTTTGTGAGACACAGCCTTGCTAGTTCTTAATTTTCCTAATCACAACTGAGAGGTATTAAGAGTTAATTCAAATGCTTGAGAAAATAGTTCATTAGACAAATGAGCAAATGACAGGAATAGAAGGCAGTATAGTATGGTGCTGTGGTTCTCAAACAAAACTTTGGCAACCAAGGAGTCCCCAGATATATCAATAATGAGGACACTTGTATCAAGAAGTTCCATAGAACACATGTCAAGATGATTTGAAAGTAAATGAACGAAGGGCTCATTCTGCAGAAGTTTGCTAAACCCATGACCTGCAGACCCAGGAAAGATCATAAACTAATTTTATTGGAACGTATGCCTAAAACAATAGTTTTCAGGGGGAATGGTACTGCTCCCTAGGAGAGGTTTGGAAAAGGGGAGAGGACAAGTTGTGACAATAATGGGTGCCTCACTGGCATTTAGTTAGTGGGAGACAGGGATGCTGTGTCTTGGAATGCACAAGACAGTTCTGCACAAAGAACTGTTCCCAGAAAATTGTGTACAACATGGCATTAATGAAGGTGTTTTTATAATGATCTAATTTTCGTTTACATAAAGATAGTGTTATTTGCCCAGTTTTAATATGTACTGATTTTCCAGGATGGTAACGGCAAAGTAAATCAAAGAACAAATATACTCTGTTATGATCATATTTTTATCAAGAACGTTCACAGTTTTGAAAAAAATCTTCCCACTCATGATATTTGAGCCAATGGTAAGACAGTTTTATCAGTCTGCATTCATGGCTGTGGGATTCATGGTGATTCTACAACTAGAGACAAACATCCTTTTTAGAATAAATTACTTTCATTTTATTCTCCCGTGTAATAAAGTTAGGCCATTGCTTCAATACTTATAGTCAAAAGGTATTACAAAATGTTTGTTATATAAAAAGGAAGCATTGGATATAACTATTTTTTTTAATGTTTATTTATTTACTTTTGAGAAAAAGAGCACAAGCCAGGGAGGGGCAGAGAGAAAGGGAGACACAGAATCCGAAGCAGGCTCCAGGCTCTGAGCTGTCAGCACAGAGCCCTACACAGGGTCTGAATTCACGAACTGTGAGATCATGACCTGAGCCAAAGTTGGACATTTAACTGACTGAGGCATCCAGATGCCCCATGACAGTGTTGAAAACACTGATCGAGGACAAAGATTATCTACACGGTAAAAACAAAACAAAACAAAACAAAAAATCAAGGAAAGTTTGCAACAGACCTAAATGGGAAGAATTGCCATTTCTAGGAACAAGCAAAATTTCATCGCCTTTCTGGGGACAAAAATACAAAGGGAGAAAGTAAGAGGAAGGGCATTACTGGACCCAGAAGACCTAGTGAATATATAGCCATCCCAGAAAGATGGAATATTAGGCTACAGGCAGGAGTCTCTGGGCCTATTTTCCATTTGGAATCCTGGGGAGATGCCACTTTGTACCATGCGTCTACCCAGAACATGGCAATTATAGCAGATTAAAAACGGCAGTGGAGGACATATAAGCAGCAGACCAGAAATTGTGGCCCTGAGATTCCAGGGGCTCCATGGGAATCCAGTCATTCGCAGATGATCTCAGTGAGGGAGTCAGATCACAGCCAAGAGTAGCAAGCAAGAATTTTGCCCTCCTGAAGACAAGGTAACCCTGAAGGAGGGTCTGTGCCATCACGTGGATGGCCAATGCCAGGGCTTAATGGAGACCATGGGTGAGATCAACAGACCAGAGTATATGCAGAACTGGAGGAAGGAACCAGGATCAAAGCAGCAGAGTCATCAGGACCCAGCAACCAGGTAAACAGTGAACAGCCAGCATGCAAACCCAAGACCCTTCCCCTTCAAGAAACTGCTATCCTCACCAGACCTGACACTAACCAGCTAAGCAAAAAATAAAGAAGTGACAATTTCTTTGGACACTTCTCAGTATTCCAAGGACTGCATTTTTATTCTTGTCTTAGGTATGTGCCTCTCTTTTCTATATGCATCAGAAGTTATTCATCCTGAACTTAGACTGTGGGAACCAGAACTGAATGTAAGTCCAGCCCACAGCATTACATTTATCATGAATCTAAGACTATTAAAATAAAAACAAGAATAAGAATGCCATCTACTGGCATGGATAGCAGCAAGGGCTCTAGCAAATCTGCATTTAGTTTAAGTGGGGAAAAGATAAAGAAAAAGGTTTTTTTACTATATCCTGTTATGAAATGGTGATAGCCACAGAATGGAGCACCACATATAAATAATATGAAGGGGATTGATCACAAATAAATTCTTTATTAACTAGTAAATCTCTCACCTTCATATCTCAATTTTGTATTTCCTACTATAGGCTCCATCTCGACACAAAAGAGGTAAATAATAATGACACAAATGTTTTGTTTTATTAATTTGGCAAATTGTCTCAAAACAACCTACTCTTGTTCTTTTTTTCAACCTTATAAGATATGTATTTCTAAATTGGTTTGCCTATGTAGGCAGAATGATAGAGCATGTGACTCTCTTGGCTGTTTCTATTTTCTATATATTGGAGTTATATTGGATTTTTTTCGCATAATTTTCTAGAAGGCAAGCCAGACACCAATGAGTTGTATTTGTCAATAGTGATTATTATTTATATGATCATTTGTATGACTTTTCCTCAGATAACTAGTAATAATTTGAATTGTTAAACGTTTCAATAATGAATCATTTATTTCTAATCTTTTGTTATTTAAAAAACCTATTCAGGGGCGACTGGGTGGCTCAGTCAGCTAAGCATCTGACTCCTGATTTCGGCTCAGGTCATGATCCCAGGGTTGTGTGGTTGAGCCCCTCACTGGGCTCCATGCTGTGCATGGAAGCTGTTTAAGATTCTCTCTCTCTCTCTCTCTCTCTCTCTCTCTCTCTCTCTCTCCCTCCCTCTTCCCCTCTCCCTGCTCAAGCGCTAAAAAAACAAAACAAAAACAAAACTCTATTGGGAGCCAAGATGGTGGAACAGCATGAAAGTTTTTTGTGTGTCTCACATCCATGAAATACGCCAGACCAACACTAAACCATCCTGCACACCCAGGAAACTGATCTGACAATTAACACAACAATCTGCAGAACCTGAACCACAGTATTCAGCAGGTACATGGCACAGAGAGGTGACCTGGGGGACAGAAGCCATGGAGGACAGGGAGCCACTTTTGCGTGTGGAGAGAGGACAGAGACGGGATTGGGGAGGGAGAATATGGGAAAACCACCCCCCCAAAAGCAGCTGGAAAGAAAGTAGAAAAGTGGAAACAGCAGCAGGGACTGAACTAAAAAGGGAGAAAGGAGAAAGGAGAGGGCTTAAATTCCATTAAGACTATAAACAGGGGGAGCACAGAGTCTGCAACTCCACAGCTCGATACCTGGCAGTGCTCTGGTGGGAAGGGCGAATCCCCAGGAGCAGAGTGGGGCCTGGGGTGTCAGGCCACACAGGGAAAAGCAGTTCCACTCCTGGAAGGACATTTGGTAGAGACCGTTGAAGCCACCTGGTCCCAGCAGACCCCAGAAGGTGGCTACATTCGCGGGTGCTGGGGCTAGGTCGTTAAGGGTGAAGCCTGGTGCCAGATGTGTGTTGTGATTTTCCATAATCCCTGAAACGCTGCTGCTGCATGATCGTATGAACTTTTTCTGGGGTGGGCTGGCACCCAGCCGCAGTCTCTGGGCGATGGAAGCAGCATGGTCCTGCAAAGTTTCCTGAGTGCGTCCAGCATTTGGCCATTGCTCGGTGAGACCCTCTCACAGAGGGGCAGAAGGGTAAAAGCCACAGTCCCTCTGAAGTAAGGGGTCAGGAAAAACAGCCGCATCTGAGACAAAACTCAGGAGGGAAGTGCTGCCTAGGACTTGGTCACAGACAGTGTGGAAGCAGGGAGCAGACGAAAGCTGAAGACAGAAGACAGGTGCGCGATTGCTGATCGGAGAGAACAGAGTTCTGATAGAGACTGAAGAGCTGGGTGACGCCATTTTTAATGGTCCCGCGCAAGCACATACGCACCTACAAGCGCCACAACAATCCACCCAGTAAGCTAAGCAGCTCCATCTAGTGGAGAATGGAGCCATTACACTAAGCCCTGCCCAACTACGCCAACCTTACTCTTCAGGAACACAAGTCTCTCCACTTGCTCAGTTTATGGACTATAAAGCGCTTCATAGTTTGACTTCTAGGGAAAAACGAAGTAATTTCAGTCGTATTTCAGTCTGTTCGCTGGTCTATTCAATTTTCTTTCTTTTTTTTCTTTTTTTCTTTTTTCTCTTTTTTGTGTCCTTTCTTTTTCTTGAATACAGAAAGAGAAAAAATTCATTTTTAGTTTCAATTTTTGTTAAAAATATTTTTAACTTTTTTCTACTATATTTTTTACTTTTGTGTAAATTTTTTCAACTTTTATTTTACTTCCATCATTTCATTTTAGTCAACTTCAGTGTATTCCTTTTTTCAAATTTTCAAATGATTTCCTTTTTTTCTTTCCCCTTTTTTCTCTAGTCTACCAAGCCTCTTTCAACATCCAGACCAAAACACACCTAGGATCTAGCATCATTTATTCAATTGTGTGTGTGTGTGTTTTAATTTTAATATTTTTTTAATTTTAATTAAAAATTTGTTTTACCTCATTAATTCCTTTTCTCCCTTCAAAATGACAAAATGAAGGAATTCACCCCAAAACAAAGAGCAGGAAGAAACGACAGCCAGGGATTTAACCAACAAAGATACAAACAAGATGTCTGAACCACAGAATTTAGAAACACGATAATAAGGGGGCACCTGGGTGTCTCAGTCAATTGGGCATCTGACTTCAGCTCAGGTCATGATCTCATGCTTGGTGGGTTTGAGTCCCGCATCGAGCTCTGTGCTGACAGCTCAGATCCTGGAACCTGCTTCAGATTCTGTGTCTCCCTTTCTCTCTGCCCCTCCCCCACTTGCACTCTGTCTCTCTCTGTCTCTTGAAAATAAATAAATGTTAAAAAAAATTTTTTTTAAATCACAATAATAAGAATACTAGCTGGAGTCAAAAATAGATTAGAATCCCTTTCTGCAGAGATAAAAGAAGTAAAAGCTAGTCAGGATGAAATAAAAAATACCATAACTGAGCTGCAATCTCGAATGGATGCCACGGCAGCAAGAATGGATCGGCAGAACAGAGAATCAGCGATATAGAGGACAAACTTACAGAGATAGTGAAGCAGAAAAAAAGAGGGAGATTAAGGCAAAAGAGCACGATTTAAGAATTAGAGAAATTAATGACTCATTAACAAGGAACAACATCAGAATCATAGGGGTCCCAGAAGAGGAAGAGAGGGTATGGTAGGGGCAGAAGGGTTATGTGAGCAAATCATAGTGGAAAACTTTCCTAACCTGGGGAAAGACACAGACATCAAAATCCAGGAAGCACAGAGGACCCCCCCCCATTAGATTCAACAAAAATCAACCACCAACAAGGCATATCATAGTCAAATTCACAAAATACTCAGGCAGGGAGAGAACCATGAAAGCAGCAAGGGAAAAAAAGTCCTTAACCTACAAGGGAAGACAGAGAAGTTTTGCAGCAGACCTATCCACAGAAACTTGGCAGGCCAGAAAGAAGTGGCAGGATATGTTCAATGTGCTGAATCAGAAAAATATGCAGCCAAGAATTCTTTATCCAGCAAGGCTGTCATTCAAAATAGGAGAGATAAAAAGTTTCCCAGACAAACAAAACTTAAAGGAGCTCGTGACCACTAAACCAGCCCTGCAAGAATTTTTA
Source organism: Panthera tigris (assembly GCF_018350195.1). Taxonomy (NCBI): domain Eukaryota; kingdom Metazoa; phylum Chordata; class Mammalia; order Carnivora; family Felidae; genus Panthera; species Panthera tigris. The sequence goes on from NC_056660.1 coordinate 52,636,453, forward strand.
AGGGGGACTCTCTGAGGGGAGGAAAGATGGAAAAAAAAACCCAAATAAATAAATAAAGACCAAAAGCAATAAAGACTAGAAAGGACCAGAGAACACCACCAGAAACTCCAACTCTACAAGCAACATAATGGCAATAAATTCATATCTTTGAGTACTCACTCTAAATGTCAATGGACTCAATACTCCAATCAAAACACATAGGGTAACAGAATGGATAAGAAAACAAGACCCATCTATATTCTGTTTACAAGAGACCCACTTTAGACCTAAAGACACCTTCAGATTGAAAGTAAGGGGATGGAGAACCATCTATCATGCTAATGGTCAACAAAAGAAAGCCAGGGTAGCCATACTTATATCAGACAATTTAGACATTAAAATAAAGACTGTATCAAGAGATGCAGAAGGGCATTATACCATAATGAAGGGGTCTATCCACCAAGAAGACCTAACAATTCTAAACATTTATGTGCCAAATGTGAGAGCACCCAAATATATAAATCGGTTAATCACAAACATAAAGAAACTCATTGATAGTAATACCATAATAGTAGGGGACTTCAACACCCCACTCACAGCAATAAACAGATCATCTAACTAAAAAATCAACAAGGAAACAATGGCTTTGAATGACACACTGGACCAGATGGACCTAACAGATATATTCAGAACATTTCATCCTAAAGCAGCGGAATATACATTCTTCTCCAGTGCGCATGGAACATTCTCCACAATAGACCACATACTGGGAAACAAGTCAGCCCTCAACAATACAAAAAGATTGAGATGATACTGTGCATATTTTCAGACCATAAGGCTATGAAACTTGAAGTCAAACACAAGAAAAAATTTGGAAAGGTAACAAATACTTGGAGATTGAAGAACATCCTACTAAAGAATGAATGGACTGACCAAGAAGTTAAAGAGGAAATTAAAAAGTTCATGGAAGCCAATGAAAATGATAACACCACAACCCAAAACCTCTGGGATGCAGCAAAGGTGGTCATAAAAGGAAAGTATGTAGCAATCCAGGCCTTCCTAAAGAAGGAAGAAAGATCTCAGATACACAACCTAACCTTATGCCTTAAAGAGCTGGAAAAAGAACAGCAAATAAAACCCAAAACCAGCAGAAGACAAGAAATAATAAAGATTAGAGCAGAAATTAATGCTATCGAAACCAAAAGAACAGTAGAACAGATAAATGAACCAGAAGCTGGTTCTTTGAAAGAATTAACAAAATTGATAAATCATTAGCCAGTTTGATCAAAAAGAAAAAGGAAAGGACCCAAATAAATAAAATCCAGAATGAAAGAGGAGAGATCACAACCAACACAGCAGAAATAAAAACAATAATAAGAGAATATTATGAGCAATTATATGCCAATAAAATGGGCCATCTGGAGGAAATGGACAAATTCCTAGAAACATATACACTACCAAAACTGAAACAGGAAGAAATAGAAAATTTGAACAGACCCATAACAGTAAAGAAATCGAATTAGTAATCAAAAATCTCCCAAAGAAATGAGAGTCCAGGGCCAGATGGCTTTCCAAGGGAATTCTACCAAACATTTAAGGAAGAGTTAACACCTATTCTCTTGAAGCTGTTCCAAAAAATAGAAAGGGAAGGAAAACTTCCAAACTATTTCTATGAAGCCAGCATTACCTTGATTCCAAAACCAGAGACCCCACTAAAAAGGAGAACTATAGACCAATTTCCCTGATGAACATGGATGCAAAAATCCTCAACAAGATATTAGCCAACCGGATCCAACAATACATTAAAAAAATTATTCACTAAAACCAAGTGGAATTTAAACCTGGGATGCATGGCTTGTTCAATATCTGCAAAACAATCAATGTGATTGATCACATCAATGTAAGAAAGGACAAGAACCATATGATCCTCTCAATAGATGCAGAGAAAGCATTTGACAAAATACAGCATCCTTTCTTCATAAAAACACTCAAGAAAGCAGGGATAGAAGGATCATACCTCAAGATCATAAAAGCCATATATGAAAGACCCAACACTAATATCAGCCTCAATGGGGAAAAACTGAGAGCTTTCCCCCTAAGGTCAGGAACAAGATGGGGATGTCCACTCTCAGCACTGTTATTCAACATAGTATTGGAAGTCTTAGCTTCTGCAATCAGATAACACAAAGAAATAAAAGGCATCAGCCAGGAGGAGGTCAAACTTTCGCTCTTCACAGATGACATGATACTCTATATGGAAAACCCTAAAGATTCCACCAAAAAACTGTTAGAACTGATCCATGAATTCAGCAAAGTTGCAGGATATAAAATCAATGCACAGAAATCAGTTGCATTCTTTTACACCAGCAATGAAGCGACAGAAAGAGAAATCAAGGAATCGATCCCATTTACAGTTGCACAAAAAAACGTAAAATACCTAGAAATAATCTAACCAAAGAGGTGAAAATCCATACACTGAAAACTATAGAAAGCTTATGAAAGAAATTGAAGAAGACACAAAAAAAATGGAAAAAGTTTCCATGCTCCTGGATAGGAAGAACAAATATTGTTAAAATGTCAATACTACCCAAAGCAATCTACATATTCAATGCAATCCCTATCAAAATAACACCAGCATTCTTCACAGCACTAGGACAAATAATCCTAAAGCTTGTACAGAACCAGAAAAGACCCAAAATAGCCAAAGCAATCTTGAAAAAGAAAACCAAAGCAGGAGGCATCACAATCTCGGACTTCAAGCTGTACTACAAAGCTATAATCATCAAGACAGTATGGTACTGCCACAAAAACAAACACTCAGATCAATGGAACAAGATAGAGAACCCAGAAATGGACCCAAAAATGTATGTCCAACTAATCTTTGACAAAGAAGGAAACAATATCCAGTGGAATAAAGACTGTCTCTTCAGCAAGTTCTGCTGGGAAAACTGGGCAGCAACTGTAGAAGAATGAACCCAGACCACTTTCTTAAACCATACACAAAAATAAACTCAAACTGGATGAAAGACCTAAATGTAAGACAGGAAGCCATCAAAGTCCTCAAGGAGAAAGCAGGCAAAACCTCTTTGATTGCAGCAACTGCTTACCAACACATCTCCAAAAGCAAGGGAAACAAAAGCAAAAATGAACTACTGGGACCTCATCAAAATAAAAAGCTTCTGCACAGTAAAGGAAACAATCAGCAAAACTAAAAGGCAACCGACAGAAAGGGAGAAGATATTTTCATATGACATATCAGATAAAGGGCTAGTATCCAAAATCTATAAAGAATTTATCAAACTCAACACCCCAAAACCAAATAATCCAGTGAAGAAATGGGCAAAAGACATGAATAGACACTTCTCCAAGGAAGACATCCAGATGGCCAACCGACACATGGAAAAATTCTCAACATCACTCAGCATCAGGGAAATACAAATCAAAACCACAATGAGATACCACCTCACACCTGTCAGAATGGCTAACATTAACAACTCAGGCAACAACAGATGTTGGCAAGGAGGCGGAGAAAAAGGATCTTTTCTGCATTGTTGGTAGGAATGCAAGCTGGTGCAGCCACTCTGGAAAACAGTATGGGGTTCCTCACAAAACTAAAAATAGAACTACCCTACCACCCAGCAATTGCACTACTAGGCATTTATCCAAGGGATACAGGTGTGCTGTTTCAAAGGGACACATGCACCCCCAGGTTTATAGCAGCACTATCAACAATAGCCAAAATATGGAAAGAGCCCAAATGCCCACTGATGGGTGAATGGATAAAGAAGATGTGGTATATATATACAATGGAGAATCACTTGGCAATCAAAAAGAATGAAATCTTTCCATTTGCAACTACGTGGCTGGAACTGGAGGGTATTATGCTAAGTGAAATTAGTCAGTCAGAGAAAGGCAAAAATCATATGACTTCACTCATATGAGGACTCTAAGACACAGAACAGATGAACATAAGGGAAGGGAAGCAAAAATAATATAAAATCAGGGAGGGGGACAAAACAGAAGAGACTCATAAATATGGAGAACAAACTGAGGGTTGCTGGAGGGGTGGTGGGAGGGGAGATGAGCTAAATGGTAAGGGGCATTAAGGAACCTACTCCTGAAATCATTGTTTCACTATATGCTAACTAATTTGGATGTAAATTTTTAAAAAGTAAAAAATAAAATTAAAAAAAATAAATTAAACCAATAAGCTACTAGATTTCACACACTTGTTTAAATATTGAACCAATCACCATGGCTCCAAAATGGAACACTAGTTATTGTGATGTGCAATAATCACTTTCAAATCCCATTGTAATTGCAATAGTGTTACTTAAGGTGTTACTCTTTGTATTTGAAGCCAGGAGAACAGATAAAAGTTTCTTTAAAATGTTTGCATTGTTTCTTAGTAGAATTTCCTTTTTCATTTCCTCCTAGGTCTTTTATCATAATGCATTCATTCATTCACTCACTTTATTAACTAATTTGGCAAAAATTTATTAAGATTCCATTATGTGCCAAAAACTGTGCGAGGCACGTGGAATTCAAAGATGAATGAGCTGCATTCTTGGGATTCAAGAGACTCACAGTCTAGGGAAAGAAACAACAATGTATCAACTGTGATACATTACTGTGTCATGGGACAAATTCTGTAATTGAGGAATGAAGCAGGAATATATGCATAGTTTTCTTTGAATTAGTTCTTGTTTGTCTCGGGGAAAAATGAGAAGTTTGTAATACATGTATTTGTGCCCCCTCAGTGACCAGGGCATTTCTGGAATCCTTGATTTTTCCACTGTATACACTCTAGGCCCTTACCTTAAATACCATGCCTATGACACAGTTTGTCTTTTCACCTGTCATCTAATCTACCCCCAAAGAAGTATTGATTACTCTGATGTGAGATTTCCCCTCTTTCAGAGTTGGAGTCTCAGTAAGTATATCTTGAAGAAACAACCATCTAAATACAAAATGAGGACTGGATGTGACAGTTGACCTCTGGTTAGGGTTCCAGACTCCGGGGGGGGGGCACCTGTCCCATCACAAAGGGTCTGTGTCATATGGTGAGATGAATGGACCTCAGATGACAGATCTGGGTTGTAATTCATGCTCCAGCTAAATGGGTGCTCTTGGGCAAGTTTCTCAGCCTCCTTGAGTCTGTTTCCTTATTATTACAAGAGGGGAAGAATCTCTATTTCAGAGAGGCATTGTGCAAATCAAATGAGGTCAACATATAGAAAATGCCTAATGTGATGCTTTGTATGTCGCACGTAACAATAACTTATAACGGGGAGAGGCAGACAAGACTAAGAACTAAAATAGGGAGTGCCGGGGCGCCTGGGTGGCGCAGTCGGTTAAGCGTCCGACTTCAGCCAGGTCACGATCTCGCGGTCCGTGAGTTCGAGCCCCGCGTCAGGCTCTGGGCTGATGGCTCGGAGCCTGGAGCCTGTTTCTGATTCTGTGTCTCCCTCTCTCTCTGCCCCTCCCCCGTTCATGCTCTGTCTCTCTCTGTCCCAAAAATAAATAAAAAATGTTGAAAATAAAATAAAATAAAATAAAATAAAATAGGGAGTGCCATGGTAAAAAAGGCTACTGAGGAAATGAAAAGTATGGAAAGAAGGAAGGTAAAGGAAGGGGTGGTCCGCAATTTTAAACAGGGTGGGCAGTGAAGGCCTTACCATAATACGATATTTGAAGAAAGCCATGAAAGCAGTGAGGGAAGAAGTCATGTAGAAATCTGCAAGAAGAGAATTCCAGGCAGAGGGAATAGCCAGTGCAAAGCCTGGTGTGTGTTAAAATAAACAAGGGCACCTGAGGTGCCTGGGTGACTTGGTCAGTTAAGCGTTGGACTCTTAGTTTCGGCTCAGGTCATGGTCTCATGGTTTGTGGGTTTGAGTCCCATGTTGTGCTCTGTGCTGACAGTGCAGAGCCTGCTTGGGATTCTCTCTCTCTCTCTCTCTCTCTCTCTCTCTCTCTATCTATCTATCTCTCTCTCTCTGTCTCTCTCTGTCTCTCTCTCTCTGTCTCTGTGTCCCTCCCCTGCTTGATCTTTATTTCTCTCTAAAAGTAAATAAACAAACATTAAAAAAATAAAACTCCTTTAAAAAATATAATAAACAAGGTCACCAGCCCTGCTGGAGAGGAATGAGCTGGGGGTGTATGTAGAGTGAAGCAGGCAGGAAACAGTAGGATACGAAGGCAGAGACAGTGGGATGGTGCAGATCATTCGGGACCTTCTCGGTTGTGACAAGCATTTGGCTTTTCCTTTAAAGGAGATGGGAAGTTTTTGGAGGTTCTTGTATGGGAGAAAGCAACATAATCTGAGTTACACTTTAAAAGAATTTTTTGAGGGATAGACCGTGTGATAAAGCAAATATTATCATGATAGAATCAAGGTTGTGGATATATGGGTTCACTGTAAAATTTTTTTTTCTTTGCTATTTGTTTGAAAGGATTCATAATAAAATATTGGGGGAAAAGATTCATTCTGAGAGAGGGTCTCAGAAGAAGTCAAAGAAGTCAAAGGCAGAGCAGGAGACCAGCTGGAGGACACGGCCATAGGGCAGGGGAGAGGTAGTGGCCTGGAGAGAACCAGTGGTCCCAGACATGGGAATAAGGTTTCGAGTCTGGATATAATTTGAGGGAAGAGACATGAGAATTTAAGAGCAGGTTGGCTGCAGGGGGTGAGAGAGACAGAGGAATCCAGGGTGATACCAAGTTCTCTGGCTGGAGTGATCGGACAGATGTGATTACCTACACAAGACAGCTGCCAGGCTGCTGCATTCCATGCTTTAGTTTCAGAAGAGCCCTTCCTACTGTGTCTTTGTGTCATCCTTCCTTAAGGATCTTCCTCGTCTTCCTCAGGCCCAGTCACTCTGGCTGCACACTGCCTGCTATGATCCCGAGCTTGGTGTCGCTATGGAGCAGAAATAGCACTGAACTTGGAGTCAGAAGACTGCAAATTCTCTGCCTTCACACTTCACTTAATTTTTCTGAGTCTCAGTTTCCTTATGAGACTACAAACGCACATCAGGAATATTGGGGAGTTGAGAAAATGAGCAAGAAAACATCTGGCACAAAAGTCTTGTACATTTTACGTTTGCTCTTTCTTGTTTTATTTTTCTCACATTTCATGCCCCGCTGAAATTTGTCCATGTTGTATCTCATGGCCCTGAAGGTCTTTGATTTACTGGAAAGTCCCATGAAATTCCTGGAGTTCCGTGCTGACATTCTCAAGTGCGGAGAACTGGTCTAGGAGGCTACATGAGTTCTAGCCCTGCTTCTTCTCCTCGTGAGCTGAGTGACTTTCACAAGTTGCTTCAGTTTTCTGTGATTCTGCTTTATTATCTTGATGCTCCTTAAGGTTTCTTGCTTCTGGATATTGCCTATGAGAGGTGAATACCTGCAGAAATCTCATTTAATGCTCACAATGACCCTGCGAAGTAGATATGCTCTGATGTGGAGACAATATTCTCATCTGTTTGGTTAAAACCATTTTGGATTCTAAATGTAAGGTTTTCAGTCCAGTTTGTTTATGTGTGAGATGTATTTAAGTTATACATTGATTTAACAGAAGTTTATTGAACACTTAGGCTCCGGGTGAGCAGAGAGGTGGACCTTTTGGAGCCCCTCAAAATCATGCTCATCCAGCTGGGACTTCCAGTGGAGAGCCACTCATGCAGCTAGACTGTGGAGAGCTGGGACAGCGTTCATAGGCAAGGCTTAGAAAACACTGGTAACAGACCCCGAAACAAGAGAAAACTGTGCGAAAAGACTGAAAGTAATGAGCTCGTTGATTCTTTTTTTCCACGTTTTTATTTAAATTCCAGTTAGTTAACATGCAGTGTAATATCAGTTTCAAGTATACAATTTAGTGTTCATCATTTACATACAATACCCAGTGCTCATCACAAGTGCCCTCCTTAATACCCATCACCCATTTAACCCATCTCCCCACCCACCTCCCTCCATCAACCCTCAGTTTGTTCTCTATAGTTAAGAGTCTGTTTTCTGGTTTGCCTCTCTCTCTCTCTCTCTCTCTTTCCCCCCTATGTTCACCTGGTTTGTTTCTGAAATTCCATATATGAGTGAAATCATGTGATACTTGTCCTTCTCTGACTGACTGACTTTGTTTAAGATAACACTCTCCTGCTCCATCTGTGGTGTTGCAAATGGCAAGATTTCATTTTTTTCATGACTGATTAATATTCCACTGTGTGTATACACACACACACGCACATACATATACCACATCTTCTTTATCCATTCATTCATCAGTTGATGGACATTGGGCTCTTTCAATAATTTGGCTATTGTTGATACTGCTGCTACAGTCAAAATGGCTAAAATTAACAACACAGGAAACCACAGATGTTGGTGAGGATGCGGAGAAAGGGGAACCCTCTTACACTGTTGGTGGGAATGCAAACTGGTGCAGCCATTCTTGAAAATGAGTTCATTGATTCTTTTTTCTCTTTTAATGTTTTGTTTTTATTTTTTTAATGTTTAGTTATTTTTGAGACAGAAAGAGACAGAGCACAAGCTGGAGAAGGGCAGAGAGAGAGGGAGACCCAGAATTGGAAGCAGGCTCCAGGCTCTGAGCTGTCGGCACAGAGCCCGACGAGGGACTCAAACCCACAATCTGTGAGATCATGACCTGAGCTGAAGTTGGACACCCAACCCAACTGAGTCACCCAGGCACCTCCTTCCCCCTTTTTTTAAGTAGGCTTCATGCCCAGTGCAAAGCCCAACATGGAGCTTGAACTCACAACGCTGAGATCAAGACTCGAGCTGAGATCAAGAGTCAGACACTTAACCGACTGAGCCACCCCTGTGCCCTAGAGCTCATTGATTCTTAAAGAGTGTCCCTCAGAGTTGTTGAAACTTCAGCCACGGAGCCTCAGCTGAAAAGGACATTTCTAAAAGAGATAAAGGGTATGTATCTTTTCTGAAGATTTGAAGACTCTTGTAAATGATTACAATCTCTTGGGACTGTTTAAAACATTCTTGTTGGGATAGAGAGAAATGGACCAAATGGGCTCTTTTGTCTTAGAAGGCATTTAACTAGTTGTGCTGTTATTTGTAGTGTTGTTCTGGGCCACTTCTAAACTCTTAAGCTCCGAGAGAGGAAACTCTTCCTTTCACCTCTCATGTCCACATGAATAAAGGAAAAAGGCCCACTTACTGTCACTAATTTCATCCTCAGTGAAGAGGAGCAGGCCCAGTTGCCACTGGAAAGGAAACAAACTAGAGGAAGCTTTGGAAGCTTTTCTTTGACTGTGTTAACATGGCCAACTGTAAGTAAATGGGAAGTGGCTTCATTTTTACACTAACTTGAATTGGCAGTCATCTGAGGTTGTGCTGCGGTTCTGTGGGTGGCTGTATTTTAATGAATGCAATCAGCCTGGTCATTCAGAAGCAGGGGAGATGCTGAATGTTACATTTTCACATCTATCAGCAGAGACAGATTTAATAACTGAATGGTCAGACTCAATAGTGGAGATAATCTGTAAACTCTTATTTAGTTTATAGAAAATATAGGTATAGCCCAGTGATGGAGTTTTGGGGGAGGAGGGTGTTCCGGCTTGTAAACACCATCACATTACTCCGTACCTCTACCCTGTGCACAAGTACCAGAGTACAAGGTCTATTGTATTAATACTGTGCTGATAATGTCACTGACAGTTAAAACACCAAAAATATATTGGTCAAAGTAAAGAATAAAAAATAGGGGCTCCTGGGTGGCTCAGTGGGTTAAGCATCTGACTTTGGCTCAGGTCATGATCTCACAGCTCATGAGTTCAAGCCGCACATCAGGCTCTATGCTGACAGCTCAGAGCCTGAGCCTGCTTCGGATTCGGTCTCCAAATCCCTCTCTCTCTGCCCCTGCCCCACTCACACTCTGTCTCTCTCTCTGTAAAATAAAAATTACCAAAAAAAAAATTTTAAAGAATAAAAAATTTTAAAAAATAATATTTTATTTACTCAGCTTTTTTGCCACAACTGAGTGACACTATTTTTAAAGCTTTATTGAAGTATAAGTGATACACAATAAACTGCATATATTTAAAATATAAACTTTGATGAGCTTTGGTGTATGTATACACCTGTAAAGCCATCAGCACAGTCAAGATCAATGAACCCATCTATGTTCCTAAACGTCTCTTTGTGCCTCTTTGTAATCTCTCCGTTCCTTCCTTCACCAACCTCCTTCTGTCTCCTGATCAGAGACAACCGATCTGCTTTGGTCACTAAAGTTCAGTTTGCATTTTATGGAATGTTACATAAATGGAATAAGATGATATGCACTCTTGTTTGTTCAGCTTCTCTCATTCAGTTTAGTTATTCTGAGTTAATCTGTGTTCTTGCATGTATGTCACAGCAGTGTATTATTTTTTATTTCTGAGTAAATTAATTCCTTTTTATTACTGAGTGGTAATCCACTGTATGGATATAGCATAATTTATTTATCCATTCATTGTTTGATGGACATTTGGGTTGTTTCCAGTTTGGGCTAATACAGATGAAGCTGCTTGAACATTCCTTTACCAGCCTTTGGAGAGACTTATACTTTTTATTTCTCTTAACTAAATGCCTACCAACAGAATAACTGAGTTGTATGGTAGGTGTGTGTTTAACTTAAAACTGTCAGAACTGTTTTCCAAAGTGATTGTACAATTTTTTATTCCTTCCATCAGTATTCTCCCCAACATTTGGTATAGAAAGTCTTTAATTTTAGCCAGTCTGCTGAAAAGGTACTGAGGATCTCATTGTAGTTTTCATTCACATTTCCCTAATGCCTAATACTGGGCATCTTCTGATGTGCTTATTTGTCCTCTGTGTCACCTGCATGTCTCCTTTGATCATATACTTGTTCAAATCTTTTACCCATTTAAAAAAAAGTGAGTTGTCTTCTAATTGAACTGTAAGAGTTCTTCAAACATTCTGGATACACCTTTTCTTCATATATGCACTTTGCAAATGGTTTCCCCCAGTCTGAGGCTTATCCTTCATTTTTGTAATAATGTCTTTAGAAGAACAAAATGTTGGGGCGCCTGGGTGGCTCAATCGGTTGAGTGTCCGACTTCGACTCAGGTCATGATCTCACGGTTTGTGGATTCGAGCCCCCAGTCAGGTCTGTGATGACAACTCAGAGCCTGGATCCTGCTTCAGATCCTATGTCTCCCTCTTTCTCTGCCCCTCCTCCTCTCACGCTCTGATTCTCTCTCTCAAAAATAAATAAAATGTCAAAAAAAATTTAAAAACTTTAGAAGAATAAAATGTGAATTTTGATGACATCCAGGTTATTATTTTATCTTATAGTTTGTGGCTTTTTGTGTCCTATTAGAGAAATCTTTACTAAATGTAGGGTCACTAAGAATTTTTCTGTTTTCTTCTAGAATTTTTGCAATTTTAACCGTTACATTTAGGTGTATGATTCATTTTTAATTACATTCTGTACAAAAATCATTGCTTAGCAAAATTTTAAAAAGACTTAAATAAATGGAAAGATATATTAATGGATCAGCAGACTCAGTATTGTTATTAATTCTTCCCAAATTGATCTATAAATTCAACCCAATCCCAGTGAGTTTAGCAACCTTTTTTTTTTTCTTTTTTTTTGGTAAACATTGACAAGTTGATTTTAAAATTTACAATGGGAAGGACCTAAAGTAGCCAAAACAACTTACAAAAGAACAGATTTGGATGACTTACACTACCTGATATCAAGACTTAACTACAAAATTATGGTAATCAAAATAATATAGAATTTGTATATAGAGGAACAAACAAATTGATGGAACAGCATACAGAATTCAGAAATAAACCCACACATATATGGTCAATTGGTTTTCAACAAGTGTGCCAAGGCAATTTAAAGGGAGAAAAGATAATCTTTTTAACAAACAGTGCTGGAGCAGTTGGCTAGTTTTAGGCAATGAAATGAACCTTAACTTTGTGGACATTTTGTTGAGTCATTATCAAGAACCTAAAAAAGGACTCTGGTTTGAACAGGTTTTTGTTTTGTTTTGTTTTTTAATTTTATTTATTTATTTATTTATTTATTTATTTATTTTTAAATTTACATCCAAATTAGTTAGCATATAGTGAAACAATGATTTCAGGAAACAATGATTTCCTTAATGCCACTTACCCATTTAGCCCATCCCACAACCCCTCCAGCAACCCTCAGTTTGTTCTCCTTATTTATGGGTCTCTTCTGTTTTGTCCCCCTCCCTGATTTTATATTATTTTTGCTTCCCTTCCTTAGGTTCATCTGTTCTGTGTCTTAGAGTCCTCATATGAGTGAAGTCATATGATTTTTGCCTTTCTCTGACTGACTAATTTCACTTAGCATAATACCCTCCAGTTCCAGCCACGTAGTTGCAAATGGCAAGATTTCATTCTTTTTGGTTGCCAAGTAATACTCCATTGTGTGTGTGTGTCTGTGTGTGTGTGTGTGTGTGTGTGTGTGTGTGTATCTTTATCCATTCATCCATCAGTGGGCATTTGGGCTCTTTCCATATTTTGGCTATTGTTGATAGTGCTGCTATAAACATTGGGGTGCATATGTCCCTTTGAAACAGCACACCTATATCCCTTGGATAAATGCCTAGTAGTGCAATTGCTGGGTCGTAGGGTAGTTCTATTTTTAGTTTTTTGAGGAATCTCCATACTGTTTTCCAGACTGGCTGCACCAGTTTGCATTCCCACCAACAGTGCAAAAGGGTTCCTCTTTCTCTGCATCCTCACCAACACCTGTTGTTTCCTGAGTCGTTAATGTTAGCCATTCTGACAGGTGTGAGGTGGTATCTCATTGTGGTTTTGATTTGTATTTCCCTGATGATGAGCGATGTTGAGCATTTTTTCATGTGTCAGTTGGCCATCTAGATGTCTTCTTTGGAGAAGTGTCTATTCATGTCTTTTGCCCATTTCTTCACTGGATTGTTTTTTGGGTGTTGAGTTTGATAAGTTCTTTATAGATTTTGGATAGTAACCCTATATCTGACTTGTCATTTGCAAATATCTTCTCCCATTCTGTCGATTGCCTTTTAGTTTTGCTGATTGTTTCCTTCGCTGTGCAGAAGCTTTTTATTTTGATGAGGTCCCAGTAGTTCATTTTTGCTTTTGTTTCCCTTGCCTCCGGAGACGTATTAAGAAATTGCTGCAGGCAAGATTGGAGAGGTTTTTGCCTGCTTTCTCCTCGAGGATTTCGATGGCTTCCTGTCTTACATTGAGGTCTTTCATCCTTTTTGAGTTTATTTTTGTGTATGGTGTAAAGTGGTCCAGATTCATTCTTCTGCACGTCGCTGTCCAGTTTTCCCAGCACCACTTGCTGAAGAGACTGTCTTTATTCCATTGGATATTTTTTCCTGCTTTGTCAAAGATTAGTTGGCCATATGTTTGTGGGTCCATTTGTGGGTTCTCTATTCCGTTCCATTGATATGAGTGTCTGTTTTTGTGCCAGTACCATACTGTCTTGATTACGGCTTTGTAGTAGAGCTTGAAGTCTGGGATTGTGATGCCTCCTGCTTTGGTTTTCTTTTTCAAGATTGCTTGGCTATTTGGGGTATTTTCTGGTTCCATACAAATTTTAGGATTTTTTGTTCTAGCTTTGTGAAGAATGCTGGAGTTGCCTTGATAGGGATTGCATTGAATATGTAGATTGCTTTGGGTAGTATCAACATTTTAACAATATTTGTTCTTCGTATCCAGGAGCATGGAATCTTTTTCTATTTTTTGTGTGTGTGTGTCTTCTTCAATTTCTTTCATAAGCTTTCTATAGTTTTCAGTGTATAGATTTTTCATCTCTTTGGTTAGATTTATTCCTAGGTATTTTATGTTTTTTTGTGCAACTATAAATGGGATCGATTCCTTGATTTCTCTTTCTGTTGCTTCATTGTTGGTGTATAGGAAATATTGGTTTAATTTAAGTGTGAACCTTTGTCTATGCATGACAGTTCCCCTCCTACATGCAACCCCTTTCTAATTCTCTGTCTTGTATGACAGTATCTGTATCTGTGTCTGGGTACTATAATATACTATAAATTCTTGAAATCAGAGACCATGGCTTGTTCCTACAACTAAAAAAGCAATGGTTTGAAGACACTGGGCATTCACACAGCATTATTCAAAACTAATAGCTAGATTTACTCTCTTTCCACCTTCTCCCAGGGTGTAGACTTTCACTACAATAAGTCAATTGTGATTACTAGGTCCAGCACATATCAGGGAAGGACAAAAAACAACAGGCTACCAATCACATAGCTTCATAAAGATCACATCAGACATTCCACAAGACAATGTAATGGGCCATATACAATAAAACAACTGTCACTATTAATTATAATATAATAATGATATTAATTAGTATTAACTAAGATTTGCTATAAGTCAGAACTGGTACTAATGTATTTATATACTTCAGCTCACTTAGTCTTCACAACACAAAATTCATTATGTAAAACTATTATTATCCCTCATTTACTGAATGAGCAAATTAAGATATGGAGACATTGAACAATTTACCTAGGGTCATCCTAAGTGTTGAAGTGGGGAGTGAGCAGGTTTGTACGGGCTCAAGTGTTCCACGGATCTCTGAGTTTGGCACTATTTTTATTGCTTTACTTTGTCGGAATTTGGCTTTTGTTTTTTGTCTCCTTTTCATGTGATTTGTTTATTTTTATTTCATCAGGGTGTTCTTTAGACTTACATAAATAGTCTTCAAGTATAGGATCTGTATCATTTTCAGAGAGCCTGTGTGGACTTTTGTAGGAATGGAGAGAGCTGATTTCTTGATTACCCTGCACTGTTCTATCACTTACAGTAATAATTACAGAAGTAAAAGTGTAATAAAATGGGAGGATTTAACCCATATTTTATGAGTCACTAATGGGCTCTAAAAAGCTGCCATTTTATTATTTCCTTTAGAGATACTTAATAGGTAATGTCAGTAGTAAAGTTTAGTGCCCAACCAGCACTTAATATTCCATGTCTCCAGAATTATCCACACTCCTCAAAGGAAGAACAATCAAAAGAGGTCTGGTGTGCGTGTGCATGTGTGTGTGTGTGCATGTGCGTGTGTGTGTGTGTGTGTACATGCACGCGTGCATCTAAATTCATATCATCTAGGTAAATAACTCAAATGTAAAGGAGCAGGAATCAAAGGGGTACCATCAACTATATAGATTAGGCAATGAGAAAAATGTAGGAAAAGAACCAAAATGAGAATATTATCCAGAAAATTAAAATTGTATGTGGCTATACATATAGCTTATACCACCTGGAAGAAATGACCTTAAATTGTAGACACAGCATGAAACAGCCATTGCAGAGTAGGTTAGTTTCACATTAACTCATATTATCTGACCTCCTTTGACATAGTTCAACACCTAAAAATTTTTCATTCCTCTCTAATAAACTAAACATCTCTTCATCTTGGTTTAGCTAGATGTCCAATAACTACCCTTGCTAGAAGCTGCTGACTTCTTTTCAGCCCCTGCCTAGCTGCCTGGTTTCTTTGCATTTTCTGGAAAACAAGTGCGTATCTTTATAGCTAGGCACCATTGGAAGTAGTGTATCACCTCATAATTAAATTTGCTACAAAGCCTATTCATCCCCTTTCCCAACACCACCAACCCAAAGTTGTAGATCCATCTGGCCACTACCAGAGTCTCTCCAAGTGGAATTAACCCACACAGTTGTTGTTGCTCAAGAGTTTACTAGAAGGCTCCAGTATTTCTGAAGATCTAGGAGATAATAGGTTATAGGTCCGTGTATATAACACTGATTCTTTGAAATTTGTGGAGACTTGCTTTTTAATCCAGTTCACGATCATTTTTTGTAAGTGTTCGATGTGTGCTTAAGAAGAATGTGTATTTGGGGCACCTGGGGGGCTCAGTTGGTTATGTGTCTGACTTTGGCTAAGGTCATGATCTTATGGTTCAGGAGTTTGAGCCCCACCTCAGGCTCTGTGCTGACAGCTCAGAGCCTGGAGCCTACTTCAGATTCTGTGTCTCCTTCTGTCTCTGTCCCTTCCCTGCTTGCGCTCTGTCTCCATCTCTCTCAAAAAGTGAATAAACACTTTTTTAAAAAAGAAGAATGTGTATTCTTTAAGCATTTGGTACAGATATCTATTAGATCAAACTTGTTTACTGTGTTGTTCAAATTTCTAAATCTTTATTAAATTTTTTGTTGAATATGACAGTAATTGAGGCAGTGCAATAAACTATTACTAGAAGTCTGTCTTCCTCTGGTTCTATCAGTTTTTGCTTTATATATTTAAGATGTTTTGTTAGAGCCATATGAGTATATGAGTTTAGAGTTGCTAATCTTCCTGGTAATGTCAGTATTTAATCATTATTTGGTGACTATATATATATATATATATACACATATTGCTTCCTTACTTAAAACCTATTTTGTCTGATAATATGTCTGTGTCACTTTTGTTTAGGTTAACACTTGCTTCGTATATTTTTTTTCCATCCTTTAAGCCATTCTATGCTTTTATACTTTAGATGTAAACTGGAATATTTTTAATCTGATCCCCCCGTCTTTAACTATTATGTTTAATCTATTTTTCTTAATTGTATTATTGATATAGTTAGGCTTGCTATCTTTTTGTATTTCTATTTGCCCCACCTTTAATGCTTCTTGACTCTGGGATGCATTTATTTAATTTGTTCATTTTTGTTTGTTTCTTATTTTGTATTGAACCTGTCTTATGTATTGCTTCAAAGTCTCTTGCACTACTTGTCTCTTAGTTCAGCTCCTGCTGCAGTGACCTTTTCTATGTGGATTCCAAGAGCTTCACGTAGGTACAACACAACAGCACGTTGTCTCAGCCCTGTGGCATATGCTTCTCACTTCCTGCCTGATAGCTTCTGGGGGAGCCACACATGCAGGCATAATCTAAACATTTTAGGGAGAACAGGGAAAAAGGACCAATGGGTAAATGCTTTCTGTTTGTTTGTTTGCTTGTTTGTTTGTTTGTTTGTTTTGAAGGACAGCCATAAAATGCACATCTTATAACCTCCCAGCTGTATACCTAATGTGAGATTAAGCAATTACTTGACTGGACCAGTGAAAAAGAAGAAAGGAGGAAGAAATTTAAATTAAAAGATCCTGACTTCTTACCATTCAAAAGCCACTGGTAGTGGACAGATGTTGGCAAGTCATGAGCCTCCATAGCTTTATAAAATAGGGACAATAGGGGCACCTGGGTGGCTCAGTCAAGCATCCAACTCTTGAGTTCAGCTCAGCTCATGACCTCACAGTTCATGAGATCGAGCCCCATATCAGGCTCTACTCTGGCAGCAAGGAGCCTGCTTGGGATTCTCTCTCTCTCTCTCTCTCTCTCTCTCTCTCTGCCCCTATCCACTTGCATGTGCTTTCGCTCTCTCTTAAAATAAATAAACTTAAAAAAACTAAAATAAAACAAGGACAATAATGTTTATCTCACAAGATTCTCATAAGAATTAAATATGTAATGCAGACATAAACCTCTTTTTAAAGTGTATCTCTAATTTTAAGTGCTATTTTATTCTGAAAGGGTGTTATTTAGCATTGGCAGAATGCTTGGGGAGATAAGTAATTTCTGTGATTTCTGAAGATCATTCTAATGCTGGGCAAAAGCAAAATATCTCTTATATGCTCACAACAGTGGACCTGCCATTGGGATCATTCCATTTACTTCTTAATTTATTTCTACCCTGTACCGTGTGACTTGGACAGATTACTCAACATCTCCCAGCCTCGGTTTTCTTTTCTCCTCTTTCAAATGGTA
The DNA here is from genome assembly GCF_018350195.1 of Panthera tigris. Lineage (NCBI taxonomy): Eukaryota > Metazoa > Chordata > Mammalia > Carnivora > Felidae > Panthera > Panthera tigris. Next base: position 52,654,220 of record NC_056660.1, read on the forward strand.
ACAACACCTACCTTGTATAATTGTTGGGGAGATGAAGACTAGCTGCTTTTGACAATAAAGTGCTGTATGACAATAAAGACTATTGAGTCAAGGCATGTTCAGATCAGCCTTGAATGCTTCCTTAAAGAAGGTTTTAGAAAACACTTGAATCATAACCAGAAAGGGCTTTGGGTTTGGATCGGCCTGTCCCCCTGGCTACCTCTTTTACCCCATTTTGGCAAAAAGGCTGTAAACAAGCGTAAGGGCTGCTGGAAGAAATTCACTACTGAATTCCTCCTGAAGGAACTCTCAGCCATGAGGTGCAGACTCTGAAATCCCCATAGTTGGGCTATGAGGAACAGCACACACGTGAGTAATTGCTGAGACTTAAGTACTGAGCCACTGTGGGAGAGTATTATTCATAATTAGTGCCAGTAGGACTACACACCTATCTGTCTGCTCCAAAGGCATGAAATGCACACGATTTACCTCCCATCCCAGCATTTCGTCAAGAAAGAGCAGCAGACACCTCTGTGCTTAAAAAGCACTGCAGAACAACTCCCTGCTGACCCCTGCCCAAGTTTTGAGTTGATGCAAAATTTCCATTTTTCTAGTTTTCTCTGTTTTTTTTTTTATGGCCAGGATATGTTATCTAGATCTTTGTACTCCTCATATTAATGTGGTCTCTAAACACAAGTCAAAATTCATTCTCTGATCCCAAAAGAGTCTGTAACTACTTTAAAGAATTTCTCTCCACCAATTCTTTTTTCAAGGGAATCGAGCTGACAGGCCTGAGTTATTTCAGACAGTTTAGATACGAAATTTTATGCACACATTTGTTTTTATATATACTCACAGGTGTTCACACATATCTTTCATTTCCTTTAAAATTTAGAAGGAATAAAAACACAAGCCTTGAGTAAATCATACAAGATCTACTGTCTGTCTGGCATATCCTTTGTTCAGACATGTCTCCTTCCCATGTTTCTTTCCTTGCCTGGTCTATTTTATTCCATTTGAAGAAGCCAGTGTAAGTCTGTTCAGTTTCTGCTCACTAAGGACCTTGTACTTCTACATAACCTGGGAAAGTGATCTGAAAACCAGCATTCTTTCAGGACCTCAGAAGCACCACACCATAATAAACTCCACAGAGAGAGGAAACTAGAATGAGGAAACAGACCAATATTTTACTCCCATTTCTATGAGGAAGACTGCTAAGGAAACTTGTTTATGCAAAAGTCAATATATCAAGATATTCTTTATGCTTTCTAGGTAGGGATTACAAGGTGAAAGAAAGCATTGCAGCAAATTATTTACCAATAAAACAGCGCTCGGCCTGAAAATGAACGTACAACTCCAGTGGTCCTGCGTCGTCTCTTTGGCAACTACATTGCACAGTATCAATCACATTCCTTTATAAATTTAATTTTTAAATGGCGCAATAAATTTACATGGTATAAAAATATCACCATGTTTAACGTTTCCTATTTGTTCTGACATTTTTATTATTCCAAACATAAAGCAGTTTATATGTAAATTGCCATATGCTCTTAAGTTAAACTGATAGAATCTTGTCCGTAAAGGACTCATCATTTTGTTGTAAATATGTGTAAAAACGCATCGCACAAACAATTCCAAGAAAGAGAAAAAAAGTGTCACACAAAAGTAGCAAACGAACTTTGTGCCCAACCCAACTGGGTCATGAAAAATATTTTGTGCTTGTCTTTAATTATGTTCCAACAATGACCACGTTCTCTGTTTTAAATGAAGGCCATTAGGTAATAAAACATTATTCTTTATCATAACGCTTAGCGATTAAATGTGCTAAATGGGTTGGGCAGATTGTGTCTTCCACTATGCAACTGTCCCAGCTTCTAAGACAGATGTGCACCCATACACCCAGAGTTAAGGCACAGAACAGACAGCTGAAGGTTAAAGAAAATTTTCTGTATGATGAAATAATTTCACTCAAATTTATCCCCCGCAAAACTGTCCTAATAAAGTTTTGTTCATAAACAGACTGTTTTATAGAAAAATCCATGAGAGCCATATTTTATGTCACTTAATCATCTATTTATTATATACTGTATTCCATTATCCAGCACTCTAAACTAATATTTAAATAAATTGCATAGGGTAATAGAACAAATCGCATAACATTAAATTTTTATATATTGAAGAGATCCATGGGATAGTGGCTATTTAGGATGAGACGGGAGGATGAAGTAAGCAATGGTATTTGAAGAAACAATTACAGGATCCCAGGAGTGGGCTGCTTCCAAGATCATTTATTCATTCATTCATTAAATGTTGACTAGCACCTCCTCTAAGTACCCGGCACTCTTCTAGACATTGGCAATAAGGAGGTTGCTATAGACTGTTTGTATCATCTCAAAATTCATATATTGAAACCTAATCACCAGTATGATGGCATTAGGAGGTGGGGCCTTTGGGAAGTGATTAGGTCATAGGGGCAGAGCCCTCATGACTGGATTTGTGTCCTTATAAAAAAAACTTCAAAAAGCTCCCTCACCCCTTATGCCATGTAAGGATACAGCAAGAAAATGGCCATCAATGAACCAGGAAACAAATCCTCACCAGACACTCAATCTGCTAGCCTCTTAGTCTTGGACTTCCCAGCCTCCAGAGCTGTGAGAAATAAATTATTCTTGTTTAATGCCACCCAGTCTGTGGTATTTTTTTTAGCAGCCCAAATGGACTAAGACAGAGGTGAACAAGACCAACAACGTTCCTTAAATTTTGGCATTAAAGTTTACTTTTGGCAGGAAAGAAAGTAAATAATCAAATTACCAAATAGTAATATATGTCCTGTAGTGCTGAATGCCATGAAGAAGAGAACAGAGAGATAGGATACTTTTAATGAGAGTATATCATTATCTCATTTAGACTCTTTGACATATCATTCTGGCTACCACGGAAAGAATAAACTGCACTAAGACAATTATGGAAGCAGAGTGACTAGTTAGGATGCTATCATCTTAGACAAAGCAAGAAATAAGGACAACCTGAATTTGAGTGCTCGTGATGCACACAACAAGCAGGGGTCATATGTGAAATCTATTTTGAAGGTAGAGGCAACAGGTTTGCTAATGGATTGGATGTGGAGTGTGAGAAAAAGAGATGCCTCACAGATGATTTCAAGATTTGGAGATGGAGAAATACTGGGTACAAGAGAAAGCATTTACAGAAACGAAGGACACAAAGTAAAAATATTAAATTTACTTTTAAAAAATTTTTTTAAAAGGCGGGAGGTGGGGGGGCGCCCGGGTGGCTCAGTCGGTTAAGTGTCCAACTTCAGCTCAGTTCATGATCTCGCAGTTTGTGAGCTCGAGCCCACATCGGGCTCTGTGCTGACAGCTCAGAACCTGGATCCTGTTTCGGATTCTGTGTCTCCCTCTCTCTCTGCCTCTACCCTGCTCATGCTCTGGCTCTCTCTGTCTCAAAAATAAATAAAACATTAAAAAAATGTTTTTTAAATGAAATTTTAAAAAAACTTTTTTTAAAAGGGACACTGATGGAAGAATGGGTAAGAAGGGGAAAAGTCAAGAGTTTTATTGGCCATGTTAAATTTAAGAAGCCTGATAAACAACAGGGTCAAGCTGATGAGCAAATAGTTAAAAATGCAAGTCTGAGGTTCAGAGAAAAGTTCAAGCTGGAGAAACAAATGTTGGCATCATCAGTATATCGATGATATTAAAGCCTCAGGAATGGATGTATCATCTAGGAAATAAAAATTCAAAGAAAGGAAAAGAAGGCCAGGGACTGAGCTCTGGAGCAGTCCAGTTTGTGGAGGTCAGGCAGAGGAGAATGACCTGGGAAAGGAATCTACAATGGCTAGCCCACAAAAGAAGAAAGAAAAATCTATGAGGGTACAGCCAAAGGCAGACAGTGTCTCCAGGAGAAGGCAGAAACCAATAGAGTAAAATTCTGCTGGTCTAGTAAATGAGCACTGAGAATCATCCAGTGGGTTTTGCAGGGGTAGTCCCTGGTACACCTAAACCTTGGTACAACTATACTTCAATAAAATACAAATAGTAATAGTAATAGTAATAATAAAACTGTGTCTTAAAAACCTCAACAGAAGGATTGGAAGATGAAGTAACATTCAAAAACCTAAGACAAAAATCAAGGTGGTGGATACTGTGACAAAAGAAATAATTTTTTCTTTTAAATTGAGAGATTAGGCTAGGAGGCCCCACAACCAAACAATGAAGTCCTGAAGAAAAAAACACAAAGACAATGAAGAGAAGGAAATTATCAAATAAATAATTAAAGGGTATTTCTCAGAACTGAAAAAACAGGGACCTTCAGATGGGAAGGGTCAACAAGAATCTAGCACAATAAGTGAAAAAGGCCCTCAGGTCGTTAAATTCCAGAACACCTGAGAAATGAGCAGATTCCAAAAGTTTCCAGAAAGAAGACCATGTATATATGAATAAACAAGCATCAAAATGTATTGGACTTCTCAACAGCAAAGTTAGAAACCAAAAGAAATGGAGGAATAGATTTAAAATTCGAAGGCACAGTTATTTCCAACCTCATATGTTATACCCACTCAAATTATCCAGCAAGAGTGAGGGTAGGAGAAAAATATTTTCAGCCATGCAACTTCCCAAATCATTTCTTTCCCATGTACCCTTTCCCTCAAATTACTGATATACTCTCCACAAAATGAGAGAGTATATCAGGAAAGAAGACATGGGGTCCAGGAATCAGGGGATCAAACACAGGAGAAATAAAAAATAATTTCAGGCAGACAATAAAGGGAGGACCCACGAAGTGATGACATTACATCAGGTGAGAGAATTCCTAGATTAAAGTAGGTGGATGAAGGGCTGCAGGAGGGATGTTATAGGTGAGGAAAGGGGGAGAAGGACTTGCCAGACCATCGGATATGTACTTTAAAGGGTGTCGGTAGGATCAGGAAGCTTCATAAAAATAACACAGAAAAATTAGCAAGAGAAAAACTGGCAATTATGAATACCAAGAAAATAACTTTAATTGGAAAAGAAATGGATCCATAGTATGCTATTTTGCCCAGAAGTGAGAAAATATTTATACTGTCAGAACAATGTAAACACTAAAGTTTTTAAATAAAAAATTATGATGTAGCTATACTGAAGGAGGGGAATATAACTATATTGGTATGGGGAGGAGGGTGAAGAGAAATATATCTTCATCTACCACAATACCAAGTCAATAGATATTTCCAAAATTGATAAATCAATTTAAAGTTGATTAACTTAATTTGAATAAATAGCAATAGAAGCATATTATGTAGAAATACAGAGGTAAAAACCATAAAAAATAATTAAAAGGCTTCACAGTCGTGGTCTCTGGGGAACAGGACTAAGGGGTAGGAAAGAACATGGTAGAGGGCTACAGTATCTATTGTAAGCCTTCACTAAAAGCCTTGACATTTTAAATTGTGTGTGTGTTATTTTGATAAAAATAGAAAATACTTTTTTGGAATTCATTTTCCTTTTCAACATTCCATTCCTTTCTCCTTTCTTTTTCTAAAGTTCTAAATGCCCATAAACACATACCATTGTAATGGACAACACAGGGCAGGGAGGCAACCATCATATTGGTTATTTCAGTAGCATATGCCAAATGTTTGTTGAGCTGCAATGGGAATTATCTGCTCTTTTTAGATTGATTTCATATATGAGATACTTAAATTCGTATCTTTATTTTCAAAAGATGGAATTAGGTAGACATGAAAGTTTCTACATTCCATGTAAGGTTTTTACATAATCAGGATCCAAAATATAGTAACAAGTTCGATTCTAAAACTAGGTCTGCATGACATTTGATCATTCATTTAAAAAACAAAACAAAATCCGGAACATTTTCACAAAAGCAATAATGTCATAAACACAAAATTCACCAACCCCTACTTACAGAATTCCATGGAAGGTTATGAATCAATACAACCAAGAAGAGAGGCCTTTGTTCTCTTCATAGGGGGCAGGAAGAGGAGAGTTCACCAATATCATGAAATAAAATAAAGAATAAACCAGTAGGTACATCTCCTGGAATATCATTTCCTTAAATTGGAAAATATAAAATGCTTTCTGTGTCTTACAATTAATCAAAATAACCTACATTCAGATGCTAGAAAATACTTGCCAAATCTTCCCACAAAGAAAAAACATCCGTCTTTACCCTTCATCCTCCCAAGATCTTATGGGGTTTTTGTTTTGTTTTGTTTTTTGTTTTGGATGGCTAAATAGCATTGAAAATTGATAATAAATCAAGCCAGCCTAATATACAATCTCAAAGTTAACTGACATTACATTAAACAGATGATCAACCATCAAAATTACTACAGCAGTGTTTATTTTCTAGATCATATTTTGTAGTCTTTGAAATGTCAAATATGCATTCCCACTGAGAGGCAAATGTGGATATACATATGCAAGGATGTCATCAACATGGAGAAGATTGAAAGCAAACTTACAAGGATTCATTATAGACCTAATCCTTCCTAAAATTCTGATTAAACAAGGGACTGACAGGTTGCTTGATTCTGAGGGATTCGAGTTATTGATTACTGACAGGAAATAGGGCTCCTTATTGTCTGACTGAATGGAATTTCAGATTGGAAAGTCTGAGGCCTCTAAAGAACATTCACTTAGGCTGTGCTTTATGGAAATTAACATTATACAGTCTCTTACAATCTATTAACAGACTGAGAACTGTCACCTGAAGAGCTGTATTCCTTTTTATCACATTAAAGAGCAAAAGGCCACAAACATGCTTATTAGTGAGCCTAAAAGGTTTTCAAAAATATATAGGCCTTTCAGAATAATGATGGGAAATGTTATACCAGACTTCTATGCCGATCAACTTTTCTCAAGCATTTAAATTTGCCTTTGCTTTCTGGCTTAGCCAACCTCACCCTACCCCAAGTACACACACTTTAAAAAGTATCCATAAATATCTATGAATGTGTTTAGCCATGACACTCGAGTATTGACTCTGGCAACCACCATCTTGTCTTGATCCCAGTCACAAAACTCCAAGGCACTAATTGGGAATAATGGCTCTACTCCAGACTACTTGTGCCTTTGTCCCTACACTCTGTCTGGGGACAATAGCATAGGTTTGCCTCTTTGAAGGGGTCACAGTTTTTGTGCAGAAACAATAGCCAAACAGACCATTGCAGATAATGGTTGAGTGATAGACGAAAGCATGAGGGAGGAGCAGGGAGAAGGAAGGTGCTCACTGGCTCCATTTGAGGCAGCATTTAAGCTTGGCCTTGAAGGCTAGGGGAGGGATGGCACCACCAGAAGCTGAGAGTAACATTCCAGTCCAAGGAACAGTTTCTGAAAACAAAGGCATTGCCTGAAAACACGGTGTTTTCAGGAACTATAAATGGGTTCCATGTAAATCAGACCAGAATGCACTGGTAGAGAATATAAAAGAGAGGTCAGAAAGATAAGTTTTAGAAATAAATTACAAGGTGTCTAGTATGCTGAGCTAAGACGCCTGAATTTTTCTCTTGTAGGCAATAAGGAATCATTTAGAATTTTTAAGTAAGAGAATACAGTCCTATACATTTCAGCGTTAATCTGCTTCTTCATGTTGTAACACAAATTCACCTAAGAAGACCCTGAAAATGCTCTTATCTGCATTTTGGAGTTGAAAAGAGGATTCATTCACCAGTACAGATTCCCATAGTGCCTTAGATCAAGTGCCTATTAAAGGAGAGAATACAACTCCTCTGTGTTTTATACCCCTTCTAATTCTGCTTAGCCCTAAGCAAGAGGGCCTTAAGTGCATGCTAAATCTATTCCTAGAATTTCCCAAAGTAATCTCCAGCTTCAAGTCTTCTACAAATGACACTCACCAAGAAAACTTTCAGAAACATCTCATTTTCATTCTACATATCGCTTCATTTTTTAGAATCAATGTCTCCCTATAAAAAATGTCAATATATTTGGATTTTTTTTGCTCTTTCCCCAAAACGAGTGTGTGGTTGTTTGTCCTGACAGTGCCTCCATTCCTTTGCATTCCACCTCAGAAGCCAAACATCTGACTCTGGGTCACCTCTTCAACTTAAGTGAACACCATTTTCTTGCATTCCTATGAAAAGAGATCCTTCTGAAGGGCAAAGTAAGTGTTCAATAAATGCTGACTTCTGGACTTGTAAGCACCACCTGCTAATTTCTAAGCAGATTAGAGCAGAGGCAGATCTCCAGACAAGGCCACATTCCCAGGACTGACCTAACCAGAGAACACAAAAACAATCAGCACTAGAATGAGCCACAGCTGAACTTCCAGTTAGGGATAGTTCTTTGAAGAACCTAGCTGCACAGTGCCAGATGGACAGATATAGTTTATTCAGAAATCTCTCGAGAGATTCCCAGGCTAAAAGTTGCTACTGGGGCTCAGGAGAGGCCAGTCCAAGCCTGGACGCCACGGCCTCAGGCCAGTGCATGTCACAGTGACAGCCTGGGCTTCTTATATTACAGAGGAAGCAGTGGGAGCAATGGGCCCACCTCCGGCCCCACACTGGAATCCCCCATGCATCCCCTCTGAATCAATCAATACCTGTTAACAATGACCCCAGGCATCATGTTGATGGAGGTGCTCTTTGGGTACCTTTAACACCTACAGACATGGCCACACAATCACTCAATCAAAATATTGGGGTTTTTAAATTTTCCTTTATAATTTTTAATATTTAAGGTTATTTTTCAGCTTAATTAAATATAGAGAATTAAACTACTTTCTAAAGCACTGTTACATGTTTATGCCATACATGCAGCATACCTAGCCCTTATAATAAACATTGTGTCCATTCTAGAGATGAGGAAAATGAGTCTCTGGGAGGGTAAGTGACTTGCGCATCACACAGCTTTTAAGCAGTAGAACCAGAGCCACCTCCCGGAGTTTTCTGTTCCCTTGGTCAAGGCTATTTCCCCTGTGCCACACTAACTCTTGGGGCTTGCTGAGACAAGTGTAATCAGTGAGAAAATTAGAGAAGATTAGAGATTTTCTCCTGGAGATTCAGGTGTGTGGTCAAATCTTGATAGATAGGAGGGATGGAGAGGGAGACAGAGAAGAAAAGGAGGGAGGGAGAGAAAGAGAAGAGGAATAGAGGGAAGGGGGGCAGGCTTAACTTGCTGATTTCCATCCCTCCAAGTAAACTTTTTGATACATTGACACAAAACTTATGTTTCATAATTAGAAATATGTCTAGCTTCAGCCAAAGGAACTGAGTTTACAAACGTGTTGAAGATTCATCTCTTGATTTTAGAGAGATTTTTGTCAAACTAAGTGTTTGGGGTATTGATTCCCCCTTCTCTCTGCCACTGACCATTGCTGCCATATGTGATCTGATGGTCATCAATGACACAGAGGCAGGAAATTCCTGAGGCATTAGGAAACTCCATTCCAGGAGGCTGCTGAAGGCCTTGAGTGTTGTGTCCTGGTTAAGAGTGTTTAAGATGGCAAAGAGAACCATGAAAGTCACCTTCTCCTACCAATTTCCTTCACTACAGAATCTCATTTTGTTTTCCTAAATCCTTGGCTGTGAAAAAGCCACTATTTTTCTCCCTTTCTTCAGAACCCATGTCTTCTTCTAATGTTGTACTCAGAATTTTTTTTTTTTAAGGGACCATCTGACTTGGGAAATATTTTCTTGAAATACAATAAGACAGACAATCCCTAACTGTCCCTTACATAATAGCACTTTTAGGGACCAATCTTGGAAACATCAAATTGTGAATTGTAGGCCCGTTGATTACTGAAGTATAATAATTAAATTACATAGAAATTTCCTTAACAGTAGGGTTGAAACGAACAAAATAACTGGCAACTGGTCTCAACCAGAGTAAATAATGTCCTTCTTTTTATTTACATTTGGCTTTCCTATAAACTGCCTACTGGGTTGTGTGGAACTAAGAGGCCAGCAAAAAACTGAATCCCCATCCATCAGTATTAATCTCACACTTTACTGTGGCTCCATCCATTTATCTTTCCGACACAAATTAGAAATTCAAGAGTTTTAACAAATGAGCCTGCAAATGTAAACTTATTAGGCCATATATTTTTACTACACACTGTGCAGTGCCCTCCGCAAAGCTGTCCCTTCAGAGAGCATTTTCCTATTTTGTGTTATTGATGGCAGCTAACTAATCACATTTTTAATGTTGTCTTTGGGGAGGGCTGTTTGAGTGAATGTGCAAGCTAAACTACCCAGAATAAATCTACCTTATTAAATGCTTGAAATTATGTGTCTTTTACGATAAAGAAACTCCCGAGCATTGTTACATTTGCTAACCTTCTTTCTGCAGGAATCAAAAGACTGGGATTAATTAAAATAATACATCAAAACTGGGGTGTTGTACAGAATGTGTCTATGTGTGAGGAAAGGCCAAGAAAAATTGGTTAATTGGTCTCTTCATCCCTATTCACTCCCCTCCATCTAAATAGCTTTTAAGTGTTGCTTTCTGAACTGGAACTATAATCACATGAGCTGATGTTCAGACAATGGCTGATCCCCATCCCTACCTCCACCAGAGGAAATTCCTTCTGGTTTACATAGCGCCTCTCTGATTAACAAAGAAGTCCAAAAAATTGGTCCCTAGACCTAGATTCTCTAAAACATAATGTATAGATACATTGTGGTCCCAGCGTTGTAGCTCATCTAAACAAAGATGCACTGATTTAAATGCCTCTGAATGATACCGTTTATCAGAAGTATCAAAAGAAAACATCTGCCAGTCAATGCTTCTCTTAAAGCACAGGTCCTCCTTTCCTGTAGCTGTAGTGGTCAATCTAATGATGGGGCTCACTCTGTACCGTGTGCAACCATTTCATTATTCTGAGGTGGGTTCATTACTGACAGGTCCCTTATTACTGAGCTCAAGTGCTGATCTGAGCCCTGAGTGCATCTGCTTCCCACCTCTTTGCTTTGGAAGTTTTGCACTCTCAGAAGCAAACGCATACAGGGCCACAATTCTGGCTTGTCACTTAAATCTCAAGGATAACAAATGATGCTGAAGCTAGAGTAGAGGGAATGGAGATCGTCTGGGAACCAGAGCTCTCAACGGCACAAGTGGTAGAAACTTTGGAATCTGCATCAATGCATGCACTTCTGGATTTAAAAAGACTGTAATGGAAATTTACCTAAAAGGAAAAAAAAATTCTTGCATAGTAGGAGTTGATAAAGCAAGAACTCATTTTTTTTGCAAATTATTTTCCTATTACTTGATTATCCCACTTGAGATGTATGGCTTTTGTGAAACTGACATTTAAACACAATAAGCATATGCTCTTTGTAGAAATTAAAGTCACCAGCATTTCAAGACTGTGTAATAGATGGCCCTAGTGTTCCCTGCAATCAGAGTTCTTCTCTATTACTTAGCTTGGAGGGGAAACATAAACTTGATTAGTACTTAACTAGAGTGTAATGGCTGATAAATTGGGCTTAATGTTTCAAAACCAGACAACTATGCTAAGGTTGCCTAGAATTTATTTCTTGACTACACAGATACACTCATTTTTCTCACTCAGTCACAGGAATCAACAATTTAAGGATGCACTGGCTCTCTTGAAGTGTATTTCTTATTTGTCTTGGATTACTTAAAGATTTAGCTGTTCTCCCCAGCACAGGTGAAATCCCAAGGGAGGTGAGGACTGATAAATTAAAAAGAAACTATGGTTGGCAAAGGTGACACCCGCTGGGAAAGCATTCTGCATTAGAACTTGGTTTGAAAAATGCAAGGTGTTTATTTAGTCCCTCAGCAAATACTTACTGAGCACCTACTAAGAGCCAGGATCTGTGTCATGTGCTGGAAAGACCAAGTTAATGACTCCTGCCATCAAGGAGCTAGTGAAGAAGACAACCATGTAAGCAGGTAATAAAACATGGTAAGGGCTATTATAGAAACATAAACCAAGAGTTTGGGAGCTCAAATAATCACTAAAGACATGTCTCTGCCTATCAAATTTGTATGTGTTACAGTGCTTAGCACCTAAATTACACTTGCTTTCATTGCATTCACCTGGAGAAAAGAAAATCCATTTTGCTGTTAATGTTAATGGAAACAACATTCACATTTTAATGTTACACTGTTACCTTCCTTGTGCAACAGGCGGAACTCCCCACCCCAGAAGAGCTTCTAAAAAAGTTGGGTTTACACAGAAGTAAATAAATGTTCGTTTCAATATTTCAAACAGTACATACTAAGGGATATTTATACTTAAAGAGCATCTTAAAATTAATCCTTTATTTAAGCAAAGAACCCTTTTGCAATTTGAACAATCCCCATGTGTATTTGCAATATAAGCCTGGATTTTCATATATTAGGTTTGAATCACAAAAATCTTAGTGATAGGTTCCCCAGGCCACATATTGTATTATCTTCTTAGGCCATGACACTGCCTTGTTTGCAATGAATAGAACAAAAGGCATTAAAAGCACTAATCCCTCTTGCCCTCAGGATAAGGTCCAAACTCTTTAACCTTTCATGGATCTGGTTCCCCTTAATCCTCCAGCCTCCAGTTGACTGACATAAAATAGTGGGACCTCTGTCAGTCTAGCTTCCTGAGAAACTGCATGGAACAGAAACACCTCCACCCCGCCACTGTCTCTTCCAGTCCTATTAGATACATAATGTGAGCCATAAATAAACAAACTGTTTTCCTGAAGCTCTTGGATTTAAGAGTTGTTTGTTACAACAGTGTAGCCTAGCCTCAGCTGTCAGCCCTTGGGCAGCCAAGGTACAGTGTGGCCTGGAACACTGCTTTCCACACTTAAGCCCTGGACTTCCATGTTCACAACTTTTTACATCCCTGAATACTATTTTTATTGAAATCAATTTAATTTTTCCATCTAAAAATATGTATTTTAAAATAAAACTACATATAGTAAAACCTTGGTTTGCAAGCATAATTCCTTCCAGAAACATGCTTGTAATCCAAAGCATTTGTGTATCAAAGAGACTTTCAAGAATCATTGGCTCAGTTGTGATCATGTGACGTATGACATCACATACTACTGGTATTGTTAGACATCGGTCTTTAGCAAGTTAAAATTTATTAGAAATGTTTGCCAATCTTGCGGAACACTCACAGAACAAGTTACTCACCATCCAAGGTTTTGCTGTATTACTATTGTAAGCGGAAAATCAGTATCACTTCCAGTAAGTAGAAACTGTAAAAACATTAACTCTTAAAATAAGGTATTTATTTAGGTACTACATTAAAATAGGTAATGTACCACTGACATGGATCTAACACACTTTTAGAAATACTAGTAAAGTAAAGAAAGGCATTAGCCTTGACGTCTAATTGACTGGACATCATCTCCACTTCCCACACTGTATCCTCATGTAGCTTAACTGACCTCTCTGAAGCTCAGATATTTTATCGATTTTATAACATGGAAAGTGATTACATAAGATTAATTTGAAGATTAAGTGAGAAATGTCTGTGAAATTCCCAGCACATACTTAAAAAAATATACATTTTTTTAACCTTTATTTATTTTTGAGACAGAGAGAGACCAAGCATTAACGGGGGAGGGGCAGAGAGAGAGGGAGACACAGAATCAGAAGCAGGCTCCAGGCTCTGAGCCATCAGCCCAGAGCCCGTCGCGGGGCTCGAACTCACGGACCACGAGATCGTGACCTGAGCCGAAGTCAGACGCTTAACTGACTGAGCCACCCAGGCGCCCCTCCCCAGCACATATTTTTAAGTGCACAGTTTAATAGTTTTTAGTATACTGGCTCATTTTTAATTGTCAAAAATATTAGATTTATTGCTATTATTATCAGCATCTCATATCACTAGAGTGTGAGCTTCTTAAGGTATGACGCTTATTCATCTCTGAATCCTCATACCTAGTGTTGTCCTTTTTTGAGGAGGATAATATACCTGGTATTTGTCCTTTGTTTTCCATCCCTGTACATATAGAATCAACCAATCGATTAAATTACTTCTCATGGTTCCACTGTAAATCGCTTTAACCAAGCTGTGCCTGATTCCTACCTATAGGCTAATCAAGGGTTCTCATCTTCACAAACTGCTTTCATTCTTCAAAATAACCTAGATCTTGTCTTTTAGCTCAATGGTTTACTAATTAGTAGCAAAAGGATCTCAAGTTTGAAAGTTTGATGTAATTATAATAAATTATAATAATTATAATTTTACTATATAATTATATATAATTATATATAAATTATAATAAAAGAAAAAGCCAGATTTTACACTGGGAAACCACAGGATCCAGGACATTCAGACATTCAGAGTATAAATTACAGCTCACCCTTCCTGCAGACATCCAGAGGCCATTTTGCAGTGGCTAAGCACACAGCATCTAAAATCAGAGACTTACGTTTGAACTTTGAACCCACCATGGACAAGTCACAAATCCTTCTGTCCTTAGTTTCCTCATCTGTAAGTGGCCCTATTAATAGGACTCTCCTCTTAGGATTGTCAAAAGGGCTAAAAAGAAATGCACAAAGCTTACAAGGGTTTAGAACAGGCCATGGCACACAGCAAGAGCTCATTAAATGTTAGCTGTTATTACCATCCTTTGTATACATGATTATTATGATTATAAAACTATACATCTGACAAAGTATAAAGATTCACACTTTGAATCACGATAAAAATTTCAGGCAACTGAAGGGAGAGACCTTTTAGACATCCTACAACTGCTTTTTTAAATATTTTTTTTCCAGTTCAGTCATTTTATTAACAATGATAAACTAGATTATGCTGTGGTTTAAAAAGAAAAGTCCAACAAACGTTTCTCTCGCTCTTCCAGATGACAGAAAATAGGACACTCCAGTGTTGCTCATCTCCACATGCAGCCTTCATTCTTACCTGCTTGAACCGGAAGGCATCTCTACCTCAACATGCATGTGCATGGCTGATGGGAGGGATGAGCAGGCTGGGTAGCTGAGCTGTAACTGACACACTCTACTCCCTTTCACAGGCCTTGGCCAAAGCGAACTGTAGAGCATACCTATCCTCAGGGAAGCAGGTGGAGAAAAGCCGCCCACCCAACTGTCGGGAGGCAAAGGAGAACCAGACACTGAAGAGGAGTCCTAATGCCTGCCACAGTTGTGAGTGAGTATGACAATCACTTGTGTGGTGACCAGGTCTTGGCATTTATAATGTCTCGAAACTCTTAATAGAAAGCTGTCATTACATCATAAATCCAACAGAACACTTAACAAAATTCCAAAGCAGATGTTAAAGGTTGCAAAAAAAAAAAAAAACAAAAAAAAAACAAAAAAAAAAAACCCTGCTAAAACATACTTAATTCACATACAATTCTGTGATTTATAGTAGCTTATTTTCCCACCCTAAACTCTGATCTTAATTCATGCAAGAAAAAAAGGGGGTTTCCTCTTTTTTTTATCCACAGAAAAGCAAAAAGGGCTGTTCTAATTCTCAGGTCCAAGGAAATGTGGGTTTGGATTTTAGTCAATAGGATCGTGTGATTTGCATTGGGCAGGCAAAAAAACCAACAATTACCTTCACACAGGAAAGAGGTGCCCCTATTTTTCTGGCTCCTTCCAGTTTCCCTCCGCTTTCTTCAAAAATGATAACTTTCTTATAATTCTCCTGCTTGTTCAAGCTATCTCCCCAGTTTTCTTTTTCCTTTCACTGTCAAACTACTAAAGCAAGTTATATCTCCTGACTCTTGTTCATTATTCTCTGTTTCCTCCTACCATGTAACTTTTGAATTTGATCCAAATCAGCACCTCCAATCTCAATCATCCAGCTACATGGATGTGACGTCACTTGAATATCTTACTCCACAAATCTAGAATCGCACCCAGAATTTCCTCCAAAGCCAGGTCTCTCTGTTTCATTATTTTAGTTAATATTCTGCCCAAGTTGTAATTGTCAATTAACTCTGATTTCCTCATGTTTCTTGACTCTAAATTTTATCTGGTCCCAGGCTTACTTAATTCTTTTTATGAAATCTTTTTTTGCATACTCCTCCCTCTCCGGTCTTTATCATCATTATACCTAGTAACTCATACCTGGACCACTGAAATCATCTTCTAACTAATCTCCCTTTCTCTAGGCTTTTCTATCTCCTGATTTCAGCATGCTACCTGCACAGTCATTCCAAAACATTACCTTTATTAAGTTAATCTCCAGGAAAGGGAAAGACTCTTTTATAACTACCACTGCATACAGTATAAACAACCATCTCCTTTTCATCATTGGGAGTTTTGTCATGGGGCGTGACTCCCTCCCAAACAAAACCAAAGCACTCACTGATTTTAGGAAAGATCACCTAATTTCTCTTTCTCTGCCTTTCCCCATCCATTGTCCCTACCTAGCATATTATCTCCCACTTCAAATCTCACTTGTCATTTAAAACCTAGAACCAATTCATCCATAAACTCTTCCTGAACCATGGTTGGCTCTGTAAATAGAACTTAATTTGTATACAACTATGTAATCCCAAAGCAGCATCCCACAGCATGACACTCAGGTGTATTCTGTGTAGTCAACATGGTGTTGCTGTTGTTGTTGCTGTTGCTATTGTTTAAAATTTAATACTCTGAGGGACTACATATCCTCTTCAGCTTCCTTACCACTTGAGTTTGAGAACCCTGGTCTATGCTGTGCCATGCTGGTGGCATCATTTCATAATTTTTGTCTGTGATTTTTAAACATATGCTTTGTTTATTTTTCCAACTTGTACGTTTCCTAAGGTCAGAGAAATGTTTTTATACAATTAAAATTTTAAATAGGGCAAGATGAGAAAACATTTATAAACATAATTAGCCAAAGAGTTGTTGGCTGTTCTGTTTCTTTTACCCCAAGTTCTGCCAGCACCAACACCAGGAGACATCTTTAAGCCATTCAGGAACCAACATGGTTTTATTACTGGGGAAGAAAAATCGTTCCATAAATCTCTTCTTTCTTCTTTTCTCCTTTCCCCACCCAACTGATAACTTTTATTTTTGTATTAATTCATAGATTTCTTCAGCCCTTGATCCCGATTTAATATTCAAACAAAAAAATCTATATGTAAAAGCATCCATTTGGGAGCTCTTCAAAGCCCGTATAAGACAAGTAGTTGTTAGAGAGAGTAGATCCAATATAAAGAAATGAGCAAAAATCATTTCAAAGAAAAAAAATATGGAAATTCAGCAGAGAGGGGAAAAGTAATCTTAGTGTTTATAATGGCTTGGAAATAAAAGAGGAAAAATATTTACAGGAAATACTTTGAGAAAAGAGCAAAAATAGGAATATAGTAGTGATTGAAAGAGCAAATTAACTAATATTTTTGAGTATCTAATGCCCGCCAAGATTTCACACACCTTCTATCATAGTGACCATACAAGGTTGATGTGATTGTTCTTATCCTCAGTAAGGATCCTTTGTAGAATTTACCTGAGGCTACACAACTCGGTAAATAATAGCATCATGACCCAAACCTGGATCTGTCTGACTTGAAGCCTGCATTCTTGGAACTTGGCTACACAGCCTCCTAATAAAATAAAGTAGAAATAGTAGGCTTAGTAGATGACAATTGGCCCAACAGTTTATATTAATTAATAAAAGCTTTCAACTTTATTCAAAAAGAAGTAGAAGCCCCAGAATAAAAATTCTAACACTGGCATAAGAAAAATTATGATTAAGAAGAACTATTCTAATGTGAAATGAGTAAGAAGTGGGCATCAGGCATAGCAAAGCAGCAGTCTGGAGAGTCCTCGACCTGGGACAGGACTTGGAGATAACGAACACACAAAGGCAGGAAATTCTAGCGAGACCACACTAGTGAGGGCCGAAATTAAAGTTGACTTTGTAAAGTGGTTCAGATTTTTTGGATGAGGATTTTGCAATATAGTTCGATATCCATTAAAATTTACATGCCTTATGTGAAACAGAAATCTCAACCTCTGGAAACTTAACTCAGAAAAATAATACAAAACGTAGGGTGCTGGGAAGACAGGAGCCTGCATGAAGAGAAATGAACATAGCTGTGCTTATATACAAACAAAAACAAAAACAAAAACAAAAAACAAAAAAACAAACAACAAAAAACTGGTAATAATATGAATATCCAATTTTGGGGAAAATATTGGTAAACTATGGGATATTATATAAGCCATTGAAGTGCTAAATGTGATTGCTTAGAAACCTTAGAAAAGTACTTAAAATAGGCTAAAGGCAAAAAGAAAAGCATTAATCATTTCGCAACTATAATAATGGCTACTATTTTTGAGTACTTACTATGTGCCAAATTCTGATCTAAAAGCATCACATGCATTAACTCATTTAAACCTAATAACTACTCTTTTCTATGAGGAAAGTGTTATCATCTCCATTATGTAGAAGGGAAATCTGAAGGTAACTAACAACAGGTTTGTGCCCCAGGTCACACAGCTACTGAAAGTATGGGACAGGTTTCCAGCCCATGCAGTTTGGTTCTAAAGCCCAAACAATTAACAACCACAGTGTTAATGCTGCCTCCATAATTACAAAATCTGCAATTTAATGAATGCGGAAGTGAAATATATAGATAAATATTAAGAAATATTTCTGAAGAGGAATTAGTACAACTTGGAAGTAAGATGAAAGTAGGCAATGGAGTAGATTTATTAATTTATTTTGTTCCTAATCTGTGTAAGGGCCTGTACTGTCATAATAAGAGAGCTCTCTGGCAATGCTTTCATCCAATCCTTCCTGGAGTGTTAAATTAATCTTGTGGTCCTTTCCACATTTTTGTTTTAGAGACATTAAAATCTCATAGTTAATACTGATCATAGGTAACTAGCCACATCTAGTTGAAATTTATACATACAGGCTCACAGAAACTTTCATCCACAAAACAAGACATTATAATGACATAAAAATAGTGAAGTATAAACAAACAACCAGTAATAGGAATAAAATTATTCCCCCAGCTCCGTCAAAAAAAAAAAAAAAAAAAAGTTAAACTCTTAAATTTATCACGTATGCCTTAAAGTAGTGAGCATTTCGTACCATAATCTAATTTCTTTGAACTAAAATATGATTCAACATTGTAAAGAGATTAGTGAACATTCGAATTTTCAAGTTAGATTTAATCCCTCAGCATCTTGGGGGATTATGGTAAAGAGAACCACATTGTTTTCTTTAGGATAGGACTGTATAAAATGATATATAATCAAATATTTCTTCAATTAATCCATGTCTTATGACCTACTACAAATAAATCCCAAAGGACTACTGCACTAAACGATGTTACATCTAACGTCTGCAAACCACAAACTGTCACTGTAATGTGACATTTCACTTCAACCCAATTTCAAGACTATAACCCTCCAATTCTCAAAGGTAATTTAAACTGTACTCAACTTTAAAAGGTTTCAACTTCAGTTAATGCCATCTTCATTGTTGCTTGGACATTACATACCTAAAATATTAGGGACAAATTAATGTAGTAAAGCAACCAGAGGCTCTGTTATCAACAAAAGAGACATTTTTCTCGTGTGACTCCTGGAAAACGAGTTTTTTTCACTTTATAGACACACCATATGTATTGTTTTCATAGGCATCAAGAAATTATCAACCTAACACCTATAAAAAGAGAATAGTTAAAGCCTCTGCATAATGAACACTGAAGCAAACCATATATATTACACATACAAATTTTCAAAACACTCCTATCACATACCATTTAAAAGGAGCTCATGTGATTGAGTGTTGTAAGCCAAGGAATTTTATCCATTGTTTCTAATACTGTTTCAAATGGAATCATTTGAAACCTTGATTAAAAATGTATACTGGCATGTCAGGTAAAGTATTAGGGAATAGAAATGTGCTTTTTAAGACCCATGATACAATTTTTTGCTATTGGAGGAACAGAAAGTAAGAAACAAAATACCAACGTAGGTTTCAAAATAGCAAAGCTTGCCACAGCACCCATCCTCAATTTTCTCCTACCAGAGGTTATATAAAGAAATAAAATTACCAAATGGAAGAGCATACCGAGGCATACAGCAGCATTGTAAAAATCAATTTAAGAAGTACAGCTGCAGTTGTCTTTCCTGGGTTTTTAATTATGTGTTTGTTTGCCATGGTGGCCTAATTTAGTCAAGAAGATGAGCCAACATTAAAAGCTGGTAGGAGAGGTAAGTAATCCCCAGGGTGGGCTGCTTGTGCTCAAGAGTTTAAAAGCTACATATACAGAGGCAGAAGCCAAGGCACATTTGAGAAGGGGGTCCACATGACAAACAGTGAAAGGCGAGCAAATCAAATTTTTCACCATTAGTTGAACAACAACTGTGACAGGTTTAGCGCTTAGCATTTTCATTTGTGTGCTCAAATTTGGTTATCTGTCCTCTTTTATGCAAATGCGATGTGACAGGAGAAGCTGGGAGCAGTGGAGCAGGCCAATCACTCACAACAGGGGCGAGGGGCTGCTCAGCTGAGAGGCCGGGATTAAATGGACTGAATGCTGATGGATAAATGACAGGAGCGGAGCTGAAAGCCTCATGAACTGATTTAAAACTTCTAAGGGAGGATGCCAAGAATATAATTATGCTTTATGCCCCAGCCTAAACTGTCAAAAATAAAAAGATAAAAGAAGAATATAAATTGTACCAAATGAATATTATCAGCATTCATAATTTAACTAAACCCAACATGTTTATCCTACCCTGGAAAATAGATAAGATTGGAAAGCTGTGCTTTTCTACCACAGGCCTTGGGACTGAGGCAAAGTTTAAAAAATTTAAAAGCAGAGCACGGTGGAAGGAAATCCATGTCGCAGCCCTCTCCTTAAAGGGCTTCCATCTCCAGCAGCGCAGAGGCCCTCTCTGCAAAGGGGGTACAGTCAGTTCACCTTCCACTGTCTCTCTGCAAAGAGCTGGAGGTTCAGGGTGGCACCTCCTTCATGCCTGGAGCCTCAGAGCACAGTCACCAGCACCTAGGAGATCCTGAGTGACATTTCCATGAGGTTGTAGGCTGTCTGCATTCTGCCCAACCAGCACTAACAGTCCATGATTCTATCAAGCCAGAAGGGTTGGAAAACACTAGAGCTTATTGTCTCATTTGCTTCATGTAGGTCTTACAATGTTATTGTCTCTACAAGTTCCTAATAGAATGTTCTATAACACTAAATTTCTCAGAAGGTAGATTCTCCTATCTGAAAACAGGGGTATGAACTATCATCCTTGGTTTCTTTCAGCATCTGACTACAATTTCTCTATTATCACTTCACTGCACGCGCGCGCGCGCACACACACACACACACACACACACACACACACACACACACATATCCCTTTCTGGGAAGACATCAATGATGTAAGACAAAAAGACAGAAAAACCCATGGTTGTGTACTCTGTGGATAAATACATACATGAAGGGAAAATATAATCTTAAATTCTCTTCATCAAACAGAAGAATACCAAGCAATACGATACAACAGGAAGAGACACAGAAAGTAAAGATGGTAACAAAGGCAATCGTGTTTAAATGAGCTACATAATACTCATACTGAAGAAAATAAATACATAAATTTAAAACATAATTTGTCCCAATCAATTGATGCTATTAGCTAATAGACATTATTTTTACTTTGTAAGAAACATTTCTTTATAAGAAACATATTTTGTTACCTTGGTCTACCTCTTAAAGTTCATCATGGTTTACCACAAAATTAACTACTGTAGAGAATGTCACAAAATTCAGAAAATATTAATTGCTATACATAACGTATTTAACAAAAACAACAGAATAAAAATACCAATTCTTGTGCAAAAGACTTGACCTTAATATGCTCCTAAGAAATAATTAAGCCTATCTTTGCAAGACTAGAATAATATAAATAAAACATTTATTACTAAACTAACCTCTTAATATTTTTTATGAACGTAAAAATATGTATGCAGAAAAGCATTCAAATCATATATATCGATGACATTTTACAGAGTAAATACACCTGTAGCCACCATCAAGATCAAGAAATAGAGCATTACCAGCACTGCAGAAACCCTTGATATGCTCCTTCTCAGCCACTAACCCTTCAAATGTAACCACTCTTTTGAATTCCATCAGCACAAATCTCTTTTTCTGTTTTTGAAATTCATACAGATCAAACCATACAAAATCTACTCTTCTGGTCTGACCTCATTTTTAGGAAGGTGGGAATGTCCGACTTCTTTACGCAGTATTATATCTGGGACATTTATCCATGTTGTTGTGGAAGGGCAGTTTATACTTTTTCATTGCATAATATTCCATTGGATGTACAGAATATTCTACTCTGACAAACACTTGGTTTGTTGCTGAACATTCCTGTACATTCACTTTGGGACATATATATTTTCATTTCCATGGAGTACATATTTAGGACTGAGATTGCTGGGTCATTGCCTCTGCATGTATATTTTAATATGAATACACGGCTTTAGTAGATCTGGCCTAATAACTTTCTAAAGGAGGACAAACACTTTTTATATAGTAGGAAAATCTCACCATGCCCTGTGAAATTTTCTTTTAGGTTACAAAAAAATTAGCAAGAAAAAAATTAACCAAAATTAAATACACATGCCACAGACACAATTCTCAGCCGGAAAATAATGCACCTAAATTGAAACCTGGATTGATTTCTCTTAGCTCTGCTGATAGTATTTATGCCTCACCAGGAGAAGAAAGGAGTGGTAGTCATGGCTGGCAACTTGGACGCAGGCTGCTTAGAGCTCATTGAATGAACTAGAAAATGATCAGTTCATTGAGTGGTTTCCCCAAAAGTGTGCCGTGTGACTAAACCTAGGTATATTCCCACAAGTCCCAACTGTATGTGGCAGATACAGGACCCACACTATGTTATTCAGAACATGAGCCACACTTTTATTCATCTAATAGATCTGGGTTTATCCTTTTAGAACAACAAAAGGCCTGTTGTTTGATTTATAAATGTGTTTTTTCAGTGGGTAAACGGACAGAGCCCCCGCTGTTCAGTCTCATGGCCAGTTTCATACAGGTGAGGGCTTGGACGACACTGTAAGTCAATCACGATACTAATGAGGTTCCTCTACTGCTGAAATGGGGCCACACAGCTTAAGAAGGAAATCCAGCTCCTAACGCTATCTACCAGGCATGCCAAGACATGGTCACAACTGAAAACATCAGCAATCTCCAAACAACATTCAAGTTTATATCAGCAAATTTACAGTCTGTGTCACACTCACTTCTTCCCAAGCTTTCCATAGCTCACAAGGAGGAGGAGCTGCGATCTGGATCTGTTCCCTCCAAGAAGGCCCTTCATCTGAGACTTTGCCCCACTTTCTCCCCAGAAGCAGTCGTGGTCTGTGGTGTTTTCTTCTATTGGAGTGGAGGGTAGTTCGCACACATTGGAAATGAAATCTTCACCCACTGTACGCAATCAGCTTATCTTCCCCTGGGTTCCACATCACCTTTCTTCTGGCAGCTGACTCCTCTTGTTCACCTGACCAGGTGATCTTGATTGTCATTCTCATAACTTCATATTTAACCTCACTGCCATTCCCCAGCACGAGATACTATTTATGTCTCTATTTTCCTAGAGAAGCTAGGTCCTTTCCTGGGATGTCCTTGATTTCAGGCCACCCCTTTCGAAATCCACACACAAATTCCTTCATGAACCCCTCCAATCCCCAACCCCCTTCCCAGTCAGTGTGCCCTCTTCCATTCTCTCTGAATGTCCAGTCTTGATTAGCATGGTTATGTCATCTCTGCCACCAGGTTGTTTCCTGGTGTTATCATCAAGACATATTTAAACTTCCATCTGAAATGCCTCATCCTTCCTCTCCCAGGCAGTTCAAATTATGTTTCCACCATTTGACTCAAGTTTCTTAAACAAACATCAGAATTCTCATTAACTATTATATTTCATTTTTTTACACTCTACCTCAACCAAAACAATACGAAAAATATAAATAATTTGTGGGGAGAAATTATTTTTCAAAAGTGCCAGCATACCTAAACTATCCTTCTCCACCAGACACATTTTTATTCATCCGTTAACACTCAGCTCAGATGTCATCTCTGTAGAACCTGCAGCAACTCCTTGAGACAAAGTTAGTCATTCATTTTTTGAGATTCATAAGACCATTGCAGCATTTAGCATGTTGTATTGGAATTATACCTGCTAGGATATATGCCATCTCCACTGGGCCATGAACTCCACAAGAGCAAGGGCTGTGTCTGTTCATCTTTCTATCCTCCATTTCAGTTCAATTCAGCAAATATTCAGCACGCAGCACTGTGTCAATTTCAAAGTTGGTACTTAATAAATATTTCATGAGAGAATGGAAGAGTGAAGGGAGATAAATTTACATTCTTTTAAAACTCTTTCAAAAAAGTTCTGTCAGAACCTTCCTTTTTCATTCTCACATCCAAAAGGAAAAAGTGTGTTCTTACAAAATCCATATTTAGATCAGGGAAACTTGAGGTTTGTTTTTCCAAGTTTATTTTATGTTTATAAACGTAAGTTTACGTGATGAATAACTTGAATTATATGGCATTGCACAAGTGGCCTTGGAGGTAATCTAGTCTAGGGAGACAGCTAATAAATGACACTCTCAGTGCTGCTCTCCACCTCCTGCACCCATAGCAGACAGCACTAATCGATCATGGCACGCCTTCTCATTAAGCCCAGACTCAGCCTTAGAATTCTCCACTCAGCACTTAACAAACAGGCTGCTCTCTAGAGTTAGTGGTCACGATGAATCCTGCTTGTCACTCTTGGTCTATTCTCTCTTATTACAGATAAGCAAAGAGAGTCCCAGAGAGGTTAAATGGCTTTGCCCAGGTCATAGAGCTAATTAGTAGTAGAGGCTGAACCAAACCCTTATCACCTAAGACCCTTTCCACGAGAACACACTTTTTATTTCTATACTTGATTAATAGGAATGAATACTTCATAGAAAATGTTAGTTTTGTTTATTTTATGTACATATGTGTTATATACTAGATTATATGTTATAGATAATGGTTTAGAGCCTTGGCTTGCTATCTCTCAACCAATTGTGTCAACGGACCAATGTATCATAAAGACCTCATTGGTATGTCATACCAATCCAATCTTCCCTTAAAGCCATGGAGGCATAGTTTTTAAAAAACTAACAATAGCTTAGTCCAGCTCTCTGGAACAAACACTAATTTTTTTTTTAATCAAAAGTGAAGTGCCTCTAAAGTTTGCCATAAAAAGTTGTAAAACAGGGAGTGTGGGTGATGGGTATTGAGGAGGGCACCTTTTGGGATGAGCACTGGGTGTTGTATGGAAACCAATTTGACAATAAATTTCATACATTGAAAAAAAAAGTTGTAAAACACAAAAGGATGCAATGAAAAAGAAGCACTGGTCAGTTTAACTGTTTGATATCTTTCTTAGAGCTTCTTTTCAAAAAACATTGATTGATTGATTGACTGACTGATTTTGAGAGCGAGCAAGTGAGCGAGCAGGGGAGGTGCAGAGAGAGAAGGAGAGAGAGAATCCCAAGCAGGCTTCATACTGTCAGCACAGAGCCCAATGCGGGGCTCGAACCCACAAACCATGAGATCATTACCTGAGCTGAAACCAAGAATCAGTGCTTAACTGACTGAGCCACCCAGGCACCCCTCCTTTTTATAGCTTCTTATCATATCGAAGACATATTTGAAATTAGAATATAAGCAAGAGTTGTCACCTATGTTAGTGTTTCAATTGGTTGTTCAATTAGTAACTTTAAACTTTCTCTTCACATTTTCCTCTTCCATTGCAGTGTCATTGCCACCAGTACAAGTGGGGTCAGGTAGGAGTTCAAAACTTCTTATTAGTATTTTTTTAAGCTGCTCAAATGCTGTAGTTATCTATCTTTATCATACATAAATGCTTATTATGTGTAAAAGAATGTATGTAAAAGAAAACCAAAAATATATTAAGAAGTAAGTGTAAGCCATTGTTTTCTTTTCCAGAGTATAAGCTTCAAATT
This sequence comes from Panthera tigris, assembly GCF_018350195.1. Taxonomy (NCBI): domain Eukaryota; kingdom Metazoa; phylum Chordata; class Mammalia; order Carnivora; family Felidae; genus Panthera; species Panthera tigris. The sequence continues at coordinate 52,680,164 of NC_056660.1, forward strand.
CTCCAAAGGGGTAGACTTGTTTCTTCCCAGTGGGCCAGCAGGGGTATAAGAAAGAAACCGAGAAAGTTGAAATAAATTAAAATCTCAGATTCCTTAGCCTCTTTTTCTTTGAGTAGCAAAGTGAAAAGTACTCTCAAAGAGTCAACACCCAGGATACCTCATTACCAGAAGTAGAGAGGCAAATAAGAAAGAGAGTAAAGAAAAAGCAACCCCACAGCCCAAGAATAGATGAAAGAAGACAAGCTAAATTCTTAGACATGGAATCACACAAAGGTTAGCCATTTGAGGAAAAATGAAATAAACCATTAGCAAATAACAATGATAGCTTTTTGTGGGGGGAAGTATCTGACTTTTATGGACAAAGAAAAAGTGCTTATAACTGACCCCTGATTGATATTTGGGCAACATTATTTCAATGCATGACTTACAGGTGTAGCAGACTTATGACAGTGGCCCTGTAGAAATGCCTCTTCAAAGATCTGAGGTAGCAAAGGAAAGCATCAACAATCCTATTTTTGCAACAATACCTAGGAGAAATTGTGATGGCAATTATTACAGTTATTTACCTACTGCTTCTCAGACCCAGTCCGACCCTTCTATATTTGGCTTTAACTGTGTGTCTCCAAACTACATTTGCCAGACTAACTGCCGATAGGAGGCACTGCTGGAAGACTTACAGGGAGAAGAAGGGGAGAAGAGACGCTCCCACTTCAGTCTTTTTTTTTTTTTTTTAAATGTTTATTTATTTTGAGGCGGGGGAGACACAGAATTTGATGCAGGGCTTGAACTCACGAACCACGAGATCATGACCTGAGCCGAAATCAGCCACTTAACCGGCTGAGCCACCCAGGCGCCCCCCACCCCCAACTTCAGTCTTATGTGCATCCTTCCAGCATCTTTTTCAGCTGCGTGTGATCCCCTTAGAAGTCCAAACACCAGCTGTGAGTCAGTTCTCTTCCGTGACAGCTATCTGTTCCCTTCTATTCTTTGCTGTTGAAAGAACAATGACTGCCTCCATTACTTTTAAGCTGTTGTAACGAACACTCCATTACCTATTTTTGTAAACTGTTACATGAAATTTATCACTGGGAGACAAGAAGGCAACATGCTATATATGCATGAACTGAATAAAAGATGCACAGTGACCAATCACAGACAGACTTAGAAAGAAGCAATGTGATTGTTTACTGATCATGATGCACATCTCTTATTTACGCAGTCATTTGTGGACTTAAGAGATAGTGATGAAGTTAGTACTTTAAACACTCACAGTTAATACACTATGGTAACTGATTGTGAATCGTAGTGTGTGGGACTGGTGTTATTAAAACTGTGGTAAGTAAAATTCATGTACATTGGGGTAGTCTAGAGCAAAGACTGCCTGTAGTTATTTGTATTAAGACTCAACTATTTGGGGGCTCCTGAATGGTTCAGTTGGTTAAGTGTCTGATGTCAGCTCACGTCGTGATCTCATTGTTCTTGAGTTCCAGCCCTGCATAGGGCTCTATGCTGACAGCTCAGAGCCTGGAGCCTGCTCCAGATTCTGTATTTCCCTCTCTCTCTGCCCCTCCCCTGTTCGCACTCTCTCTCTCAAAAATAAATAAACATTAAAAAGTTTTTGTAAAAGACAAGTATTTGAGGGTTCATAACTTAATTTCTTTTGAATCATAATTTATCCATTTCAACAAATGTACCTCCAAACAGACCTGACTAACCTTTACTTTTGAAGCAAATTCATGGAAAATTTTCAAACGAGGGTTATCCATTTCCTTCTATTCTTTATTCCTTCATTCTATTGACACCTTTCCTAGAGTTCACACACTAGACATGAGTCATGGTGGCTCATGCCCGTTAGCCTATTTTCACTGTGGGATGCTCTATTCAGCAGACTTTTGTTAAGCACAGCCAACGATTACATGAGAGTGGGTACCTGATACAGACATAGATTATAGTTGTCTGGGACAAAGTTTGAGTCACTGTTTACAGTTCTCCATAATTTCCTGTTTTAGAATTTTACACCCATGCTCTTTCCCATGAGACATTGCTTTATTAGAGTAAGAAGAGTATATTTTTACCATATTGGTGGCTTTGGCTGTGCCTTGCTTGAGCTGATGCAATATGGGTAGATGTGACAATGTACCAGACTGATGTCTCAAGAAGCATGACTTATTCGATTATCCACCATGAGAAGAGAATGCCCCAGAATGAACATATATGAAACATAGCTGAAGGCAACCCGTAGCCTCAAGCAAAGCTTCTCAGTTGACTCCAGTTCTAGATCAGCTGAATCACTGTCAACCTATAGACATGCAGAAGAATAAAGCCTTATTGTAAGCTACTGGGTTTTTTGGATGTTTTCCTACACATCTGTAGTTTTTTTGTTTGTTGTCATTGTTGCTGTTGTTTTTGCAATAGTTGATTGATGTAGGACAACAGAGTGCGTTTAGCCAATTAGAAAATCCCTCCAAAAATGTATATTGGAAAATACAGAAAAGTGGAAGGATCAGAATGGAGTAGAGACACAGAAAAGGATGAGATATTATGGAAAAAGAGGCACAGAGTAATGTTACCAACCTTGACTAATTTTGGAATTCCAGGCCATATATACCTCTGAAGCCAGTTTTCTCCAAGACATTGAGCCCACAAGGGGTACCTGAAGCAGCCTGAGTTCTTTGCAACACGAAGAGTTCAACTCTCACTATTCCACAGCTTCCATGCCTCCTAAGATCAGGGCTTCAGAGTATATTAGAAGCAGATGGAGGGGAGAAAGAGAAATGATGAGACTTTCCATAGCATTCTCTATATCTAAAGCAGACCAGGTCTGAGGGCAAATCCAATTCATCCTTCTGAATAAGGCACTGGGAGTAGATGGTAGAACTAGCCTGCATCCATTTTCCTTATAACTATGTGGGCCTTTCCTTTGCCCTAAGACATGGAGCCCATAGGAAGTATTCTATTCTCTGAGCCTTTCAGATAAGTAAAAATACATTAAGCCATTACCATATTCCAAGAAAATCCTTAATCCACATAATTTCGTCAGATTTTCTCAATAGTTCAGTGAGAAGGTGGTATTTTTTTTTACTTCCATTTTACATATGAGGAGACTGAGATGGACACTGTAAATTAGTTGCTTGAGGTCACATAGTGACTAAACCCCAGGTGTTCCACCTCCATTCTCCAGTCATCTTATACCGGTTGTTTTTAGGAAGTAGCGGCAGGAACCAAAGTACCAACTCTTGCCCTGGAAAGATTTTCATTACCCTAATCATCAAGATACAGTCCTTGAAAGAAGCAAACAGTTCAGGGGGGTGGGAGGGAATCTTTTTCTTTTACTCACAACAAGCATAGACAAACACATTTTTCCCTTACACTGGATGTTTTTATTCTGGCACTAGGCTTTGTTATTCTGTCTTCCTTCCCTGGGATTCCCCCCCTCCTCAATAGTCCTTCCTACACCTTTTTTTATTTTATAATTTCCTTTCTTCTGAGTGGCCTGAATGGCTCAGTTGGTTGAGCACTGGACTCTTGATTTAGGCTGAGGTCATGATCCCAGCTTCATGGGATCGAGCCCCACTTCGGGTTCCATGCTGAGTGTGGAGCCTGCTCAAGATTTTCTTTTCCTCTGCCTTTGCCCCTCTCCCCTACTTGTGTTCTCTCTCTCTCTCTTTCTCTCTCTAAAAAAAATTAAATAAATAAAATATAATTTCCCTTCTCCCTTTCCCCAGAAAAATCCAGGGTAGCCTAATCCATTTATTTGACAAACATTTGGGTGCTTATTACTATCAGCAAGTTACTTACATTTTGTAATGGACAATTACAATATTCCAGCAATGTTAAGATTTCTAGGGATTGGGTGAAAACAGTAATCCACATATCCTAACACCTCACAGCTGCCTCAGTTCTGAGCAAAAGAACTTTCTATCAAAACTGACTTGAAACACAGAATTCCATTAGTTCCATGCATTTCTTTCGGCTATATCACACTTGGGCAGTCCTCAAATGATGGGGCTGTGATGACTATGTTCTCATGTGCTCTGTCACTCTTCTCACAACTCATTCTGCCATCATTTCCACCGTGCACCCTGAAATGTCTATCAGTTACAAATTCTCTTACGTTCTTCCCTCCTTCCCATTGACTCTCTTCCTTCAGTCTGTAAAATATGGACCTTTCCTTTGCTTTACCCAGCAAAGTCTTCAAGCTACCATCCTAAATTTTGCCTCCCATTCTGAATTTCCTACATTCATTCTCTACCAAACATCAGTCTGACTTCTCCTTCCATGAAACTGCCCGTGGGCTTTTGAATCGGCAAATCCACGGGTCCTCGCTGTTCTGATCTTACGTCTTATTTTATCAAGCCCCCATGTGTGATGTTCTCGTCCTCATTGGCTTTTGTGACATCCTTTCAATTAGGTCTTCTTTTTTTTTCCTAGCAACTCATTTTCATCTACTCCTCTGGCCCTTGCACATGTTGGGGTTTACCATCCTTAGTTTTCCTGCTTTGCATGCTACCTGTCCTAACTGGGAAATCTCATTCATATAGTGCCTCTGGTTCTTAGGCGTGTATCTCCGTCCCAGACTTCTCTCCTATACTTTGGGTAGCAGACATCTGCCTACAGGATATTTCTGTTTTGATATCCCATGAGGCCCTGAAGCTCAACATGTCAGACATGAATTCAACTCCTTTTCTTGTTCTACAAACTTTCTCCCAATCCCACAGGCCCAACTCAGGGTATGACACAGCCAAACTTGGTTGCTCAGCCTAGAATCCAGGAGTCTCCGTGCCCCTACTATGCCCAGTGTCTCCCTTGCTTCCAGTACATCCTCCTCATCACTGTAAAAAATGAACTGCAAATATAATCACTTCACATTCCTCTGCCCTCATCTCTGTCTTCCACTCCATCCCCTTCTTTCTTCTAAACTTTCAAACCTTTCCATGCCTCCCCGACACCTTAGCATGATGAAATTCAATGTTCTTACCATGCTCTGAACCATGTTTCTTTCCAGACTCTTTGTATTCTAGCTTCCATTTCTTTTAAAACCCTTTACATTCCAATCGCTTCATGCTCCTGGCCACTTCTCTCAGTACTTTTCTTTTCTTTTCTTTTTTTAATTTTTAAATGTTTATTTTTGAGACAGAGAGAGACAGAGCACAAGCGGGGGAGGGGCAGAGAGAGAGGGAGACACAAAATCTGAAGCAGGCTCTAGGCTCCAAGTTGTCAGCACAATGTATGAAAGTTTATTTTCATAAATTGATATTTATGGGAATTTTTCCCCCTACATATCAGGAAAGAGAGTAGATAGAGCAGAAAAGGATTATAAAAGAGATGGCAAGATATTTGTTGACTCACTGGCTTGGGAGGTTTAGGGCAATAAGTAAAAGGAGCTGTGTTCGAGAAAGAACAGATGCTACGCATTGTGTCCCAGGAACAAAGACTGATGGAGCTGGAGAGGGGTCAGTGACTTCTTCAGACTGCAGTGCAGCACTGCCACCCTGAAGGTGTGGTGTGGGTAGGGGAGAGGCACTGTGAGGTCTGGGTGCACCCAGTAAAGCAGTGTTTTAACAGAGACCACTGTGATTGGCCATAGAGGCTGTGGTGAAGGGTCCAGTTGAATCTGGTGGGGAAGAATGTGAGGGGACTAGTTAAGGCAGATATTCAGGGAATGCTCAGGTGTAACTGGGAAAGAAGGTAAAGCAGAGGGGGTGCTATTCAGCAGTTGTACGGGGGGTGGGGAGACCATGCAGCAAATGATATTCTCACTAGCTGAAAAGAAAACTGAAGTCATCTAACGGAAACTCTGAGTTCTACTACCAAACTTTCCCAGAACACAAAATTTTCTTCCCCTCCTTGCTGCCAATTAAAATGGAGGACTTGTGTCTACTACTCTCTAAGGACACTCTTTCTAAATGTGCTTTGGATCTTTTCTTATCCTATGTTTTTAAACTACCATTATTGTTCATTCTATCTTATTAGAACTCCTTTCTGTAAAGATTTTAAAGTGTTTTTTGTCTTGTTTTTGTTTGTTTGTTTGTTTTTCGAGAGACAGAGAAAGCATGAGCAGGGGAGGGGCAGAGAGGAGGGGGAGAGAGAGAGAGAGAGAGAGAGAGAGAGAGAGGATCCCAAGCAGGCTCCACACTGGCTCGAACTCACGACTCATGAGATCATGACCTGAGCCAAAACCAAGAGTCGAATGCTTAACCTACTGAGTCACCCAGGGGCCCCTCTGTAAAGATTTGAACATGATTGTCTGGCCTTCTATTATCCTACCTGCCTTGCAAACTACTAATCTCTCTCTCTTCCACCTTTAAAACTCTTCTAAAAAAACCTACCTGTACTCTGTTTCTATATCCTTATCTTCCTTTTACTCTTTAGCCTATTCATTTTGGCTCCCATATCCGTCATTAAAAAGCAAATAAGCAAGGGGCACCTGGGTGGCTCAGTCAGTTAAGTGTCTGACTTCGGCTCAGGTCATGATCTCCCAGCTCGTGAATTCGAGCCCCATGTCGGGCTCTGTGCTGACAGCTCAGAGCCTGGAGCCTGCTTCGGATTCTGTGTCTCCCTCCCTCTCTCTGTCCCTCCCCCACTCACGCTCTCAAAAATAAACATTAAAAAAATAATCAAAACAAAACAGAAACATTCCAGAGTCATTAATGACTCCCTTATCCTAAAATCCAATGGACATTTTTCATATTTCATCTTACTTTGCCTTGTAACATTTGACACTTTTATCACTCCCTCCTCCCTAAAACAAATTTTTGTTGTTGTTTTGGCCCCTATTTGTAATTACCATCCTGGTTTTCTTCCCACCTCTTTGGCTGTCCTAATTCTTTGCAGAATCTGCCTATATCACAGAAGTTCTTCATTCTATATGTGATCTCTAGGAATCTCAATCTTATAGATTAAGATTTCTATGCTAAATAATTCTCAAATTGTGTATCTCTGCATTGCAGTCACAGTGGGCTTCTTTCCGTTCTTCAAATATACCATACTTGGTCCCTGTATAGTATTTTTGTACAAAATTGTTCATTCTTCAAGAATATGCTCCCCCTCTAATAAGCTCCTACTCAGCTTTCAGATCTCAACTAAAAGATCACTTTTTGTGGGAAGACTTTCCTGACATCAAAGGTCAGGTTCATTCACTTTATACTCCATAAAATTCTGCTTCTTTCCTTCAGAGAATTTAATTTATAATTTTGCTTTTGTTCTATGTTTCTTTTCTCTTTTGAATGATTTCAACGTGCTCCCTGCCCCCCCCCCACAACCCCTGAACTATGGTAAAGGGCAAGAAAAGCAAGGTAAGTATCAGTTGTTTTCATCTTCACCCACCTTTCCATAGGCGAGCTCTGCCCTTCCTCAGTATGAAGTCTCTTTTAGGCAGCAGTGCTGACTGGAAGAGTAAAAGGTCAACATGTATGTAGAACTACTTCATTTACTGGCACTGGTTGTAGTGTAACCAGTGGGAGAAGTAAATCTGCAGTACTTCCAGAAATTCTCAAGCATGCAAACTCAATTGACTCCTCTTACAAATATACCTCAAATACTTGCTCTCCGGACCTTATTCTTTATGAGGAACACACATCTTTCCGAGACATTTCCCCAGATAGTGCCCTAAAATGGAAGTAGATGTTACTCTGCCTTTATGTTTTTCTCAAATTAAGCTTTTTGAGATAATTTAAATCCACATGCAGTTGCAAGAAATAAAGATCTCATGTATCCTTTACCAAATTTCCTCTCATGGTAATATCTTGCAAAACTATAAGATCACAACCAGCTTACTGACATTGGTAGTCAAGAGACAGAACATTTCCATTACCTTAAGGATCCCTCAGGTTGTCACACCCACCACCTCCATAATCCCCTGGCAACTACTATGTTCCCATCTTTATAATTATGTCATTTCAAGAATGTTATGTAAATGGAACCACACACTATGTAACCTTTGGGGATTGGCTTCTTTTCATTCAGCATAGTCTTTGGAAATTCATCCAGGTGTGGCATGTATTAATATTTCTTTTTTTGCTGAGTAGTACTTCATGGAATGAATGTATCAGATTAATCACTCACTCATTGGAAGTCATATGGGTTGTTTCCTGGTTTTTATTACGAACAGTTATGTACAGGTATTTGTGTGAAAAAAAAAGTTAAATGCCCAGGTGTACAATTATTGTTGGATATGATAACTGCATGTTTAGCTATTTAAGAAAACACTGTTTTCCAGACTGGCTATACAATTTAACGTTCCCACAAGCAATCTACGAGTGATCCAGTTTCTCTGCATCCTTGCCAGCGTTTGGTTTTGTCACTATTTTTTCTTTGGCCATTCTGATAATATGTAAGGATATCTCATTGTGGTTTTAATTTCCACTTCCCTAATGGCAGATGTCGAATATCTTTTCATGTGCTTGTCACCTGAACATTACCTTCAGTAAAATGTTTGTCTTTTGCCCATGTTCTAGTTGGATTGTTTGCTTTTTATTGTTGAACTTTAAGAATTATATATTCTGGGGCACCTGTGTGGTACAGTCGGTTGAGCATCTGACTCGGTTTCAGCTCAGGCCATGATCGTGAGTTCGAGCCCTGCATCAGGCTATGTGCTGACAGTGTGGAGCATGCTTGGGATTCTCTCTCCCTCTCTTTGCTCCTCCCTTGCTCGCTCTCTCAAAGTAAACATGTATTAAAAAATAATTATATATTCTGTATCCAGTGCTGACACATACTAGATGTGGATTGTAAATAATTTCTCCCACTTTTGTAGCCTATGTTACTATCTATCCTCTTAACAGATTCTTTCACAGAGCAAGTTTTGATTAAGTCCAATTTATCATGCTGTTATGGATCATACTTTTGGCATCAAGTCTAAACTTTTGCCTAGTCCTAGATCCCAAAGAATTTCTCCTTTATCCTATTTCCTTCAAGTTCTGTAGTTTTACATTTAAGTCATTGATCCATTTAGAGTTAATTGTTGAATACATTGAATCTTAGGTCTGGGAACAGGGCATTTTGTTTTTCGCCAATGGTGATTGTTCCAGGATCACTTGAAAAGGTTTATTTTCTCCAATTGTTTTTACCTTGCCAAAAATCATTTGGGCATATTCACGTGCATCTTTATGAGATCTGTGTTCTGTCTCCTTGATCCATGTGTTTATCCTTCCCATCAAGATCCATCCATCATAAACAGTCTCAATTACTGTAGCTGTAAGTCTTGGAATTGGACTCCTTCCACATTGTCTTTTTCAAAATTATTGTATTCTAGTGCTTTTCCATATAAATTTTAGGAGAATCTTGTTATACACACACACACCACACACACACACACACACACACACAACTTCTTGGGATTTTGATAAGCATTAAACCTGCATATGAATTTGGAGAATTGACACTTATTATGTTGGATTTTCCAATCCATGAAGCATCTCTCCGTTTACTGAGGCCTTCTTTATGGGCATTGTGTAGTTTTCAGCACACAAGCCCTGTCCACGGTTTGTTAGATTTGCATTTAGGTAGATCTTTTTGTTTTTTCCAGGTATGGGTGTACCTACCATTGTGTATCTAATTTCACTCTCCCAAGTGCTCAATGTTAGTATATAAAAATACGATTTTTATGTTTATTTGTAGCAAGCCATAGCTAGAACTGCACATAGGAAGGCCTGAAGTGTTCGCATTTTGGAAAATTCCCAGGCAAGAGCAGTCACAGGTAGGGCACAGAATATAGCTGTGGAAATCTTAGGAAATTGAAGTTGGTTGGACATTATATCTGAATGGTTTGGCCTATGACTTCACGTGGGAATATAAATTGTGCTGAGGTGCTCTTGTGGCAGATTAAAAGGGTGTCTTTTTTGGTGGTGGTGGTGGTGGGATAACTTGGAACTCACTCAGGTTGCTATCATCACACCTATATTGAGTGCTTCCCATAAGGAACGGAAGAGGAACCCTGAATTAATGTACTCTCGGATGCGTGTTAACGTAATTTTTATACATTTGATGCTCAATAAAGTTTGTCAGTTGCGGGGGGGACAAAAACAAAAATGTATTACTTGCTTATAGGATGCTTTCCTTCCATTAGAACTTTAGCAAATTCAAGATTAAATCTGGTCTTCCCATCTTCAGCACCTTAGAAGGCTCTGTTCTTTTGTGAGTACCCCCAATTTGAGGAGTCTCTCCTATTTTTCAATGGAAATCTTGATCAAACAAAATTTAAAAACCCACTCTAGGTTAATCAAAGAACGGTTGGTTAGGATTCTATTTCATTTTTAATATATGTAGTTTTCATCCATTTAGTATTTACAAATATGACACATGTGAGGGCTGTCATGGCTAACAATCAGATCAGTACTCAAAGAATATTTTTGTTAAAAGTTACCTGTTTGGTGCTTAAATTCTTACCTCATTCAGACATGACAATTGTTAAGTGCCAGAGATCTTCTTTTCTATCATTTCTTTAATTTCTGTTAACTCTGAACATTAACTTGATTAAAAAAAATATATATGAAATTGACATACCACCTACTACACTTACAACACAAAAATACTACTACATTGAACTTAGTACCAATATGACTGCTGACCATTTCTACTCCAAAATCTCAGACCTCTACAATTTCTATTTCTTCCTAACACCAATTTCTAAAAAAAAAAAAAGGGGGGGGGGATGGTCATGTCCCTAAAATATTTTATTTAAATAAGACCTTTGGAATAAGTAACATTTCAACATTAAAAACGTTCCAAAATGTGGAAGACTTTCAAGGCTTACTTTGAAATTTGCACTCTATCCTCCTTGAAGTCAGAAGTCTTTTCATTAATTCCACATCCTAAATTCAAAATCCTCAAAATACATTGCATACTGTATTTTAAATAATCAGAATCATGATTCTCTTTAGCACTGAATACAAAGTGCATTCTTGTACACTTCATAACACATTTTAGGTTTTAAAAAAAAAGTGGATCAAATACTGGCAAGAGAAGTCTGCCACATTCCAAACCCTCAAATACTAGAATTTAATGTCATATGATACAGCATATTAAATATTAGATAAAACATCATTACATAAATAGCTCAGGAAAATGTTCATGGTTTGCAAGGACTTTTATTTTTCTCAAGAATCTAGATTATCTTTTCAAAAACTTTTTTTTTTTTTTTTTTTGGCTTAGGACATAGAAATAAAATACATATGGAACCCATCCTCCCACTTCTTTATAATTTTCTTTCAGCCTATTTCATGCTTTATGTTTCAGAAACAAATGTTCATGAATTTCATGGGGAAAATTGTTTTTTCTGGAGAAAAGGAATTTAGAGAGAGAAAAAATATGGGGAGTTTATTGTTGCTATAAATTACATGGTCTTTGTGTATCTAGTGGATGTGGTATTGAGAAATGGAAATTCCAGTCCTGATTCTGCCATTCTTAAAATCTTATTTAATAAATGTAAAGATTATCATTCTATCTTTCAAAAGGCTAGTTACAAGACTGCAAAAGTTCCTAAAAATTTATAAAATGCCATAACAAAATTATAAAAATCTGTAGTTCCAAGGAAAAAAATTTGCTACGGTATACAAAATCTTGGCAATGACATATTGTAGAAAATACTAATAATCGTGTCAACTAATGCATCCAAGCTGAACTACTGTATCAGGCATAATTTGGTTCCTGCTAAAACATGAATATAAATTCAACAAATTTTAACACGTGCAAAAAACTGAATTTACAGAGTTCTCCAAAGCTAGAATACTAAAGTATCTAGGCGTTTACACATTATGTCCTTTGTAAAAGATCAACTGAGAAAGTCTCACGAGTTTTAAAAACAAGTATACTTTGGCCCAAAAGTTTTGAGAATTCATCTCGAAGGAATAATCAAAGATGCTCAAGGATACAGTATCATTTATGTTAAAATAAAAAATAGAAAGAAAGGCCTTACATGCCTAAAATGAGGATTGACTCAATACATTAGGCTTTATCTACAAACTGGAAGGGCTTTAAAAATGGTATAAACCTAGTATCGTAAGTGAAAAAAGACTACAAAACAGTATACATTATATAACCCCATTTTTAAATGCTCTGTGATCACTTATAACAGGCTTTCAATCATCCTTTTTAATTTCTAGCTTTTCTACATAACAGGTATGACATGTGATTTAAAAAAAAAATTAAGACCAAATTCATATTTCATGCAGAAATATTGTTTCAGGTTAAGTGAAAGCTGACAACACACTCAATCTGCAAATATTCCACAGGGGCTGTATATGTAAAGTATATATTACATAAAGTATGTTTTAAGAACAATTTTACTAAGTACATCATTATTTATTAACCAAAGTCCTCTACTATTTCAAGCCAGAGTCCTCTACTATTGCATAACCAGATTTCTTTAACTAGATTTTTATCAAGACTTATGCACTTTGAGATTGATAATGTATTTTCTTGTAGAAGCAGTGTCACAAGTGGAAGACAGATGATTACCAAGCTTATTTAACCCACGTTATAGGTGATAGAAGGTATATCTGCAATGAACACAAAAGAATATGGCAATATTTATCACTCAATGCAATTAAATATGAAATGAACATGCTGAATGCTGGAAAAGCAGGTCAAATCAGACCAGAAGAATAAATGTTGAGATGAAAACTGAACATTACGGAGGGACGTTCCAAAAAGTGTCAATGGCTTTAGAGGCTGACAGTATAAGCACTTTACATCTAGTTTCACTTCAGAATATATGGCAGTCTTTCTTTGACATCACAATAGTACTCTACCGTTATTACTCATGATAATAAGGAGAAGCACTGTGGCCTTCAAACAGAATAGAGATCAATTCTAGCAGAAAAGAGGCAGGAATTGGAAGAAGGGTATGAAGGATTTGTAGGTGTGTGAGAAAAGGAGTCATCAGGCCAACAACACACAGGTACCAAAGGTGACTTAGAACAATTTAAAGTGGGAATGGAGGGTAGAGAGGGGAAGAGGCAACCTGGAGCCATTTGTATAGATACATAAACATTTTCAGAATTCTCAATTGTACAATGCCTGAGGGCTGCAAATTTTTCTTTCTACTAGGTCATATAACTGATGCAAGATGCAGGACAATTTTAAAAAGTTAACAACTGTTTTTAGTAAGACTATTTTATTTAAAAATTTTCAAAATATAAAAATAATAAACATTATGGATATTTAACAAACAAAACAACATAATTCAACTATAAATAATAAAAATGTTGACAACCCCACATAAACATGTAACACTATAAACATTCTAAGCATACAAGAGTAGTTTTCTAGTTCAAGTTTTACCTTTTTCAGTTCAAGTTTTATTATCATTTTGAAAAATAAACAAAAAAAAAAGCTGCTACAGCTTAACCAATTACTTTCGCTCCACTCAAAGAGCAGGGAATTTTTTCCCCATGCCAACACACATTCGTGAAATGGGATACTTATGGGCACAGGTATTAAAAACTGGAACAACCCAGTCTCCAGACAAGAAAAGACTCCTTTGGTGTTTTTAGGTTCAACAATCCACAGAACTTGAGTACAACTAAACCACTTATTAAAGGAAATCTTGTGCCAGATAACATGTTCTGAAGTAATAACACACCCAAAACAGGTTCAGGATTCTGAGAATCAAAAGTAAGTATCTATGAATGCTTAGCTGATACTTAAAAATTGTATCTTTAGAACATTCACTAAGGTGCTGGAATGAGTCTTATAGATGTAGAGAACAATCTACACAACCAACGCAAAACTTGTACAATGTAAATAATACATCTCTTTTCAACTCATCAAATGTTCTATAAATATTTAAGAATTACCCTGCCTCCTGTTCAGCAAAGACAGATGGGAATTTGAAGCAGAGCAGGATTACACCATATTTAAGACTAGAAAAATTTTCCATGTGAAATATGGGAAAACTGAGCCATGCTGAATGTATTGTTGTTTTTATTCTAGCCAGATTAAATTCCTCTTATCAAAAGAGCTAATGACAAACTGAAGAGACTATTTTCTTTTTTGGAAGCTGGGCACAAATAAGCATACTGTCATTCTGTATCGTATCTTTAAATTATGGGGTGTTTCTAATGGACTGGGCTCTTTTCCTGACTCACCACAGACCACTTTTATAATTATGCTGCTAGATTAGAGTAAGTCACAAGTGATCATACATTAAAGCCTAGCAAAGTCTAGATAACAGGTTCAAAAATGATATTGAAAGGTTTTGTAGCACCAATAACTTTTTCCTAAGACACTTGAGGGGCTGCATCACTTTAAAGTATTATTTATCTTGTAAACAAGATCAAAAAATATTCAGTTGATCTGTATTTTGAGCATAAATATTTATAAACTCTATTTAAAAAAAACAAATATAGCATGACTAGAGCCGCTAATAGTGTAAAATCTAAGAATATTGAAAAATATAAAGATATATAAAAGGCTTCCATAATGCAATCATGCAGAGGTAAACTGCTTCAATCAATTACACAAAAGTGATTCTGTACAGTTATCTACACATAGCTCCATGAGAATCCTATTTAGGAAAATGAAATAATGAAAATCCTCATCTTTAATTAATCAACATATAAGGATTTAAATATGTAATGACCTATTGGCTCTCACAGAAATTTTCAAAAAGCACAATGATCTTAATGAGAATCAAATCCTCTCGATTTCTGATTCCCAATGGCATATTCAATTTTGTTTTGCTTTATTTTGTTTTTAATTTAAAAGCAAGGGAAAAAAAAAAGAAAGATGACAAAGTAAAGTTGAGGGGGCTGGTATGTGGTCCACATCTAAGAACCAACTGAAACTGTTAACAAGTATGGTCTCTTCAGACTATGTTCTTTGGGCTTCTAACCTAGCAAGTAAATCACTATCACAGGGGAAGAGAATTTTCTTTCCTTAAAAAGAAAAAATACTGAACTAATCTGGGAAAATATCTCCGAACTCCTTGTGGCTATATGCTAGTTTGCAAATGTGAACTAAAACAAAAGTCTAATTTTAAAAATGCCCTGCAGGCTACCAAGTCATAATTATATTAGAAGACTTTCTGAAACATGTACTTTTCCCTTAAATCAAGCCTAATATTCAGGAAGCTGTTGTCAACTAATGTGGATCAAAATAGATAATTTACATTATGATTGATGTGTTCATTCTTTTTATTTTTCACGAAGACAAATGCATCGAATACTCAAAAAGAAGTGTTTGCAGAATAGTCAACTTGGCACAAAAACTATGAAAATATGAGCACGGCTGAATGAAACTAAAAAAAAACAAGGGCAAATAGAATCAAGTGTAATTTCCACTTTTCTAATAAAGAGCTGCTACTAAGAACAACTTCCAAACTTCTCAAATGCCTCATGAGAATCTATGAAGAAATACTCAGAAATTAATTTTCTGAAAACTTCTTTATATGGTGCCCATTACAAAAAATGGTATTTTGGGTGAATATTTAGGATAAGATTTAATCATACTCTTTATAAATAATTTTAAGCCACACTGCTTATAAATAAATATGGACATACACCTTTTAAGACAGTAAAACTATAATCTTTAACAATGTTACACACACAACACAATTTCCCCTTGCTTTTAAGATTGTCTTTGATGTCTTGATTGCAAGTGAGGAAAATATGGACAAACTGTGTAAACCAGACATTTAATAGAAATTTCTCAATATTTATAATCCACAGATCATCCTGTATTATTTGAAAAGAAAGAAAATTATTCTCCTTGTTGGTTTTGAAGAGCTAAGAAATTTTTTAAAAATATTATTTGGGTAAGTGGCCTTGGCAACAACCTCAGTAAGTGTATTTAGAAGAAATAGGCAAGTTATTATAGTGTATAAAAAAGTATTTTAGCATCTGTTCAAAATCATTTAAGTGACTACCTTAACCCCAGAAATGTATCCTAAAACCCAGAAAAATTAAAACCAAACCCATGCTTAACTTTTTAATCATTTTCTTCATTCTAAATTGTTCATGCTAATGAACACAATATCATGGCTTTATAGATTTCTTAGACACAATTTTCAACGTGGCTGAGACTGAACTTATCTCATATTAGGAAACCAAAAGGTCTTTTTCCTTAGTGTTTAAAAAATAAATGGATATAAAGTAAGGGGAGAAGACGTTTAAGAATAAAGTCAGACAAAGCACACACTCAGACATACTTCTGGACTCGGATGTACCAATTAGAGAACTGTGAAGAGACAAAATGCCAATTATAGTACATGTAAACATCTATTCAAATTGATAAAGAGCAAACATAAAATGATAGGATGATATTTTAACAGTCGTCTCCAGACAGGAACAGGTCTTGCTGTTGTAGTCACAAAGCTAAATTCAGGCAATGATGATCTCTCTCTGCTGGAAAAAGAGAAGACTATTAAAAACACTTTGAAAATAGTAAGTAAATCTAAAAACTGAATCACACCATAAATTGATCGCCAACTTTTCTAAACATTAAAAAAAAAATCTATTTCAGAAAGGAATCAAAATCAAAGTTGAAACAAATTCCACAAAGAATCAGCTTTGGGTTAATGATATTAACAAAACCTCTCTGCATCATGCTTCCTTAAAACATTAAGCCACAAAGATCTCAGCACTACAGCATGGCTGTGGTCTACAATTTCTGCTTAGGAAATGCAGTAACTGACAAAAGAGTAAACTGTTATAGAAGTATGGGTAGGCAAAGTAGTTTTAAGAAATTATGAACAAATTCCAAGACACTGTATATAAAAATTAAAGCAAGAACAATCTTCTTAAATTTCCCAAAGATTTCAAAGTAATTGTGAGTTGGATCTACTTTCCTTAAGCTCCATATGATAATGACTTCATTCTTTAATTAATATAGGACATAAAATTCTATACTAAACACAATGATTAACAACCAAAAATAAAAAGAACACATCAGAATGAGACAGTGCTTGGTATACAAAAGAAGACTAACTTTGGATGATGGGAAGATAAGTGGATGGATGAAATAAAGTTAATAGGGAGGAGTAATTAAAAAGAAACAAGTAATCTTAAATTGATACAAAAAAAACGCAAAAAATGCTTTCAGTTACACTAAGTAATGAGTACATATTACTGATAAACTGCAAGAAAGTTATTTACCAAATTAAGAATTTTTCTACTAACAAAGTATGACGTTTTCAATTAGAAATTACTGAGAATGGCAGTCATTTCACCAAGATTTATTTCTTTCTTAGAACTTTTAGGTAGCTAATCTGGAAGATAATCTGTCATCTGATAGGTGTATAATGATCGGAGAGAGAAAAAAAAAACTACTCTTCTCTAAAAGCCTGTATACATACCTTAGAATAACTAGCCAGTTCAGGAAGTTAACAAGAACAAGGTAGTTCCTGAGATCTGGGAAAAGGAAATTTTCCTCTCTGCCTTACACACATCATTCCCTGATGGTTTAATCCTAGATTGAATTTTCATTTTTATTTATAGGGCTTTAGAAGAGTAAGAGAAGCCCTGAGAGAAAAGACCAAAAAGTGAACTAATTTAATTAGCCAGAATTTCATGCAGAATTTCATGCAGCCTTTGTTTTAAAAGGCTAAAAGGGAAGGGAAGGGAAGGGAAGGAAAAAAGCTTACAAATATTTATACAAATTCTAGAAGGACTAAAACTAATTTTCTACAACTGGTTCACATCATGTGTAAGGGGAAGGAAAAAAAAGAATATATAGATTGATAAAGTTTGTATAACACTCTAAAATAACCATTCATATTTCCACATATCAAACAAGCAACTGTTTTTGCTTTCTTAAGTAACCCTTAGAGTCAATGATTAGTGTTCCAAGTAAGATTGGAAATACAGTTCCCATAAACAGTTCTAGTCACAGGAAATTTCCTACATTTAAGCTCAGCCATACTTTCTACAGGTCATCAGCTAAAACACTAAAGTCTCATCTTTATAGTAAACTACTGGTTGATACACTTGATCATATTACAGTAAAACAAGAGCTATGGAATACTCTCCCATTCCTGCAACATGATTTCATTAAATGGTTGGGCATCAGTTAAATACTAAAATTAATTTTTTAAATCTTACAATTATCCAGTAACATTTAAACAACACTGCTTAAGTAGACATAAAATATTGAGTGAAATATGTAAAATGACAACTCAACCATCCCTTGAAGTAATCCTAATCAATCTTTTAACCAATAATATATAATTTCTCTCAATTTTTTCCTGTAAGCAGTGACTACTACATTGTTCTCAATCCTTTTTGACTTCAAATTCAGCTCAGATCTATACTAAAACAAAGAACTTGTTGGGAGAACTGTAGAATTTAAAATGTGTTTCAAGTTTTAGGTAGCATATTGTAATAGGAAAAGTGTTTTAGCCTTTGAGTTTAGAAGCAAAAGGAAAAGTTATAGGTAGGAAAAGTCTAGTGAATTTGGAAGTTTATCTATACTCTAAAGGTTAAATGAATTTTGCACCAGCCAACGGTGAGCATTTGGGAACACTTACATATAAAACTGTACCAAGACATGATATACAGATTATCATAATCAAATCTAAGTTGCTTCCATTGATGACAGAAATAATGGCAACAGATAGGGAGAACTGGTACAGATATATTAAATTGTTTTAGATCAAATACTAATATACCACCAAGGAAACTGTAGATGTGCAAGGGACCTTACAGATCATCTAGTCCAAGCCTTTTCATTTTACAGACAAGGAAACACTCCTGGTTGACACTTGCTTAAGGCCAGAGAGTTAGTTGCAGAGCTGGGACCATAAGCTAAATCTCTTATCTGGTATTCTATGCGAGGTCATCTTTGGATATAAAGAAAATTAGTGGGATGGACTAGATTGGTGGCTCTTGGTATTTCTATTCTTATACACTGACAGAAACCAAAAGCTGTTTTACTCCTGAAACTGACAACATTTAATACTCCAAATTATTAATGTCTCACTTAATTGCTGTGGAAATTCCACTAAGACTACATGTACATTCCTCCAACAGTATTTGTAACCCCACTGTTGCAATACTTAACTGTATCACTTGTTTAGCAAAATAGTCTCAATAACGGAGAAGACCTTCAGGAGAGACTTTTGAAAAATTGATAAGAATTAACAAGGGTGGTAATTGTCACTCCATTATTGGAGATTTAAATATGCATTCATTCGTTAATTCATCCAACAAACATCTGAGTGCCCACTATGAGCCAGGCTTTGTGATAATCACTAGAGATAAAAAGATGAATAAGACATGGTCCCCTTCCTAGAGGAGCTTGTAATTTAGTGGGGAAGACAGACATATAAACCAGATAAATTATATTACAACATAAGTACTGTAACAGAGATATGAACAAAGTGCTGTATTAGAAGGGAGTGTAAAGGTATGAACTAGCTAATGACCAGGAAGTCTACTAATTTTGTGCAAGAACTACCACATTTACTGCAAACACAATCTCATGCTCAATCAATAATTAGGAAGGAGTAACAATGTAGAAGTAAAAAAAATAAAAATAAAAATTGGCACTGAAATCAGAATGCCGGCATTTAAATCTAGTCCTTTCACTCACTAGCTGTGACTTTGGGCAAGTCACTCCAACTCTATTAGCCTAAGTTTCCTTATCTGTAAAATGGGAATCAGCAACTACTTCAAAGGGATATCTTAAGTTTTAAATCAGAAACATGATAGTACATACAGAGTACTAGTATTTATAAACATATTAATTTTAAAAATCCAATCATTAAATACTAAGTAATATTTATAGCTAAGATCTTATTAATGAGAATAATAATATAATTGTGACCCTAATGAATGTGTGTAATGTTTAATCCCCATACTTTGGGACCAAACTGAAACGCTTGTTTTCTGATTCATTCAAAGCAATATGGCTTAAGAAAACATTTTAATTTTGGGTTACTAGAGAATTTAAGACTAGGGAAACTGATAAGCTATTTATGGATTTAAATAAGTAGGAAGTAATTATTTTACAATAATTTTTAAAATATCAGGCTAAAATGTATTAATCAAATTATAAAGCCAAAAAATCAGCATGGAGATTTAACTGGCCTTTGAAAGATTTTCTTTCTTTATAATACCTGTTTGGTGTAAAGAGAAGAAACGTGAGCCTCTGCCAATTTGGCACCTTTCACGACTACTAAAAAGAAAAGAAAACAAACTTACCTAATGAATCAGAATAGCACATAGTCAACATACAAGAGACTACATAAAAATATATCACAGATCTAAGTAAAGAAGTTTTTGAGTAAAGTCACTATTTTGACAAAAGAAATTGATTTTGAAATTTTAAATATTAACACGTGTACCAACTGCAAGCCCAAACATTCCTATGAAATAGCATTATCATCAGGAACATATATACAACTTTAACCCTAAATGTGGGAGGAAAAAAAAAAAAAGAGGAACAGCATCCATTATTTACCCCACTGACAGAAGATTATGGTGTTTGGAATTACAGTTGTGACTGTGAGGATCCCAGTATGGGAAGAAAGTGATTTTTTTTTTTTTTTTAATGTGACATTTAATATAATCACTATAATCTCAGAAGGGGCAGGAACACTTGCAACTGAAATGATGAATTTTAAAAGATAAACAGGTAATCTCCCACCCCCTCAATCTACAAAGAATGCATTTATTTCCTGAAACTGCTGTTTTATCAATGATCACGTTCATTTGCCAGAGAAATCCACTTAAAAATCACAATATTGTGTCAAATGTCAAAGATTTTTATACAAAGTATAGGAAATGCACACTTAAAATATCAGACTGGAACACTTACCAAACAGTGTTTTCCTAAAGTAGTATCTATAGTACATTTCTTTATTCATACATCTTCAAATGGTCAAGTTTTCTTTCATACATCCAAAATGTAATGTGATGTTTTCTTATTCACCAAATGTTAGCTCTACTTGAAGTCTGGTTCCAAACTAATCAGCCTGCTTTTAAATTTTAAGACAGCTGTTGAAAATTTATAGGATCAAACCAAACTGAAGTGGTATAAATTTTTAACATTGGATTGTACATTATTTGTAAAGGTACCAGTAATCATTATTAATAAGTTAGTGATTATAGCTCCTTTTGTGATAATTGGGGGGAAGGGTAGATCACCATCTGGAATGGTCTATTTATTTTAATTTTTTTTCTTTTCTTTCTTTTTTTTTTTTTTTTTTTTCTTTTTTAAAATCAAGGAACATTGTCTTGGTCTTTGTGGGCTTTTTTTTTTTTTGTCATTTTCTTTTCTTCTCTTTTCTGTTCTTTTCAAGAGACCATTCCGCTTTATTTTTAACATCTGAATGTATAAGGACTCATATGCAAAGCAGTCATACACCGTTATCATTAAAACCCATATGGTAAAATACATACACAAGTCCAACAAAAGGCTAATACATAGTAAAGCCTAAGCATACTACTATGTAATATTATGAATACATAACTTGGAGACTTTAGTTAGAGTACTATGTTATCTATTCATTTTTGAAAACATTCATTAAGATTTTAAATGCAAATTCATTCCTTATTTGGAGTAAAACAAAATCCTCTAAGTTATAACAAGTATTGGTCATAAGTTTTTAGACCTATTCATTAAATTACAAAGAACCCAAAGAATTCTGTAATGTTCAGTAGAAGTATGTAATAAAAACATTGCATATGTTTCTAGTGTGATGTCTTTAGCAATTGTTTACTGAAATAAAATGCAAACATCAATCTTTCAAAATACAGGATCAGAAGGTAGTTTTCTTCTCTTTTGTCTATTTGTGAAATCCATCTTCATCACATTTTACCAAAAAATTGTTTTTACAAATATGTAAAAGTACATTAGATAATACTAATGAAACACAGGTAGAGTTCTAGCATATGCAGATCAATGATCAGTCAAATCATCTTCTCCAAGAACGAGATTCATTGTCCTCTTCTTCTTCATCATCATCTTGAAGTAATGAGTCATCCACCAAAGACTCTTCCTGAAACTTTAGGTTAAAATGCATTTAGGAATTTACCCAAAAAAAAAAAGAAAAGAAAAAAGGTGACACTTTTAAATACTGATTTCTCTCAACAGAGTCGAATACAAAAGGTATTTCTATAGCTACAATATTCAAGAAACAAAGAAAAGCAACCTTTATCCACTCAATGGTTTCTCTACAGTATCTATTCTATTGCTTCTAGCAAACAAGCACTAAAAAAATATCTAAGTAAGCTTTTTGTACATGCCATTTCTCCTGCCTCACTCAATCAAATTATGCCATCTTCTACACCTACAAAACATTGCTCAATACCTTTTGTTGGAAAAAAAAAAAAAAGAAAAAAGAAATGAAAAAAAAGAAAGAAAGAAAACATCAATAAATCTTCTCTGACTTACCCTAACCCTGGACACTAAATCAACCAATTAACTTGTAGAAAAGTCTATCAAGATTTATATTTCTTTTCTGCTATATGTAACAAACATTTCTTTTATAGAATTCCTTGCTTTTCCCCATTCCCTTCATAAAAGCTTCTCAGACTGCTTTTCAAACTTTTCAAAATACCTAATACCAGGAGCTCTCCTGCTTTTCTCCCCATTCAATTCAAACTCATGGAAGGACAAAGGTATAATCTAAAATATAAAATGACAAATCATGTATATGAGTTTCAAAATACACATTTTATTCTTGCATTTGACTACGGATATGTATAACAGCCTTGAATGCTCTTCAAACAAAATGAAGTGCCATTACAAGAATCTAACAAAGGTAAAACATGGAATCAGTTCCCCACCTTACCTTTATTTATTAACTTCCTCAACTTTTTCCTACAGCTTATTTCATGATTAAAATAGAGTTGCTTATTTTTAAGTGTATGGTTTCAAAGTGCTCTCCCATTTCACTGTTCCTTATGCTTACACCTCTAAGCCACCATACTGATTGCTGTACCCAAGAAAAAGGGACCCTTCCATACCTATTCCTCTTCCACACCTAAAATGCCTCTCTCAACTATATTCCCAGTCCCAGCTCTTGGTTATGGAAAGCTTTCTTATCCTTCAGGGTTCAGCTCCACTGTCACCACCTTCTTCAAGATTCTTCTGGACAGAAATAATCACTCCTTCCCGTGGGTTCCCACAGCGTATTGTTCAAATCTTTATTGAGCATATCACTCTGCCTTTCATTATAATTAATTTTTTATGTGTCTGTCACCACCCCCCTTTCCAGATTATAAGCTCCTTGAGGATAGGGACCGTGTCTTATTCATTTTTGTGCCTATCACAGTATCTACCATTTAGCAGGCATTCACTCTAATCAACTAAAACAATATGAATTAAAATAAAGGAAACCTGAAATGTTAATAAAGCAAATAAGTAGGATATATACTCTAAACTTAAAATATTACAAGATTTCCTGTGGATAAAAATCTAATGAATAATTATTGTTTTCTAAGAGTAAATGAAAACTGAGTATGTGTGTGTGTATATATATATATGTATATATGTATATACACACACACATATATATATATGATTTTCTTTTTCTTTTCTTTTTTTGGATTAGCAATCCACAGTTCTCATTAATCCAGAAAATTTAAAGTTGTCTGCATTTATCTGATATCCCCTGCCTGGAATATGGCTCAGGAATAAAAGTTTTATGTTAAAATCACAGCCATAAAATCACATTTCATAAAAAATGTGAACATTTGAGGGCAAAGACAAATTAAAAAAAAAAACATACTTCCTCTTCATCAGGTTCAACTTCTTCTGTTTCAACAGCTGAAATATTAGTTATTGGTTTATTCCATGCCAGTTTTAGATCCTGCCCTTTGAAACGAGCTCCATGAACTGCAGCCTAAAACAATTAAGAACATTAGAATGTAGAACATTAATAATTTCTGAAGAAAACAATGAAATGTTACAGTACTTAATATTTAAATCAGTAAAACAAAAGTGAAGACAGCTATCCGTTTACTTTGTGGTTATTTCTCCATTTACTATTTATAATTATATTTATAATTTACTTTTTATGGTTATTTACTTCTAAAATCAGTCTTGTGATTAGAAATACCTTTAAACAGGAAACAAGAACACTTTCTCATACTTCAACGGAACTACTTTACTACTGGCCGGTATCTGACTAGAGAACTATGTCTACATGTTTATAATACAATGATAACTGCTATTCAAGCAACAATCTCAAACCATTTCAAGATCTTGGCTGTAGGTTCTGAACTGAAGTCTCAATGAGAATCAATAGGCTAAATGTATCTTAATGCATTTTAATTCTTGTTAATTTACGAATGACATATGTAGTAACTACAAACTGGAAACCTTTAACAAATATAATAATTTTGCATGCGTAAAGTATCATATTATTTTAAAATTACATCAGTAGTTTAAAGTATCACATTATTTTTAAATATACGATGTATGACATATCACTGTTACAAAACGTAAGTATCTCCATGAGAAAAGAAACCCTGAATGTTTCTATTGAAACTAAAGTACTTCCTACAAAGCTTTCAGAACTGCATATGATATAAGTTAAACTTAGTATTTGTTACATTAAGTGGCTGGTGAAGAAATCGTCCATTCAAATTAAAGTAACATGAACTAATAATATAAATCAATGTTAGCAACATACTGAAATAACTCATAGTCACAAAAGATTTATAGTACAACCTCAAAGTATAGCATAATGTGAAATCTAGAAACAATTACATGTTCAATGACAACTGATCATAAGTTGTATGACATTAAAGTCTCTAGGTATAAATTTTAAATCTGCACATAAAAATCCGTGATAAATTTAAAAGATTCCGCGCCTATTAAAATGCAGCTCGGGAGGAGTTTTTAGTCCATGGCTTCATCACAGTGTCACGTAACTGAAAGAATTTTTAAGTACTTATATATGATATTCCACTTAACAACTTGCAAGTTTTTAAACCTGTAACTATTACATAAAAATATACTACAGTAATATATGTACATATATATACATATATTACCATAAGGAACTCGAATAGACTCATGCAAAATGTCTACTCAGAAAGTCCATCTTTTCATCTAGTTAAAAAAGGCCAAAAATTTCAGTGACATTTTCTATAGGTTCTTGACAAACATTTCTGATGACCTAGTATTATAAATCTCTATATTTAGCACACACATCTTCAAATTTATAAGGTGAGTCTACAACTCTCTAAAGTTTTAATTTTAACATTTTACAGGATGATTTTCAAAGTTAGATGTACTCAACATTTTATCAATGTTCTCCATTAGAAACTTTTGACTATTTGGCTGTATAAATTTTTGAGATAACGGAGTCCTTGCTTTGTGAAGAGGCAAATTTATTTTAGATAATCTGTGACATAAAATCTTTAAAGTTAAAAAAAAAAGTTCTGCAATCCATCCATTTTATTATTTAAAAAATTCAAATATTTCAGGTCACATAATATAAAAAATTGTAATTCATGATTAATCTTCCCAAAGAGATAACCACCATTCCATGAAGAATTTGGGAAAAAGCTCTGCAATACACTAAAAAAAGTCCTGTACACATACTAAAAGGGTTTGTGTATATACATATGTATGATATGCACATGGGAACATACTTTACATCATACTTAAACTAATTTCTTGAATGGAATTTTGTCATATTTGGCAAAATACTCTTATCTCAAATGGATCTGGATTTTTGTTTATAATGCATGTTTTTACTGCTGTTGTATTTGTCATAAAGAAGCTTAAATTTTCATGTTCTGTAATTTATCTATCTTGTGCCAGTCCTTTAAAAAGCTTTTCCACACTAGGATTATTTTCAGAGATCCCCTAGCTTTTTACTAGTCATATGTATTAAAAAAAGAAAAAAAACTTTTATTCATCTTGATTTTGATACCAAAAATAAAGACATAATAATGTACTATTTTTTTCCTAACAGTCCATTGTCCTAACACTCTTCACAGATTATTCAGTAAATTTAAATTCCCTGACTTAAATAAAGCATTTCCTTGTAATCCTCTATAATTTTTATATATACTTATTATGTCTTTTCTAGACTCAATTTTGTCCTAGTCTCTATCCATACCATTACTATATTCTTTATTTCATAATGAATTTGGTATGCTTTTCAGAATATTTTTGGTTATTCTGACATTATTTTGTCCTATGACCTGTGGAATCTTTTGGCCAAGTCCAGTATCATACTGTGTTACTGATGCTTGATAATATAGTATCAGCTAGATCAGTGCTTTTCATTTCTGTGGCATTTGCTTCAAGAGTTCTGCCACCATTTTATTAAAATGTACATTAAAAAATGAACTTCATAACTACTTATAAAATGTTAATAAAAAAACATGTTTAAATATATTCCAGGGGATGCTTATCTGAGCAAGGTGGCAGTGGTCATAAAGGTGGAAGTGGGGCTCAACATAAAAATATACAAAATAAGAAAGGAAAGTGGGAGCAAGTAACTTCAGAGAAAGATATGAGGAAGATTCAGAGGAAGAAATTAAATTTGCTCATCTCAATGTAAACAGTTGATAATCCAAATGAAAAATTACCAAAGTACCAAAGTAAAGCCAGAAAAGGAAAATATATATATAAACAAATCTTTTCTAAAGAAAAAGGTTTTAAAACGATACATGGTCTAGGGGGCGCTGGGTGGCTCAGTCAGTTAAGCGTCCGACTTCAGCTCAGGTCGTGATCTCGCAGTCTGTGAGTTGGAGCCCTGTGCTAACAGCTCAGAGTTTGGAGCCTGTTTCAGATTCTGTGTCTCCCTCTCTCTGCCCCTCCCCCACTCACGCAGTCTTCCTCTGTCTCTTAAAAATGAATAAACGTTAAAAAAAAAAAAAAAAAGATTACATGGTCTAAAATCAGTAAACCCTGATAATTTCACAGATAAATTCTATTAAACTTTTGAGAAAATATATCTCCAATGCTACTTAAAATTAACTCAAAGCAAAAAATGGAAACTTTTCAAGTAGTTTCTATGAAGTCAGGTAAAACGGATAACTGATAAAAAATAATATCCACTCCCCCAACCTACAAACCAATTTTACTTTTGAAAACTGAATTAAAAGTAAAAATAAATACAAGAATAAAACCTTGCCATTTGCAAAATCATGGATGAATCTGGAGACTATTATGCTAAGTCAAGTCAGAAAAAGACAAATGCCACATGACTTCACTTACATACAGAATCTAAAAAAACAAAAACAAACACTCTTAAATTCAGAGAACAAACTGGTGGTTGCCAGAGTCCGGGAAAAGGGTAGGGGAATGGTGAAATACACATAGGGGATTAAAAGGTAAACTTCTGGTTAAAAAATAAAAAGTCACAAAAATGAACAGTATAATACAGGAAATATTAAAACCGTAATAATGTACATGGTGACAGATGGTGACTACACTTGTGGTGAGTACTGAATAATGTAGAGAATTATCAAATCACTATGCTTGATTGGAACTAATTGGAACTAACTTGGAACTAAGAACTAACTAATTGGAACTAACTTAATTGGAACTAATATAACACTGTATGTCAAGTATATCTCAATAATTTTTTTTTAAAAGTGAAACAAAACCAAAAACAAAAACAAAAAACAAAAAACCAAAGAACAGACTTCAGATTTCAGGGATTTATCAAAGAAATACAATACTGTGGGAATTTATACCAGAAGCAAATAGTTCAATTTTAGGAAACAATATAAATAGATGAAAGAAAACAAAAACCCTCAAATTTCTAACAAATACACAAAAGTTATGATATAAAATCTGTTTTTGATAAAAACCCAAAAATCTCTACAGCATTCAAAAATGGGAATCATTTGGGGCGCCTGGGTGGCTCAATCGGTTAAGCCTCCGACTTCAGCTCAGGTCATGATCTCACGGTCCGTGAGTTCGAGCCCCGCGTCGGGCTCTGGGCTGATGGCTCAGAGCCTGGAGCCTGCTTCTGATTCTGTGTCTCCCTCTCTCTCTGCCCCTCCCCCGTTCATGCTCTGTCTCTCTCTCTGTCTCAAAAATGAATAAACGTTAAAAAAATTAAAAAAAAAAAATGGGAATCATTTGCATGCTACCTTCACCTAAAAAGTCAGCATCATATATATTACTAAAAGTATTAAAAATGTTTTCATTCATTTACCATTTTCATTCATTTCATGAACAAGACAACGAATGACATTTCATGAGTGAGTAAATGAGTAAATACACAACTACTACTACTACTACTGTTATTTAACATTTTTCTTTTTATTTTTTTAAGGTGTTTTTTTTTTTAATGTTTATTTATTTTTGAGAGAGAGAGAGAGAGAGAGAGAGAGAGAGCAAGCGAGCAGGAGAGGGACAGAGAGAGAGACACAAAATCCGAAGCAGGCTCCAGGCTCTGAGCTGTCAGCACAGAGGCCAACGCAGGGCTCAAACTCACGAACTGTGAGATTATGACCTGAAC
This sequence comes from Panthera tigris, assembly GCF_018350195.1. Classification (NCBI taxonomy): domain Eukaryota; kingdom Metazoa; phylum Chordata; class Mammalia; order Carnivora; family Felidae; genus Panthera; species Panthera tigris. The sequence goes on from NC_056660.1 coordinate 52,708,542, forward strand.
TGAAGTCAGACACTTAACCAACTGAGCCATCCAGGTGGCCCTATTGAATAACATTTTTCTGAAGGTACTAACAATTAAACAACACAAAGTAAGAAGTTATAAACATGAAAGACGAAGGTAAAACTACCATTACTTAGTGTTATGATTGAATGAATACTTGACAAACCCAAAAGAACAAAATATAAAACTATCAAAAGATAATTTGGTAAAACAACAGTTACATATTTAATAAAAACAAATAGTTTTTCTACATACAATCAAGAGAAAATACAATGGAAAAAATACCTCATTTAAAGTAACTTTAAGTTAAATGATTGGGGAGAACTACTAATATATTTACCTATACAAAGAAATTGTACATATTGTTTATATATATTTTATATTATATAATCTGCAACACATGTATATTACCTACATCTTATATATAAATAAAATACATACAAATATATATATATCTAATCTATATAAAGAAAATCTTTAAATGCTCTCAGAGGATAAAAAAAGGATTGAAATACAATGATATGCTTATGCTAGAGGAGTATTTAGTATCATAAAGATGTTAATTCTACTATAAAGTATTCTTCTTTTTAGAACCAGGTAAGTAATTTCTAAAGTTTATATGAAAAATAAACACATAAACATCTACCACGAAGATTCTGAAAATGAATAATAATAGCTGGGCATAATAAGAGGGAATTCAAACAACAGCCTTGAAAAGCTATTAAAATATATTATAAAGTTTAGCTTAATTAAAGATGAGGAAGAAGCACATGGAAAGAAAACTGATCAATGGAAGAGAACAGTACTAAGTAAGAGTACCCTTACATCCTACAGGTGAAATTATGGGAAAACTAGCTTTACTCAATGAAATCAAGTAGACACCTAGTTTATTCCTTACATCAAATAAAATTCTTATGAATTTTCATAAAAATGTTTAGAACTAATGAGCTAATTTTCTAGTATATAAAGAATTCCCATAATTCATTCAGAAAAAAAAAATCAGTAGAATAGACAACTCAGCAAGATAATAGGCAAATGACACAAATAGTTGACAGAAACAGAAATAAAGAGTATTTAAACACGAAAATGTTCAACTTCAATCATAAAAGTGTATTAAAAATGAAATGAGTTGCCATTTTTACCAAAATAAAATTGCCTGATATCTCACGATGGCTTATGTACCCATGTATTTTACATAAGCAAACCACTATGCAGAGTACACACATATGGCAAGTGTATGGGGAAAAGGCACTCGCATACATCTTTGGTGGGCAAGCAAATGTGGTACAACCTATATGGGTGGTGGGTGGTGGGCAATTTCAGAACTTTTAAATGCATATATCCTTTCATCCAGTAATAACGTTATCAAGAATATATCTTATAGTCATATTCACATACATACATAGAGAAATATTCACCAAGAATATTCACCGCTACACTGTAAAAGAATAAAAACAACTTAAAGTCCATTAACACGGTTATGTTTGGTATATCCATTTGGGGACAATCTCTCACTTTTCAGTCATATTTGAATGTCTCGTGTACCTTATTTTGTACTTTCACTTTGAAATATTGTGCATCTACGGATTATAGAAAATACAGAGACATTCATTCACTCATCTAGGACAATGGTTCAGTAAGAACAATGATATATTTGGAAATAAACACTGAAAAAGGTTGACAATTTTTTTTTCCCCCTTGGGAAGACTTATCACTTACCTTGAGTTTACATCCTCTTATATTTTTGGTGTTAAAATTTTATTTATTCTATAAAATGATGATGATGGTGCATGAAATTTTGTTTGTACTTTTAACACATTTTCCTTGATAAAATTAAAAACTGATACCTCTATGTCAACACACTAATTTTTAAATTCCTAAACGTTAATGATCCCGGACATCCAGAAGTTTGAAAACCAATGCCTTAGCCTATATACCCTGCTTGTAGAAGATCAGCTTCAACTTAATTTTCTATTCTCTTCTACAATAGGAAGGTTACAAAATTTTAAGAATTTTTTGGTTTAAGCAAATGATTATGATTTAACAACTTCCATAACTTAATTTCAAATGTGTATCATGGCAATGGTAGTTCTTCGTTTCAGCCTACTGAATAATTCCAACTAAAATGGTATTTACTCTGAAAAGGTAATTCTTTATTATATCTAACTTATTTTGTCACATATTCAAACTCCATATAATTCAGCGTTAAAGTCTTGTTTATGCATTAATCCCTAGTCTTTTGAATTGATTGCTATTCATTTGGAAAACATGAATTGTATTACACACACACACACACACACACACACACACACACACACACCTGAGGTGGAAAAAGCAACACCCAAGAAAGAAGGTATATGTCAATAAATCTTGTAAGAGCAAAACTTCCAATACTTATTTCAGGGGTAAGAGGTTTTTATTCCTCAGTCACATAAGCAAGGAGAAGTTTTAACAATGACAGCTACCATTGTTTTATGACTACTGCCTAGAAAATAGAACATAAAGAGACATACTCAAGCTACCTAACATTACACTGAAAATTGTCACTAAAGCATCAATTAAAGGAAGCTTATTCTTAACTTATACTCAATAATACTTTTTGAAAAAACCTGATCAAAGATTTACTTTGGTTAAGTACCTGACTCCTTCCTCTCTCTCTCAAAAAAAAAAAAAAAAAAAAAAAATTTATAAAGTATTTTAAAAAGGGTTTAGTTTTTAATGTAACATATATACATACAAGTTTTAAGAAGTTTTAAACTCTCATCAATAATACTCTCACAAACGATCTTTAAGTGAAAAGATTACCCAAACGAGATTTAAAAAAACATAACTCTAGGATCCATTCCTATTCTATAAAATGATCCACTTCCTACATCACTGATCTTAAAACTAGTTATTCCAGGGCCCCAGCTGAATGCTTAACTAAGATTTTTCAGACCCACACTCTTTTACTGGTTATAATGCCCCAAGAGCAACTCCCACCAGGTTAGGTCCCCAATAAGGTATCATTGTGTTGTCAAGGAGTATTCACTATAAAGAAGATAAATCAATTTAGAAAGTTTTTTTAAACTTTAACTTAGACCACAATCAAGTTAAAACTTCTGAAAGGCATACCACTCTTCCATTCACATTAGGTTAACTGTTTGGAACTCTTACAGCATTTTTCCAAGGACAAAATGGTACATGTATCTCTCTATAATCCTGAAGAAAGAACACACAAGGCTAAAAACATTTCCTATAAATCTCCCACACCTCATATCCATTTTCCTTTTTTTTAATCTTTTAAACCCAGATGAAAGACAAGGTTGCATATACTTGACCATTCTTTGTAAAGACAATTCAAGATACATAGCTTAAGATTACTATAAAGACCCTAAAAGCTAGAGCTATATATCATACGTTGCAAAAAGTTGTAGAGGCCTAGTTGGGGGTATGCTAAACTAGGGACACTTCTTTAGAGTTCAGCTTACTGGGACTAGTAAGTGGCGGATGACAGATGGCTTAGAAGGACTGCCATCAGGATTATATCTTAGCTTCTACCTTATCTCTCATCACTCATTCTCCCAAAGCAGACTTTGTTCTGGGCCAGCTGAGAAAAAGTGTAATGGAAAGTGGGATGGCCCTATCCCAGGTAAAAGAGAAAGGAAGGAGAAATGCTGGTGTCTCAAGACAATACAACTTAACATTCAACTTGGTAACTATTCTATCATGTTATAAACAGAATTGCCTAACTGCTTTAGGACATTCTTTGTGGCCATGAATTCCAATTCATATGACCTATCTACTGTCAAAGTGCAGTTATCTAGTAAGTTAAAATGTTTTCCTTTATATAAAACTTAAAAGAAATATTTATAAAACATTTAAATCTGAATTTTCAATAAATTAGATTTCTAATACTTACTGCTTCAGCTTCTGCTCTTGTCTTGAATGTAATTACTGCATGAAGTGAAGAGTCATCAATCTGACAATCTTCAATTTCACCATATTGCTTTAAATTAAAAAGAAGTATTTTCTCCAAATAAATATTTTGAAACATCCAAAATCCTAATGGTTTTTAAAACACCAATAAATGTAACCCAGAATATATAACAATTCATGGTGATTAACAGAAAAAAAGATGAATAATTCATTTAGTACTTGATGTTACAAGATAAAGAGTAGTCCTGTTTACAATTCTACACTTTTTAGAATTAGGGAAACTTATACTTGATTGAACTGTGCTTTAAATCAACGAAAGAGCGTCAAACACTGGGTTTCCTTATTGCCTTTCCTTGTACACTCATTATTCCAATCCCATAACGTGCCACCTTCTTTCTAAAACAGAATATTTAATCCTCAGAATTCATATTTTTGTGTGTGCCGTTCTCAATTTAAAGATGGTGCAAATAAAAAGAGTCAGAATTTAAATAATTTTCCCAAAGTAATTCAGTTAAATACCAGAAGAGTCCAGGTCTTTTAAGTTTAACATTCAAACTGACCCTGCTTTCACTCTTAACACATACTCCTCTACACCACACTCTTATAAAGAGTTAAACATGTTAAACAATGCTTGCTTCTGGTTTGCTGGATTTTATTTTTTCCATATGTAGAAAGATTTTTCTACAAACAACCTTTATCATATAAATTTCTAGTCCTTTATATATCATCACTAATACCTTTCTTCTTTTTTACCCCAAAATAAAATTATAATTATAATCTCATTAAATACACACGCACACACTCTATATCGAAAATTTCTATGAAGATAATGGACTCTAGAATCTGTTCTGTCAGGTACTAGCTTTGTGAACTTGAACAAGTTACGTAATCTCTTCATGCTTCATCTTCATCTCTAAAGTGGGCATAATAAAGGCACCTACCTCATAGAGTTGTTGAAATAATTCATAATATATTGAATTATATAAAGCACTCAGAATAATATCTGACACGAAATAAATGCTCTATGATTTTTATTACTACTACTACCACTACTACTGCCACCCCACCACCACCAGGCCCAGTGGGTAAATTAAAGAAAGCATTTCGTTAATCACAATTTGTAACAGTCAACAGTCCTATGAAAATGTAGGTTCTTTTCTGTTACTTGCCACAGGTTCAAATTCCAGGTTGAGACAGAGAACTACACTTTAAACCTGCATTCTTAAAGACTGATCAGTTTTAAATGTGCATTACCACTACTAAATTTGGACTTTCCAGACTCCTCTTCCTTAAATATTAATTTTAGTAATTTCATAAACATATACCACTTTTTTCAGTAACTCTCTATGTCCCAACAAACTATAGTTTCACCTTTGTAACTTCTGTTAACAGCTTAGAATGTGACTGTCAAACATATAAATCTGAATTTCCAAAAAGATTTAATCATTTCTGTAAGCTTATTGATCCTTCAAGATCTAAGTTCCAGTTTTACTGCCTTATGAAATTTTCTACTATCCTTTTCCGATCATATGCCTGTGTAAAAGATACTTCTCTAAGTTACTACTTACAGTTTTTAATAAATGTAACTTGATTATGCCACAAATTATGTTTATAATTTACTTTAACTTATCTGTGTTAAAATAATATATATAAAATCTTTGGAAGGTAAAGAACTGGTTATTTCCTACATATCTCCAGAGCAATTACTATAGGCCTGAGGGCATGACTGACGCTTAGTAACTAACCTTTGGGATACCACTAATCACAACGTTTAAGTTGAAACAGCCTTTAAACAAATATAATTTCCATTCTGCACATGAGCCAAATGGATCCCAGGAAGTCCAAGTTAAATAATGGCTTAGCCAGGACTAGAATCTCATTCTCCTTTCTCATAAGTCAGTCAGTCTGTATTAGACTGTATACCCTGGCACTGACTAAGGCAACTTCAAGATCATATATCAACATTTCATCTTGCTTCATTTCTAAGGTCAGCTTGATCAAGAATACAGTATTAACAAATAAAATTCCATCGTAATTTAAAAAAATCTGGATGGCTTACATATGTTAAATTTTCCCTTAAAAGTATCAAATGACACTAAACTACTGAACTTTTCCCTCTGCGATAGCAAAGTTTAAATCATTCATTTCACAGTATCTGAAGGCCTACGAGGTGTTAAGAATGGTAATGTTTCTTCCAGATAATAAACAAACAAAAATATGTCTGCTTTTTAAATAATTAACAAAAGATAATTATAGATTAATCAAACCCTTTGGTCAGATTAATGGGATTAAATTACTCATCATTTTCATAATTTCTCCTTTAATCATTATCCCCAACAATGACTATCAGTACTTGTTTTGTTGGACAGTAAGAAAGTACCGCAAAATGAGGAAGAAGATCTTCTCTATCACTCTCTGTAAATGCAGAAATTTCCAATGCCCTGGGACGATGATCCACCACAGCATGACCAGGCACACCTCGACCTCGACCTCGACCCCTGCCTCGGCCGTGAGCTGCACCTCGACCTCTTGAGTGAATTCCTCTACCCCGACCAGATGAAAGAATCCCTCGTTTTGCAGCCTTGAAGAGATTATAGACACACAAGTTAAATGCCACAATTTCTAACACAAGCCACACGTTATACATACTCTATCAAACTTTTATACAATCTGATATCATATTCAAATACTGGCTTAGAAAAGGGTATCATAATTTAAGGCTTTAGTTTTTAAAGTGAGCGTAAACTTAGGTAGCTAATGCATTTAGAAAACAAAGTAATATTTAAGTCATGTTTAAAATTGTTAAATGTGCCTTTTTCTAAGTTCGTTATTTTCCAAGATCTCAGATAGTATCATTAGATGACCAGCAATTCTTGATTTCCAAATAATACACGGTATGAAAATGTTACTTCACTAGCTTAATACATAGATACATAATTAATATACAATAAATTAATTTTTCCACTTAGGACCTTTAAATACAGTGTGTCTATTTATTTGCCTGGTGGCTTCAGTAGGTATAATTATCTCAAATTATCACTTTGGTCACTTACACTAACATCATCATACAACCAATGTAGCATGTTTAACTTCTATTCCACCACAGTGCTCCACATGAAAAGCACACCGTTCCTTCATTCCACAAATATTTAAAGAGCACTTCCTATGCTCAAGTCCTTACCTTCCTGAAACTCAAATCCTAGAGGGGTAAAGAGACATTTGGCAACCAAGTTATTTAATTATATTAATGAGAAGTAATTAAAAAAGTAAGGAAATGCTTTACTTAAAGACTTGAACAGAAAATTCAAGATCTTCAATAAATATGCTAGAATATCCATGAGGATATTTTTTCCTTGTTTTATTCTCCACCTGATCCCTAGCACTTACAATGGCAGCTGGCAGACTGTAGATATTTAGTATGTGTTCAATGACTCAAAGAAGAAACAAAGAACAAGCAAGGTAAGGGTGAGGGGTAGGGGCTACAACATGAACAAAGGAATCAAGGCTAAAATAAACACCGTACTCAAAAATACAGGAAATCCAGTGTAACTGGACCACATGGGACGAAGAAATGAGGCCACAGAGATAAGCAGAACCAGATCATGAAAAATTTTAAGGATCACTAAATTAAAGATTTTTATTTTTGTCCTAAGAGCCATGAAAACCAGTGAAAACATTTTAAGTAGAGAAGTAGAGTGATAACAATAAATCAGTATTTACAATGTTATTCTTGCTAGTTTTAAGAACATAGTAGAAGAAAGATGAGAATAAGCTGGGAAAGCAGTTGGTAGGCTACTAACGTAGCCCCAACAACTGAGGATGGAAGCTATGTCTACACTGGTGGCAATACAAGTAAGAGAGAAGAAAACATATTTATGACATACTTGGAAGTAACACGTATAACACTTGGTAACTACTTAGATATGGATAATAAAGGAAAGGGAGGAATCAATGAAGATTCCCAGATTTCTGGTTTGTGTAACTGTGTAGATGGAATTTAGGGGCAAGATAAGCTCAATTCTGAACAAGGGGGAGTCTGAGGATGTGAGATATCCAAGTGGAAATGTCAAGCAGGCACCAATGACAGATCTTTTCAAGTATTAATATTTGTTTCTTCATCTCAAGACAATTCATCTTAATTAACATTAGCTAAAGTAATAACCTAAAATCCAAATAATAAACTTCACAGGTCAAGGATTAATGTTCATAACGGGAGTAGCATATACAAAAGCATGCTCTGAGGAATACTCTCTCAAAATGTTGCCTGAAAAAGGGGGTCCATGGACAAATAAATTTGAGCAATATGGAATACTGATTATGTATATTTAAGGATTCACAAATTAAAAACCTCTAAGAAATCCTATGGCAAAAAGAATGTTTAACCTTTTCCAAATTTATTTGGCCTTAGAAGTTTTTGCACTAAGATCTGTTAACAAAGAATGGAACTGGCATGTTAAATGACACACTCCGGGACATACTGCATTATAATATCTGCATATGCTAATAGTAACTACAAACTATAAAGTTTAGCGATCATACAAGAAAAGCAGAAAATGCCATTCAGTGTTTAGCTAGATCATGATAGAGAACCAAAGCATGGACTAATAAAGAATACTGGTAGAACTATTATTTACTAAAATTTTATGCGCCCAAACTTTTTATGTGGTAGCTTAAGTCCCATCAACACAAGCAAGTATCCTCCATAATAAAGAAAACACAATTTCTATATTAACATAAAAGAAATACATGTTTTTCAAAACCTGTTATCTTGTCTAAGACGTACAGGCAGCCCTACCAACTTTCCAGAGAACGTAAGATGTACACAGGGTTAGAGGCCATCCTATGCTTTCCTATGACAAACAAGACAGAGCTTTAATACAAGCAAAGTGGCTGCTAAATGTGAAGTCTGTTAACGTTAATACCTGGACGCCAGTACTAAATTCAGATCTGTCCTAGGTCAGAAAAAAAAATCACCAGGGTGCTAACAAATTTGGGAAAAAACCCCATAATTCTCAGATGAAGCAAAATAACCTGAACCATAAAAAAATGCTAACTGTGGCATCAAACGATGATAAATATAGGCAAGTACCAATTACATTGATGGCATTAATGTCTCTGTACTTCAAAATGTAAACATTTTTACATTTAATTTTAAACATCTTTTTGCTAAATGTTACAAAATGCTAATTTGTAATAATTTCATAATGTCACTAGATTTTTCTTACAAAAAATAATCATATAGCTAAACTAGAGAAGAAAGTAGTTTATTTTCCTTTATAAACATCCACAGCACCATCTATAGGCAAAACTTAAGTAAGCATGTTTTCAATACAGTTCTCCAGTAAAAGTCTGGGCCGTATAGCAATTTAATATAATATGCCTATATATGTACAGAAGATCTCTTGAAAGAATACCTGAAAAGGCTTTAATAGATTTTGGTCTCAGGGAGGAGAGCTAGAAAAGGAACCAAACTTACTAGAAGTAGAGGGACTTGGGTGTAGAGGTAGAACTGCTGCCACCCCTCATTAAATGAACGATTTTATCTACCAGGTCTGAAACATTTGCTAACTTCTTCTCTCTTTCCTGTATTTGTCAGAGACTACCAACAATTATTGATTAGGATGAGGGGATACATTTTCAAATTGACCACCATGCCTACTACATCTGCTCATCTTTAGCATACTGGGTAGTTGTGGTGAAACGTACTTCCAGCTGTAATTCCGTATACTTTCTCCTAAGTTCAGTGACTTCTTCTCCAGCTTGCATCTTCTTATATAAATCCAGTTCCGTATCAAGCAATTCTTTCTGCATCTAGAAAATGGTAATTAATAATTTAAATGACAATAATTCATATCCTACATTTATAAAATGTTTTTTAATAAAAAATGTTTTTTAATATATATATTACTTATATATATAATAGTTTCTGTATTTATATATATATATATATATATATATATATATATACACACACATATATAGAGAGAGAGATATATATATATTATTTTTTTTTTTTACAAAGAACTTTTATAAATTCCCATTTAATCCATACATTCCTTCTCTATCTCCATCCAGTCCTACAGCCCTAGTCCAAGCCATCAATCATGTCTGGTCTACACTCCTACAATAGCTTCCTAATTTGTTCCTACTTCCGCTGATTTCCCTATAATTCATTTTCCGTACAGAAGCCAAAGTGAGGTTTCTATGGACTCATATGAACTAATTTTCAGGAAATAACTGGGAAAAGAAAAACAAAAAAACCCAAAGTGTTAATGAGCGCTATACAGTATGCTTTTATGTAGGAAAGAATACATACACGCCAAGAGGGAGGGAAGAATGGGAACAGAGTGGCAGGAATCAAAGGGAAACAGTCTTCTATATATACCTTTTTATATAGTTTAACTTTTGAATCATGTTTATGTTTTATTTATTCAAAATAATGTTAAATCAGCAAGAATGAAGGGAAGGGGTTCAAAACAGACTATCAATAGAAATACACCTAACTTTACCAAATTGATAACATAACCGCAGAAAGAAAAAAAAAAGTAATCCTAGGCCACAGTTCTGACTCTATATCCTTAGTCGAATATACAGTGAACTTTTAAAGAATACAAATAAATTTTGAATCTTTTACTTAGTCGTTGGAAGTGGACTTCTTGTAGCAATTCTGGAACTATTTGGAATGTATTAAATGACTGTGCAAATGAGTACCGTATTGGTGTTAGTGGGAAGCAAGTTGTCATTATGGGAACACAAAGGTAAAATATGGAATAAGAAGGAAAAGAACCCTGGGGTGTTGGATTAGAATCAGAAATATCAATATGAACTCATGATTCTACACATGTATGTACATACACACAACACCAAGTATAAATACTATATAACTCTGAAGTTTTAAAAAAATTGCTTATCAGGTAAAATTATCTTCCTTACTTATTTATATCTAATGGATTGATCTATCTAAATTTCCCTCCTTTTAATCAATTCTATATAATGCTGTCAAAATGTTACTTTTGTTTATTAACCTTTTAGACTATGAACTTACAAAGTTCAAACTCTTCAGTCAAGTATTCATCAAGCATTCAAGTACCTGTATCACTTTGTCCTCAAGATATCTTTTTAATTATTATTATTATTATCCATAAATATTCTAATTATGGACTTTCCAACTGAAATCTAAAAAGTTTAAAAGATGAATAGAGTTTTGTTTGTATATATTTACTATTAATTAATGAAGGAGGGGAAAATGTTAGCATGTAACAGTCAGATTTTAAGCAAAGGTTATTACCTAAAAGGAAAACAATGTTAAGCAATGCAGCACTGTAATGTTTTCAGTAAGTAGTAATATGAATAACAACATAAATTAAAATACCTGAGTCTTGGTTTTTATACTCTTTGGAAGACAACGTCCAGGAGAAGCAGCTTTGACCTCATCTTTCAACTTGGTAATATTTTTTGTCAAAACTTCTAAAGTTTTCATTATTTCTGCTTTATCTTCAGACTTCATTGCTTTGTTTTTCTCTAGTTTTGAAATTAACATCTGCCAAATTTTTAAAAAGAGAAAAACTAAGATACACAAAGTAAAATAGCAAAATAAATATAAAAATAAGTAACTACTAGTTTTAGTTTACATATTTATGGCAAGGCTTACAACCACTAAGACAGCAGAACAGATTTGGTGATGCTATCTGAACTCAAGCCTTAATCTTGGCACATTTTGTGAAGAATTACATTGCCACTGGTCTCTCAGAATGTAAGTTCAAAGAATACAACCTTAAGAAATTCAACTGAAAAGCTGTCAATTTGAAGCAATACTTCAGAAAGTAATACTTTTACTTTCTAATGTATTTGTGGGTATTATGGTCTCTAAGTATTCCCACTCCAAATGTAGTCTACAACCCAGAGAGACGCACAGAAGTTTTATGGTTCCCTTCACATAATGAGATCTTAAAACAATTAATTACTTTCTTTGTCACAGGGAATAGAAACTGGCTAACGTATGAATGGTATCGCCAACGTGGACAGGAAACAAAAGATAAACAAGGTGATATGGGGTGAAAGATAGCACATATTATATAGGTTTTATGAGTCAAGGTAGCTTCAGGTTTTGGTGTCAAGTACTGTGATTTCTTTATCAAGTACTGTATATCCAAATTTAAATTAGAAAAGATACATTTTAAGCCAATATGTAAAAAGTTTCTGTGTTTTTAATATTTTGAGATGCCATAACCTTTATTACGAGACATAATCAGGAACTGGCACTAATTAAATGTCATAACCTAGAGCAACAATGTACAAAAGAAATACTGTAAGCCACATAAGTAATTTTACATTTTCTAGCAGCCACATTAAAAAGATAAAAAAACATAAAACAAAAAACACCCAACCAGTAAAGTTAATTAATACTGTATTAAACTCAGTATATCTAAAATGTTATAAGCTTCAACAAAAACTATTGAGACATTTTACTTTTCTTCTTCGTATTAGGTCTTTGAAATCTGGTATGTATTTTTTAAAAAAAATTTTTTTAATGTTTATTTATTTTTGAGACAGAGAGAGACAGAGCATGAACAGGGGAGGGGCAGAGAGAGAGGGAGACACAGAATTTGAAACAGGCTCCAGGCTCTGAGCTGTCAGCACAGAGCCCAACGCGGGGCTCGAACCCACGAACCGTGAGATCATGACCTGAGCCAAAGTCAGACACTCAACCGACTGAGCCACCCAGGCGCCACTATATTTTATATACTTACAGCACATATCAATTTGAACTTGGAACATTTCAAGTTCTCAAAAGTTGGTTGTAGCTATTAGCTACCCCACTGGACAACACAAAAGTAGAGGATCCCAAGAAAATTAAAGAAAGGTACATATCTCAACACTGAGAAAAAGTTTCCAAATTCACTGTTGACAAACTACTGTGTAGCAGCGTATCTGGATAAATATTCCTTATTTCTACTTCACCGGCCACCACAGTTCCTTTAAACCAGTATAATCCCCAGTTCACCATTTAATGTATGCTCTTCATCCCCAATACACATTAATCAACTGACATACACATTATCATTTATATACATTTCAGTGTTACCCTTATCAATTTAAAGTTTCTTAAAAGTAACTATATAGTGTGAGATTAAATTTACTCAAAATTATAACATCTATATTTTGCCAAATCTAGCTTAAATATTTTACCTTCTGTGTTTCAATGTGCTTTTCTAAAATTTCTTGTTTCCTTTTCCTTACATCCTGCTGAAGTTTCAGTGCCTCCTAGAGAAAGATATCAAAATATCACTAGTATACTTACTGTTTATTGTTCTGATAAACAGATATTCCAGAGGAGACAAATGGTTGTGGATGCAGAAGCTTGGCAATAACAATTAAATGCAAAGTTTTGGTATGCAAAAGTTAACTATGTATGTAAGTTTCTAAGACCAATCAAGAGAACCTTTTGTCCCCCTCCCCAAATTAATATTTACTGCTATACAATGAAAAATAAAAGTTCAGTGGCAGCCAACATACACTTTTCTTTTAGCTCTATTTTGTGATAAGCCTTAAAAAAAAAAAAAAATATATATATATATATACACACACACACACACAGAAAAGCTTTCCTACATGCAAATTTTGTACACTGCTAACTGTATTTACCTGTTTTTTTTTCTGTGCTTCATTATTATCAACTGCAGAGGTGGAAACAAGTAAGGTTTTCTGTGCAGCCTTCAAAGCAGCTGGATTATATACTGTTTTAGTTAGGCCAGTAGATGTAGACAACACCTACCAATACAAATTCAGTTTCTTAAAAAATGTACCAAGCATTCATGATTACCTATCTTGTTTTCTATAAAACTCAATTTTAAAACACTTTTGTCAAAATTCAGTACATTGAAATAAATGTATTATATACATATAATAACTAAAGCACATTTAGCGATTTGAAAGGAAGGGTATGAATGAGGCTTAAACTATAAAATAAAAAAATTAACAGAATATACCTATAGAAAAAAAAGAACATACAAAAACTTCAAATCAAGAAAAAAACACTGACGTGATATAGTCACAAAGCCCTAATCATTTATTTCTTCTACCCAGATCCTTCCATGAAATTTATTCCTACAGTTACTCAAATATTTAATAAAAATCATCTGATGATATATTAATTTATGTGTCTCTCTCCCTGTCTACAAAACCATGTTTTTCTCCTCTTTGTGCTTTTTCTAGTACCTAAACCTTATTACCAATAATTATGAGACCCTGGTTAACTTTAGGCACTTTTTTGGGGCCTCAGCTTGCTCATCTCTAAAATGAGAATGTTTAAGTTGATGGCATCTAACGTCCTTACAAATTCAAAAATTCATTCCATGAGGGTAGGGATGTTTGGCTTGGTTTATCACTCTATCTTCAGTGCCTAAAACAGTGCCAGGGCACGTAGTCAATACTCAATGAACACTTTTGCACCAAATTAAACTGAAATGATGATAGATCAGGATGGACAATCTTTTCCACACAAGGGTCAACTCAAGAAAATAAACTGTACAGGCTACCTTTTTTATCCTTCAAAAGCAAAAAGTTGTAGGTTCAATGGAGTGGTTAGTTACTGGTTCTTAGGAGTTTAGAGATCCCTTAAGGGAAATCCATGAATGTTATAAAAACTAAACATGGAACCATATGTGTGAACAGTGTAACTTTCCAGAGGAAAAAAAGTTTCCAAAGAGTTAAGGGAGTTCATGACCTAAAAGAGGTTAAAGGAACTACACAAACAAGATTATCAATGAGAAAAAGAGCCCACCATTTTAGCTAGTAAAATGTAAACATCCAGGTCTATTAGAGAAGTAACAAGCAGACACTATTTTCTAATCATCTATCATACAGTTAGATTAGGGAACATCACAAAGAATAGGCAATTCATCGCTGTTCTAAGTATTCAAGAATGTTTTAGCCTCCATGTGAAACAAATCTAGAATACTGTTGGGGTGCCTGGGTGGCTCAGTGACCAACTCCTGATTTTGGCTCAGGTCATGATCTCACAGTAATGAGTTTGAGCCCTGCATCGGACTCTGCAGGCAGTGTGGAGCCTGCTTGGGGTTCTCTCTCTCCCTCTTTCTCTCTCTGCCCCCATACCTTGTTCTCTCCCCACCCCCCTCAAAATAAATAAACTTAAAAAAAAAAAAAAAGCTTAGAATACTATTATACTGGTTGCATGCAATGCAGATGATGTTTAAAAATAAAAGTTCTTTATAATACTTGACATATATCAAATCTGGTAATTTTCTTATATAATGAAAAGTAATACCCTGACATCACTAACAAATAATGAAATTGTTGCATTCAGTAAAATATGGAGTAAATCTAGAGTTACTTTGCAGTCTGACTTCAGTCACTGTTCTCTGTAATACTAGAGGCAAATTTCTCCCATGCTACCTTACCATACTACACAATGTTAAACTGCAGGATTGTACAAGGATTAGACAGTAACTTCATAAAGAGAGAAACACAACATTATATGCTAAAGACAGAGTTTGAGTGTCTCCTAAACTTTTCTTCACAAGGGTTCCAAGACAAGTTGAAAAGTTGTGACCAAAAAGATTTCTATACTCAAATAAGTTGGAAGTGACGAATATCATAACCCTATCTTCTAGTTTCAAAATGTCTATTACCATAAAAGTTGTGAGAGAGCCTGAAGTAAAGAAACCCATGTAATGCAATCTGTTTAATTCAGCATTCCTTAATTTCAGTATACTCCTTTTTCAAAGTATACTTATTAACTAATATCAGGCTAAGTAAGAAGTGGTGATGCAAAGTAAATAAAAGTATATGACAAGATTCCTTTAAAAGTATCCCACTTCCTTGTTTTATCTAGAAACTCCTTCTGTACAAACAGAACATCAGCTAACATATTTCATTGAGCTCAAGACATCACTATGAAACACATTATGATAATAAACCGCTATTAAAGACAAAAAGGGTGCCAATTATAACCATGAGCACCAATACCGTAAGATATTCTGGTGTTAAAAAGTGAAAGCAAAATGTCTTAGAAACAATGAACTATATGAATCCAAATACTGCTCAGTATTTGAATCTATTTGATTCCAGAGTTTAGAAAGTCAGAGTATGAATAGCAAGGGACATCTGTATTTTCAAAAGAACAGAGTTGTGATAAAAGAGAAGAAAATCTGTTAAAAATGAAACCAGTGGAATGAAGTAACAAATCCAACAGAAAAGAAGATGCTGCAATTCCGAAGAACAAAGTCAAAGCATAGGCTGTGGCCTTTCAAACAACCACACTGTCTCTATTTTCCAAATGAGTTTCTTCATGTGCTATATTTTTATATATTGACCTTACTGCATTCACCTGTGAATTCCAAAGACTTGTAAATTCTTTTGGATTTTTCACATATACTATCATGTCATCTGTGAGTAAATATAATTTTGTTTCTTCTTTTGCCACCTTTATACTGTTTATTTCATTTTCTTGCCTTACTGAACTGGTTAGGCCCCACCCTACTGAATAAAGTGGAGAATGGATATCCTTTCTCGTTCCTGATCTCAAGAGGAGAAGTATCCAATAATTCACCATTCAGTATGTTAGTAGATAAAATTAAGGAAGTTTCCTTCTATTCCTACTTTGCACATTGTTTATTATGACTAATAAATTTTATCATATGCTTTTTCTACTGAAATAGTCATAAGAGGTTCTTCCCACCCTTCTGCCCCTTAGGTGAATTAAACCAATTTTCAAACGTTAATTCAAACTTGCATTTCTGGAATAAATCCTACCTGGCCAGGATGTATTATCTTTTTTCATATCACTAAACATTTGGTAATATTTAGCTTAGGATTTTTATGTCTACATTCATGAGCTATTGGCTTGTAATTTTCCTTCCTTGTAATATACTTGTCAGGGTTGGTGTCAAAGGTCTGTTGAATTCAAAAGGTGAGCTGAAAAGTATATGCTTCGTTATTAAAATGTACATCACTCATACCTCTTACTTCAAGACAAAAAACAATTCCCTAATAAGAAAGAAGTTTAAATCCATTAATACCTCTTTATCTTATTTCCAATGTAAAATATTACCAGCCATAACTACCATTAGTACTTGTAAAGAAAGAGAAAAACAGATTTTTCTCATGGATAAGAGTGGAAAGGAAAAAAAAAGTGTTTTGTAAAAATTACTAAAAATAGAAGACTTATATATTAAGTCATCAGAGTGTTATTTTTTTAATAACTAATGTCCAAGTTGGAATCAAATATAAAAGGAACAGTTACTATGGTTCACTGTGACAATCAAACTAAGCTAGCTCTAACAGGTTTCTACAGCAGAAATGCCTTGTTTAAATGTAATAAAAAGAGAATATGTGAGGAGTTATGTGTATATAGCTTATTAATACAATTATTGTATGGTCAACTTTTATTATAAGTAAATTATTTTAACAAATCTAAACATTAATATATGATATTCTCATAAAGCAGCAAACTGATGTTTTTTTCTACAGCAAAAACCAACCTTAATTGGGAATTCTAACGAGAATAGCATTTTACTTTAAAGTTACATTTATAAGGGGCGCCTGGATGGCTCAGTTGGTTGAGCGTCCGACTTTGGCTCAGGTCATGACCTCATGATTCGTGGGTTCAAGCCCCGGGTCAGGTCTGTACTGACAGCTCGGAGCCTGTGGCCTGCTTCAGATTCTGTGTCTCCCTCTCTCTTTGCCTCTCCCCTGAACACACTCTGTCTCCCTCTCTCAAAAATAAACATCAAAAAATATTTAAAAAATAAAGTTACATTTATAAAATATTTTCAGGGATTAACAGGTTTTTTCCCCCAAGAATATAAGCAGCTTAAGAGACAAAGGGATTAAAGAGCTTACAAAAAAAAACATTTTAATGTCAAAGAAAAAAATGTGTAGTCAGTAATCAATTGCTGCTGCAACAGCTTGATTTCCCAAAAATCCAACATAGCAAATAATTTTATAGAAATCATTTTTCTCCATAATAAAAATAATCGTAATAATTCTAACTAAATAATCTAGGTAATAATCCTGAGAGAGGTTAATGCATTAAAAAAAAAAAAATCAGGGGCACCTGGGTGGCTCAATCGGTTAAGTGTCCAACTTCAGCTCAGGTCATGGTCCAACAGTTCATGGGTTCAAGCCCCTTGTCGGGCTCTGTGCTGACAGCTCAGAGCCTGGAGCCTACTTCTGATTCTGTGTCTCTCTCTGCCATTCCCCTGCTCACTCTCTGTCTCTCAAAGGTGAATAAATGTTAAAAATTAAAAAAAAAAAAATCAAAAGTAGGAAATGATCATACATTCCCTTAACCTTTATATTTACAACAGCAAAATTACACAACAAATGCAAATTAAAAAAATCAAAGGGTCACTTAGATGACTGCATTTTATAGCTCATGAAACAGAGGGTAAGACTTGTGCAGGATCATACAGACTGTCAGCTGCTAACTAAACAGCTGAAGTCTCCAAAAGACATGCAATGTTCCTTCAGAATACCACACAATTTCCCTTTCAAAGGTTCCATAGTACATATGTTAACATGTCATAACACAGAGACCAAGATATATTTTCAGATTGCAACAACAACAAAAAAAAGTACTGCTAAGGAACAACAACATCCTGTATCACAAAAGTCTGATACACCTAAAACTGGTCTGACATACAAACATTAAATATTCAAGTGATTAATCACTTGCTTCTTAGTCTTTAGAAGAGCTTTGGGAGATAATCTGGACAGTCTAAGAAGTCTTTTTTCTAGACTAACCACGATGGTATACACACAAGTGCCACCTTATTCTTGATAAATTGCTCTATCTCTTGACAGGTACTCAAACATCATTTCACTGATCACTCTTTCCAAATAATACCTATTTAACAGCTACTGCAATACCTTAAGATTTAACAGTTATCAATTAGGTTTTAAGTTTCCTCTCTCAACCCTCTCACAAAAATGGAATTTTAGAATAAAGAATCACTCAAGGGTTACTCAGTGTTGTTCATAGAAAGGGGAAAATCTGTGTATATGTGTACTTCTTTGGTTTAATAATGACAGAAATACTGTATAATTACTAGCTTTGAGTACTACCCAAAGTACTCTTCTTACTTCAATTAAGAAGAATAAAAAAAGAATTTAAACAATATTTGATGATGGGAAACATTCTTCTAACCTTCCTAAGACTTCTCTGAATTACTAACCTCTAAGGATTCTTCAGAGAAAACCCCTATAGACTTGGGGAACAGGAACAACCAAGAATAAGCAAAAACAAAACGCTATTCTATAAACAGGTTCCCTGAAGATGACTGCAAGTTACACATTTGTACATTATGGCTTTCCTCAAAAGAGTCTTTACAGTATTTCCTAAGTAATTCTTTTTCACAAACAGCCCACTACCATTAGTGATTTTTCACAAATTTAGTTTTTGGTATCTATATTAGTAAATGTATACTATTGGTTCCAAGTTTATATCCCTTTTATCCTAAAGCTATACAAAACACATTTAAAAAAACAAAAGCAGATGCAAACATACCAGAAAGATTCTGTAAAACCTATAATAAGTACACATCAACTTCAGAGTTGAAATCTTAACATAAACAGATGTTAAGCGTAAGGTTTTTAGGCCTCTCCAGAATTGCTCAGTACTACACAAAGTATAACAGACTTTATTTTCTTTATTCCTTAGTTACTTATTATCAAGGAAAATAAACCTAATCAAAGTAAGTATTTAGATACAGCTAAATTCAGTACAATAGATTAATACATGGACAAATTCACAGACATAAGGAGGCATGATATGGAAAAAAAATTGAAGATTTCATAGAATAAAGAGATTTTCAATCTTTAAAAGAATGATTTGAATCCACTTAAGAGGAAAATGCAATCCAGGAAAATCACCACCAAAAAAAGGAAAAAAAGGCAGGCAAGACTGAGAAACAATGAGCAGAAAAGGGAGCATTAAGGTAGAAAGGAAGGACTAGAGCAGAGGTAACTGCGCCAGAATAACTGAGGTCCAATGAACTATAAATCAAGCAGTTCTTTAGCCGGGGAAATGAAAGTTTCTGCAAGAGTTAACACTGAAGTGAGTCTCTGAGCAGGATGGTGGTAGTAGAAAGCACAGGAGGAACACGCAGCTAGGACACCACAGTTAAAGGCTGGAAACTGAGGGTGGCAGAAAAAGAGAAGTGGGTGACAAACACAAGTGAATGATTCTTGGGCTTTTGAGACAGTACAACTTAGAAAATGCTGATGTAACTTCAACAGGTTGGGGTACCAGAAATTCATTTATGTGGGAAATGGTCATTTCAGGCACATCATGCCTGAAGTATTGCTGAGGTGCCCAAGATGAAAATCAGATACACAGAATTAGATTCAGATTCAAATTTCTACAATTGCCTTAGTTTAACATGGTAAATAAGGAAAAGAATATACTGAAGAACCAGTGGAGAAAGAAAGTCAGCCATCTCATGGGATGCTAGTCTATGGACACATGAAGTCAACTTCCTACATAATCTTAATAATGGAAAGAGCCACGGATGTGAAATAGGAGACCCACATTCCAGTCCTGCCTCAAAATTCCTAATGTATCTATCTGAGCCTTACCTTCCTTTTAAGGTGAGGACATAGAAATGAGAAAGACTACCTAATTCTATTCTATAATTCCACATACCTCAAATAAGACTAAAGAACAAAAGCATTCACTCATACCTAAATAGAAAAAAAAAAAAAAAAAAACAGTAACAACACATCTACACCGAACTGTTAGACAGGTACTTAAATAGTCTTAATTTAATCAGTGTTCATATCCTCATTTAAAAAAAGAAATGACAAACTGTCAGGCTATGCACAATAGCTGTTAGTAATAAATAAAAAACTTGCATTTACATCATCCTGTCCAGTTAAATACTTTTAAATCAATCATTTTATTTAATCCTCACAAACCCCATGAGCAAGACAAATATTACAATCATCATTTTACCAATGAGGAAGAAGAATCAGAAAGGTTAGGAGCACTGCCCAATCTCATGCTGTTAGTATGTGAAGAGCCAGAAACTCAAACTCAGGTAAAATTCCTACTTTGTGGTCTTTTCTATTAGGCTGCCAGAGTTTTCAAATCAAAATGCACAATATCTCTAAAGAAAATATAGTAAATAAAAAGAAAAAACAAAAAGAAGGAAGCACATGGACACATACTGAAAGGCAGATATTAAAATGCTAATGCAAAAAGTAAACAAAGGCGGGCAAATAGTTTTCTTTTTCAGCAAATGAAAAGCAAAAGGGTAGGAGTAAGAGGTACAGATACTATTAAGAAGCAAGAGTTTGGAACTATGAAAAAAATTGAAAACTTAAGATGCCACCTGAAAACATTTATGAAGCCAAGACAAACACATCATGCTATTCTTCTTACCTTTTCAGTTGCTGAAACAGATGGCTTTGATACAAAACCCAACCTGTCCTTCACAGATAATTTAGTTACATTCTAAAAAAATTAAAATGGACATATTCAGTGTTTCCCCAAACATATAGGTCTGTTGGGATTTTGAACATTCTGATTCTACTAATTTATACTGACTCTTTTAAGTATTTTGATGTTAATGACAAAAACTTGGGCCATTTTCAAAGTGACAGAAAGAAAATGTGTATGGAAAAACAAACAGTATGCAGTATTACTCAATCATAAAAAATGATGCAGTAAGGTATTTACTAAAAGCCCCCTCCATCAATACAGAATCATAAATTCTTAGAATCCTATGTTGACAAGTAGGAAGTTTGAACATTGTAAATATTAGATGTGAGTATGAGTAATTAAAATATATGACGGCTTCTCGAGCTTAAAAGTAAATGCCATTCTTGCCTAAAGTATGTTTGGTTTGTAGCCAAATATACTGGATCTGGTGATGATTTGAGATCACAGGACTGGGCTTCTTTTTTTTTTTTTTTTTTTTTTTTTTAGTAACTAAGAATTTATCAATTTCCATTCGGCATGTTTTCATAGAATCTCAATACCTCATGCTTCAGGAATTATCTAGGAACACTATTTTAAGGAAGTGGCATCCTATCAACATCCTACCTCTAAACAGCAAATGCTTAAACATCTAGAGACAAAAGAAAGCTAAGTTTCAGAGGCTTAGGGTGTAGAAACAAGAAATTACCACTCAAGTGTGGAAGGGAGGGGAAGGGAATGACATGTGGAGAAGAAAATCTGAAAGTCAGGAATAAGTGATGCAAAGTTCGGAGACTGTTGCATATATAACTGGAAACAAGATAGTATCAAAGCGTGCTTAAACTTGATGGTTTATCCCTTCCCTTCCCAGAAGCTTTTGGTTCAGTTTGGTGTACAATTTTCTCTGGAATAAAATTCTAGTTAAGTAAAAGATGACAGGAAAAATAAGATTTAGTACACTGAACTTCATTTTTCAGGCAGTTTTGCTTGAAAAGTACCTCCTCCACAAAGTGAAAGAAAAATAAGTATTAATGAGAGAGAGGAATTTAAAATTCAAATACTATAGGAAAAAGTAGAATATGAAAATGTTATGGTAATGGTAAAAAGAAAATTTACAGGTGGAGTTCAAATATGTACAGACTATGATATTTCTGTATGAAATATATACAATTAACTATAATTCAAATCACAAGGGAAACTAATTTACTGAGAACCTGCTATGTGACAGACACAATGTTAAGACTTTTCATTTACCTGAGGAAGGTCTGAACTGGCACTTTGGGCTTCTGCCGGTTCAACAGTACTTGAAGGTACTGGACCCAACCGCTCTTTGACTGACTGCTTCACAACAGGCAAAATGGGCTGCTGGACTAAGGGCTGCATTACCTCAGAACAAGAAAAAAACGTTAAACAAGAGGATTAGTTCATGAACTTGGAAAGTAACTTTTGCTAGTTTGTTATTAAATTGCCCACACAGATACAGTTTTAAAAGCACAGCTTACAATCAAAACCTGTCTTCCAAATTCCTTCACACATACCCATAAACGCTTTTCTTTGCATAAATTATTTGTAAAGTAGGGGAAAAAAATTAAAAATCTACCCTTCACTGTATCTTTTGTATCTTTTAAATGAAAAGGAGAAAGTTAAATCGAGAAACAAATTGCTATAAAACTCTCCTACAAGCAACTGATCTAACTTTACAGACTGATTGGCTCAATGACTGAAAAACAGAAAGAGGGAAGGAAGGAGGGAGAGAGGCAGGGAAGGATTTCCAAGATGAACACACAGTCTGAGTTTCTGGAAAATGTATAGCTGCCATATACTGAGTGTCTACTACCTACCAGGGACCTTTCTCTAACTTAGCATCCTATAATTGTCTAAACTAGGAATTCACTTCATAATAAAATGAGAGAACAGGTTGGAGACATTAAGTAACTTCCTTTAGTCTCTACAGCCAGCAGTGAAAGAGCCAGAATCTGAACTCAAGTCTACCTGACTGCAGTAACTCTGTTCTTAAACACTATGCTAAGAGCTTTCTAAGGAAAGCACTGAATTTCACACAAATCTCTCTCCTACCTTTGGAGAAGCAGTTTGTAACTGCTGGGTACTTCCTTCTCTGTGCCAATAAACCTTAATAAAGCGATTGTTTAGTACTGCTTCTGTACTGGATATTGCTTTCTTTGCTTCTTCATATGTTGCAAATTGGATAAGGGCACCTTCAGGATCCCCATTATAAGCAACCTAAGATTTAAAATATGAAGAACACTGAATTACAAATGAATCCAGTGCTTCATCCAATAAAATTCCTCAAGAGATGAGGTTCTGGTCCTTCCCGGTACTATTCTTTGTTTACCCTTTCTTTAAAGCTAGATTATTTACCATGGTCTACTTTCACTCCAGAAGAAAGGTAAACTGAGTACTGTTCAGAACAGAACCAGAGCCTCCTCTATGTAATACTTTGTAAAGAACGCTCATTGCACAAATGTTATATACAAGCAATCAAAACGTTTCATTTTTTACCCCCAATATTAATACTGAGAAATAATCTCTATATCAATGAGTGATGAGGCCAAGATCCAGAGTCAGGAGAAGCCAGTAAACTACTTTGAAAGAGGTGACTCAAACTAAAAATTACAGAAAAATCCATTTGTAAAAATTTCCATATTTGCAGCTGTCAAAAAAATATTTCCAAGAGTGTGAGAAAATTTAAGGGGGGGAAGGGATTTACATAACAATAGCAATTACACTTCACACATAAAGAAAATGAGATTCAGAGTATGTGAGTCTGCAGATCCATACAAATAACAGGTAACAGATCCAAGGCTTTCACTTCAAATTTCTTGTTCTCTCAGTAATAGTAGTGTTTTCTAAAGTGTGGTACACAAGTCATTGGTAGTGAAGCAATACAAAATAGGGACTAAGAGCACAGACTCTAAATCAAACTGCATGACTCAAACCTTGACTGCTATGTTCATGGGAGACCATGAGCAAGTTATTTAACCTGTGACTCTGTTTCCTCTTCAAAAATGGGATAACAATACTTCACTCTGTAGTGTTAAGAATCAAATAATAATTTATATAGAACAGAGAATATATAGTAAGTATTCAATAAATATTTACAAGCGTGATTTTAGGTAGCATGTTAATAATCATACATTTATTGGAATTTAAAACTTCAATTTTACCCATAGGCCTAATCAGAATAAAGTTAATTTTTAAATGATTTTTAAAAACATGTTTTGCAAATAATAATACAGGTCGTATGCATACACACCAAAGGCCTAGTAAAGAGATGAGATATTAACCTCACTAGTAACTGAGGAAATGCAAACTGAAACAACAGTGAGATACCGTGTTTTGCTCCTCAGCTGAAAAATTTCTTAAATTTAATTTTACCAGGGCAGTTAAATTGCACAAGGAAAAGAATATTCTGAAAACTTTTTGTGTCTGGATCTAAATGTGGGAGATACAATTGTATTGCTGTAAAAAGATATTCAGAGACATTCAAGATTAGATAATTACAGGGTAATACGTATACCACGGGCCTATATATTTTTTACTTATTAAAAATTTTTTTTCCGAACATTTATTCATTTTTGAGAGACAAAGCATGGCACAGAGAGAGGGAGACACAGAATCCAAAGCAGGCTCCACACTCTGAGCTGGGGCTCAGACTCACAAAGTGTGAGATCATATATTTTTTAATATATATATGTTTTTGATGTACTGATTGATAAGCAGACACAGAAATACAAAAAAAATCTAAAATACATGATAAATTGTTAATAATGTAATTATGGGGATATATGGTAAGGGGAACTGAGAAGGACACACAGTTGAAGGAGAAACACTTTCTTTAAATTCTATATAAATCTCTATTGCCCCATACCAAGAAATGTTACTTTTGTATTATTTTTTAAATGTTAAGAGGGGCGCCTGGGTGGCTCAGTTGGTTAAGTGTCCAACTTCAACTCAAGTCATGATCTTGAGGTTCATGGGTTCAAGCCCCGCATTGGGCTCTGTGCTGACAACTCAGAGCCTGGAGCCTGCTTCGGATTCTGTGTCTCCCTCTCTCTGCCCCTCCTCCGCTCGCTCGTGCTCTCTCTCTCTCTCTCTCTCTCTCTCGCTCGCTCTCTCTCAAAAATGAATAAACACTAAAAAAAGAAAAATTTAAATGTCAAGAAAGCAAAATTTTCCAAATAACATCAGCTGTACTCTCTAAAATTTATTCTTATTTTCATCAGATTAATGGAAAGAATTATTTTAGCTGACAAAAATGGGGAAAAAAAAGGCCCTACATTATTTAACACTTTCAGTATACCTAATAATGTAAACTTAATACTGAATAACCTTACAAGTTAATATACACTCCAGCCAAGGTCTGATTTTAGGTGAAGTCAAATACAAATTACATTGATATTTAATCTTGAAGGACATTCAAAAGTGATAGGGGAAAAAGTAAATGTTTAAACTAATTATGGATTACATGGTATTTGGTCCCCAAAGGTATCTGTTACATGCTTCCCAACACATACAGGCAGCAAAAATAATCAGACTGAAACTTTCTGCAGTAATAATGTGGAGAAACTAAGGAAATGAACACTACCATAAAGACTAGATTTTCCTAGCTTGATGATTTAAAGTTTTTATAATTCTATGATAACTTCTATCAGGTAAACAGTACATAAAATGTGATCAAACTCCTGCTTTTTGAAAGTAAAAAAACTTACTCAAAATCACACAATATTTCAAAAATATAGTTTCATTTCCAATTTTCCAAATTTAGAACATAAGCAAATTTTCCATATTCCTTTATAAAAGTATTCTTCTACTGTATTAAGTTTCCTCCTAAAATAAGCAAAAACCACAAAATTACTTCATAGCTCTTACCTGTAAGTTAACCAAGGTTCCAAATCGACTAAAATGTTCATTAAGTTTGCTGATATTATTTAATTCTGGAGGAACTTTTCTAAGTTCAAGTTTGGTATTTTCATTTCCAAACTGAACCTTTTTCTGGAAGCCTGGGCTGTTTGTTCTATTAAAATTTGGCCTGTAACAAAAATCAAGCTGATTAATACATTCATTTGTAAATCCTGACCCCTATCAAGTACAAATTAACGAAGTTTTACAACTTAAGCTTAATTTTTTTTTCAAAACTGAAATTACTGGTTGATAAAGAAAATTTAAAATTCTTCCAAAAACTGAAATTTCCATTAGTAGCATATATATCTTTCATAGAAGCCAAATGAGAAGGGTTCTTGTCATTTATCATGTTCCACTTTAAATCCATTCCTACTTAAAATTCTTAGCAGGAAAGATCCAGCACCCTCTTTCAATAAATTTGCATATATAATTTTTGTTGTACTCCTGCAAAAGCTAGCTTACTGAAATGTATCCTATTCTAAAACACTGATTAAAAACAAGAAATGACTGTTTCAACCACTTTCCAACTCAGAAAAAATGTCAAAACTATAGCCCATAAATTTGACTATTGAATAAAGGACAAAACTGTGGCCCAGGGAAGTTACACTGCTTGCCTTAAATCACAGAATTACAGGCAGAGCCAGAACTAGGTATTAGCCATTATTAAATGATATTAAAGTATGAAAGTGTGATCCTTTCCTTTAACTTGCAAATATTCATAAGAGAATCATCACACGCACCCCAAAATTCAGATTCCTTACCTCTTTCTCTGAAGCCCTTCCCTGACAATTTGTGTCTATCCAGCCTCCCCTGCTCCCCAAAAGATCACTTTCTAGCTCTTAACAGGACCAGCCTACATGCTAAAGCCTCCTCCCAAACCAGACCCAACCTCTTTCCTTAATGGGCTCATGACTATCCTTTACATAGGTAGTTTTCAGTGACATCTCTAAGTGAAGGGGTGTTTTATGGGGAGATGCAGGATGACAGAAAGAGGAAAAACTGTGTCAACTACCACACCGATTCCATTTGAAAATGCCTCCCAAGTGCCAATTAACTTAAAAACTTTTGGAAATCAATGTACACACTAGTGTGGCATCACCTATAGAACAAAGTTAGAGAGCGTTCATTTTAAAAGAGAATACTATACTGTCATAATAATATTCCAGTATTCTAAAAATCACTGCATAATAAAATTCCTCAATTTTCCCTGCCAGCTTACTTATCAAACCAGGTCTTCTTTGTAGGAGCTCCAGGCTCCCCGGAACCAATGGTTCTTTTCCTTGATTCAGAATCCACTACTATCCTCATACTGCTTTTATTAGGAGGCTTTTCTATTTGAAAAGAAAAGAGAGCACAGATTAATATTTTCTGTTTATCATAGCTATTTCCTTAAATGCAGAGTGAAAACAAAGTTCTGGCTTTTGTCCAAATATGCATTCTTAGAAGAAATAGTTAAATGTATGTTCACATATAGTAATTTAAGGGATTTTAACTTATTTTGAGTTCATGTCATACGTAAGTAAAGAAGACTCAGTAATTCTTACATGTCAAATTAAATATGACTTTGTAAGCTACTTTTTGAGGGTGTGGAGGGTAAAATCCGTATCACTGTTTCCATTTGCCATCACCCTCGCCATAAATAAGTAAATGTACAAACAACAAATAAACTATCTTGAGGCTTTGAGTTCATAGTTTTGAAATCAAAGGCACAACCTAAAAGATTCAAAATTTAACATTAATCCAATGACCTTTCTTTAAGAACTGATAACTCAGAGTTGCGACTGAAGTGAGTTGCCTATTTAAGTATCAACATGGTAACATAAAGTATACTTGACTTTAAAAAGTAAATATTCAAGATTGAAATACAGTGCAGAAGAGCTATATATATCTGCTACTTTCAACACTTTACATTTACTTTGTTGGAATTTGACAAGCACAGTACATTTAACCTGTTATTCCCAAATGACCCTAAAGCTTAAAACATGCAAACCTTAATCCACACAGAAAAATATAATGGATACACTGATTGCATATATCCTATTCTTAGTATTTCTGAACAAATAGCTAACCAAAGGAACTGAGGATTTTTCAGCATAATCTCTCTCGTGGATGGCTACAACTATGATCTCCACACAGAAGATCGTATCAATCTTTCTACCACACACAAGATCGTATCAATCTTTCTACCACACACAAGCTCTGCTCTAAGAATAAGTCCGAAATTTTTAATTTGTTGGTTTTCTTTGGCCATCTTCTGGAAATCCTACAGGCTTCTCAAAATTCACTACAGTATATACAAAATACAAATTATCTTTATATCAAATGTATGTTTTAAAATCTTCATTAAACATTACTATCAATGAAACTAACATTCTCCCAATCATATTGATTTGTGACTCTGCCCATATCCCTTCAATTCATCTTGCATATATTTCCTCTCATTTCTCACTGAGACAATCTTAGTACAAACTTGCATTACTTTTCACTTAGTCTACTGTACTAACTGGATTTCTGCTTCTGGATTCTCCTTCCAGAAATTTATCCTACATAAAGAACTGGCAAAATCAGTGCCCCACAGCTCTGCTGTTTTCCTCCCTCTTCAGCCTCTTCCTCTAAACTGACACTTCCCTCCCATTAACATTGAAGCAAGCTCGGGGCGCCTGGGTGGCTCAGTCGGTTGAGTGGCCGACTTTGGCTCAGGTCATGATCGCACAGCTCATGAGTTCGAGCCCTGCGCTGGGCTGTGTGCTAACAGCTCAGAGCCTGGAGCCTGCTTTGGATTCTGTGTCTCCCTCTCTCTCTGCCCCTAACCCACTTGCATTCTGTCTCTGTCTCTCTCATAAATAAATAAAAACATTAAAAAAAAAAAAAATTGAAGCAAGCTCAAATTACTCCATATTTATTTATTTATTTATTTTAATCTTTATTTATTTTTGAGAGAGAGACAGAGTGTGAGCAGGGGAGGAGCAGAGAGAGAGGGAGACACAGAATCCAAAGCAGGCTCCAGGCCCTGAGCTTTCAGCACAGAGCCCAACATGGGGCTCAAACTTACGAACCGCGAGATCATGACCTGAGCCGAAGTTGGACGTTCAACCGACTGAGCCACCCAGGCCCCCCAAATTACTCCATTTTTAAAAGAAACTGCCTAAAACTACTTCCTCTCCAGATACAGGTGTCTCCCTCTCTCTCTCTCCCTCTCCCTCCCACCGCCCCCCCCCCCACCAGCTATTTCCTAAGAGGTGTCTGTCTACATTTGCTAACTTGCTTCCCTACCACCAATTTCCTCTGGAAATTGGCAGCTGCTTCCATTACTGAACTTAACTTGTTCATCCTAAATTCCCTGATGTCCTAACTTGTTGCTTAAGCTTATAAATAAATCCCAATCCTTCTCTTATTTGACCTCTCAAGAGTATTAAATGCTGTTGATCACCTTCTTCTCCTATCTTGATTTGCAGGACTCTGCAACAGGATTTTTGACCTTACTCCTGTCTCCCAAGCCTGGCTCACTAGGTTTTTTGAAGTCTTTGAGCTATCAAATGTCCTTTTTTACTTTATTATGTTCTTTACTTGAAGGTTCACTAAGAGAGACAGTAGTAAGTTTTTCCCCCAGTCACTCTGATGTGTTTGTTCCAACTCATCTATGTTCTCTATCAGATTCTCTTCCATTGTTATTTATTTAAGACTGTTAAAAAACAAAAGCAAATTCTTCTTGGTATATAATTAGCAAACGTGTCTATTAGTTATATGTACTGAGTTTTCACCCCAATATCCTTTTAATGAATTGGTTTTTTTGCTGACAGCAAACGAAAAACCACTCAGCCCTTATTTCTATATATATCCAGTGAAAGGAACATCCATCAAATTCTCTACCTCCTTAGAAATCTGAAAAGAACAATTCTCAGAGCCCCTCGGTCACTTTTATACTAGGAATTCTAAGGCATCAATGCACCTATATTTTTTCATTTGTTTAATAATGAGAATTCCTCATAAGTTTAAAGTATGAAACATAATGATATAATTATCACATAATAGTCTGTGACAAATTTAAATTAAGGCCATCTACAGACTATAAGAAATGTACATACAGTATTATATAATAAACAATATTAAAAACTTTTAATTATGCATCCAGGACAATAAATTTCAAACCAAATAGGCAAAAGATGAAAACTTCTTAGGGGGAGAAAGAATGACAACAGTTGAGAAAACAGAAGTATAAGTACTACTCAATTTAAATGGGCTGCTAAATCAGTTCTGTGGTACCGAGAAACAATGTTATTACTGGAAAATATATTCCTAAACCAGGTCACAAAAATAGTACGGGATGTATCTGAAGAACAGTACTAAAATAATCACTATGTACAATGATTCTATAGGAAAAGGCATTTAAATGTCTAACCATATATACTAGACATTTCTCTCTCAACAGGGCCACTTCCTGTAACTTGTAACTACAAGCATGTGGAGCTGAAACTACCCTCAGTGCAACTTCTACATTGTTGCAAGATTGTTTGCAGGGAGTGTGGTCCTTCTTCCTTTTCTTAATAACCAACAAAAAAGTTTGCCTGGCATTGGAATGGGTCTACTAAAGACTGATCTGTAGTAGCATATATTTATGCCATTCCAAAGCAGCAAGGTAAGAGCTGACTTCACGTGGGAGGTTCCAGTAAGAGCAAGAAGTGTTGATTGGCATGATGAAAAGAAAATACGTGCTAAGTAGTGACCAAAGAAAAAAAGGGTTTTCTCTGAACTAGTCAAGTAAGAGATTTGAGGGATAAAGAGCCACAATCTTAAGTGGCTTATAACTTTCATTTATGAGAAATCTTATGTCCCTTACATAAAACTGTTAAAAAATCTTTTCTTCTCTAGTTGTTGTTAATGATAGCTATTAGAATTCCTCAATGAGAATTTAAAAGGTATGAAGGGAAAGGTGGCATCCACATGAAATGCTTTCCTCTGATGTCAAAGATGATATAAATTAAACTGGATATAAATTATCATGTTCCTCATATCTCTATTATAAAAAGTGCTTTGAACACTGAAGTTAGATGCTCAGAATCCGATAGCTTCAACAAACAAATCAAAAAATGCAAAGTATAGTAATCACAAGCTTACTAAACCACATTAGGTATTGACTGTTATTTAACAAGTTGGGTTATTTTATTTGTGATTAATGAGGCATGACTTTTTTTTTTTTTTTGACTAGAAAAAAAAGACAGCAATACTAGAAAGAAAATGGGATTTAAAAATTAGTTGAATTAAGGAAAAAGATCTGTAAGTATTGGCCTACATAATATTTTCCATTATGTCTAACAATCCCTCATCCCCTGATGTCAAATACTATCTGTAACAAACGCTCCCTCTTTCAAACAAATACCAGTGCTCTCCCTCCTCTGAACCTTCCTATCAGTTTGCACCCCCAGGACAGCAGTTTTGCTCCCAGCAGTCTATACATAGGTCCCCCCAGCTTCTGACTTTATCATCAAAACTCTTATCGTCTTCTCTCATTTAGAAATCTTATCATATAGTCTGTCTCCTGTAAGAGAATTTTAGAAGCTAATGAGTCACTTCCTAAAAAATAATTCTTTTTGCTTAACGTAACAAATTCAATACATGTAAAATGCGTATCAACCACAAGTTTGTAAAGCTGATTTCATTATCCAATCTATGAAAAAAATATCTATTTTCAGGAATTAAGCATTATTTTCAAGAGTTTAAATGAACCAATTAAGACTGCAAATGATAGAAAATACCCCAAAAAGCTACCTTAGAAAATATGCACTTTTCGGAAATTCCTTTCCCCTTAGGTGGCAGAATAAAGTGGCACCAGTAACAGAAATAGAGAATCACACACTACCTTTTCTCTTAAGAGAGACCAAAGCATCAGAGGAATAAACTTAATCACCATCCCTTTATCAACCCCAATAAATGCAAAACCACATTCTTTACAAATGTCTTGCCATTCATGATATGAAAATGATAAGAACAGAAGATTAACTGGGGTACCTCTGGGTGGCAAATCCATATCCCCTGATGTCAGTCCTATCAAGTTAGGCCGCTGTGCGTGCACTCTGTGTCTATACATAGGTCTGGAAGTGTTTGTTATGCTGGGGGCTTCAGGATTGTAGCCGTCTGTGTCATATGTATCTGGTAATACAAAAACTGTAATTAAAAAACAATTATAAAACGCCACTTGGTAATATTTTTACGCTGATAATAAAAAAAAAGTACATTACACAACATATTCTAATATACAGCTAACATGCTGTATGCATTAAAAAGAAAATTTAGTTTTATAAAAATGAAAATGTTATTAAACCAAATATAACTTAGTTTTTAAAACAAATCACAAATGAGGACTTGCATTTAACATCCATTCGCTAATCTACATCTTATTCTATAGGATTTTAGTGAGAAAAATAAACCTAATAGAGCTAGTCAGTCTCTAGACGTTTTTATATTCCTACCTAAAACTCTGCTCTAAAACTTCATTACATTATGAATACAAAGAGGGGCAAAACTGCACCTGCAGTAAAAAGAGAGGGTGGAGCAGGAGGAGGCTGGTGATGGATGCCAGTCGTTACTACGGTAGGAACAGAACTGGTTGCAGAGTTTGGGGGAGCATCCATGCCAGATGGCTGCAAAGGAGGAAGTGGAGGTGGTGGTCCTGTCAAAACCAAAGAATAAGAAATATCATCTGAAAGCAAACAAATAAAATAAGTTACTATATATCCAAACATGATATTCTCATTTATCAGCACAATTATAATATCTACAAACTCCCAAGTTCTTACAACTGTATTAGTTTTCTAAGGTAAGATATCCTGTTAATGTATACCAAAAACAGGTTTGTCTTATAAGCTATAAAGGACTACTGGCAGCTGGGATTTATCAGGGACGTGCATTAAGTCAGGGCCACTCCAAACCACAGTAAACCATAGGTCTGGCAAAGCCTGCGAAGTCAAGAGTATATTCTAAGTAAGAGTACCTTGCTCTTAGTTTTTAGCAGGCAACTATAGGATTACTTTAGATATTTTTAACAAAAGCAAGCATCAAACCATTAACTTTGTAAAGACTATGAAGAGACAGATATTAGGCACCAGCAAGCAAATGTAGTTACTTACCTGTGACAGGTGGAAGGCTGGGTGGTAATGGGCCTGGTGGTGGCACTGGGGGTCTCAGATTCACAGGTGGGGGTGTAAGAATTGGTGGAGGTGGGGGAAGTCCAGGAGGAGGCGGTCCTTCAACAACTGGAGGCTGTGCTGGGAAAGGCAGCATGCCAGGAAGATTCACATCTTCTACAACTACGGGGTCACTTCCGTGGTCAAAAGGGCACATGTCTCCTCTCATACAGAAACCTTTTTCTGTAAGGAAGAATAATTAAAAATATGGTTAAGTGCTGGATATATAAATTTTCTATAAGTTATCAAAGGCAAGACTTTTAAAAATAAAAAAATTTTAACATTGGGCCAGTTTAACTATGTGAGAGCTAATTTCCAGTAATATAATTTTGAAGTAGATAATATAGCTAACACACACATTAAAAAATACATCACCAAATTAAAATAAGTCTACTTAGCTAGCAAGACATAATATATAACTTTTATAACATAATATACATATTATAGTATATATACTTTTTGTCACTAGAAATACTTCATTTATATCTCACCAAAAACTTTAAGACTATTGCAACTACAGCCTTAATACAAATTATAAAACTTTTACAGTAAAACTTTAAGAGTCTTCATTAATAAAATTCTTATACAGGTGAGTCACATGTCTAGGTTCTGCTTACATGCCAATAACTATTTACTTCTAAAGAAGTAAGTTTTGTCAAGAATGTTTCAGTAGCAGATTCTCAAATAACTCAGTAAATATTTTTGTTTGGTAAACTTCAAAAATCTATTAAGATTTATGTGTAAATAAGCAATATCTTTAAATTGGTATACAACAGTGGCGACTAATGAAGGTTTAAATAATATGAGGAATTCAAGAAGTGCTAAGACTAATTTACCACCATTTCCAATACATTAATTATCTTTGAGTAACTATAAAATCTAGACTCATGGAATGCTGTCAACTGGAAATACTGACTCAGTACGTCATGAAACATTAGAAAGACTTACCATCATAGTCTCTACACCGTTTCTTTGGCATGGGTGGTCTTACATATGAGTTATGGTCCACTTGGTCTTCATGAAATTCAGACCAACTTTCGGTAGTGTTATTACCATGATGAGTAGGAGCAATTACTGTAATAGTGCTGCTCAAAGTAGGTACAGGGTAGTGACCAGATGATATATTGGGTACCGAAGAGACTGGAGTATAATTGTTTTCTAGTGGATCTGTTCTATCCAGGTCGTATTTAGGTTTTACTAGATCCCTTTCTGCAACAAAATATAAATGACTTATAAAATTATACTCTATTAAAAAGAAGTCCCAGATCTACAAAACAGTGGTAATTTTGCTGAACAGAAAAAAAATGTTCATATTTTACACAGTCCTCCTTTTCTTTTGAAAACTACTAAATGAATATACAATGTTCCAAGATCAGCGGTTTCTTTTCAATATGACCTATACTATAAAATTACATATGTTGCTACACTTAATGAACATTTTTTCTGTTTACAGAAAAGAGATTTTCTTCACTACAATCTTAGTATGCGTAACTTCAGCCCACAAAACATAAACTAAAATATGGTTATTTTCTCTGTGATGAACATTTGTCATCTACCTAAAGTTCCTAGCATGCCTTTTTAATAAATACCATGCATTATTAATAATATTAATGGTGAAAGCTATTTATTGAAGATAGAAATGGATGAGCAAAGAGGAAGGAAAAAAAGTTCATATTAAACATGAACAAAAACATTAGCTAGGCTGTCTATGGTCCCAAGGAAAGAGAAAAGGATTAAGGAGACTAGTTACATAAAGCGCTATGTGGAAAGGCCTAGTACACCTAGATCACAGAGGAGGAAAACACTAAGAAAAAAGTAACAGCGAAGTATAAAGCTTATACGCAGACTTGGTATAATAGAAATAAAAACTGTTTCCCAATAACTAAAGGTGACCGTACAATATAGGCTGAAAGAGTAGCAAAAAATCTAAGCTTGAGTAAAGGTGTTTTATTTGAAGGTGTTTTAGTTGTTTTTATCTCCTTTGGTTTCTTCCTTTCAATAACACACACTGGAAGAAAAATTATACATGTTGGAAATGACATGCTCTTGCAAATACACACAGCTGAAATGAGAAATTTAATTGTTTTCTTAATTTTAAGGTATAAACTGAATACATTTATACAATTTAATGAATTTTATCTATGTATACACATGTGAAACCAAACACCGTAACCAAAATAATATACACACTAATACATAATCATCACCCCCCAAAAGTACCCTTTGCTCCTTAGTAAGTCATCTGTCCTTTACTCCATGCCAGGTGACCACGGATTTGTTTCCTATCACCATAGATTAATTTGCATTTTCTAAAATTTTATATATATATTCTTTCTCATCTAGCTTCTTTCACTCAGCAGTATTATTTTGAGATCCATCCTTGTGTCACACACATTATCCAAAGTTCTGTTCTTTTCATCCACTGTACGGATGCATCAGTTTATCCATTCACATGACATCTGAGTTGTTTCTAGTGTTTGGCTACTGCAAACAAACGTACCATGATCACTCATGTACAGTCTCTGTAGAAATACACTTCTGTTTCTCTTAAATACTCAGGCGTTAGGACAGCTGGGTCATTCAGTATGTATAGATTTAATTTTTAAGATACTATGAAAGTATGTTCCAAAGAGTTCAGTTTATCTCCATCGTTACTAATACTAGATAGAGTCAGCCTTTTCACTTTCAGTCATTCTGAAAGGCATGCAGTGGTGATTCACTGTGGTTAAAATGTGCGTGAAATAAAAATTTTAGAAGAAATTTTTAAAAAAGCATTCACTTGGACCACAAAATACATCAAAATGGAAAAAATGAAGACAACACTAACAAAAATTAAAACTCAAATACAGTTTTTTCACAACAGAAGAATGCTAATCAGAACATACATATATATGAATTATTTACCCCGGCTTCGTGTTCTGCTTCTGCTTCTAGTCCTACTTCTATCCCTATCCCTGTCACGAAGTCTCTCTTTACTCCAACTTCGACTCCGACTCCTGCTGTAACTGCGACTTCGGCCTCGTCTTCTATTGTACCGATCTCTGTATGAATCTCTTCGAGGAGGGTTTCGATCATAATCTCTTTTGCGAGAACGATCATCTTTTTTCCTCTCATCACGACTTCTAAAGAAATAAATGATCACTTTTAGGAAAATAATTTTTAAGTGGATACAGGAAAAGAATCATTAAATGCAAAAGTATTATTTAATTCTTATAATGTTATGATTCTTTAACCCACCGCAAATATAGGAAACTCAAACTGAAAAAACTGAACATGATCTGCTCAAGAACTCTAAAACACTTTAAAGGAAAAAAAACCTCCCAAATAACTCCGTCCTTTCTTATACACAAAGACATTTTTACATTTAGCATCTGTACATCATGTCGTATAGAACATACGATCTTGTACATATAACTCATACTTACAGGCATGTATCACATATAATTGGCCTCTAAATGCTTTTGAAGCCTTAGTGGGGAAAAATAATTTATTCACACTAAAGGGAAAAATTCATGCAAAAAACATTCTCACACTAAGATTTCACTGGAATTTGAAGATGGAAATAAAAACAATAGCAATAATTAATGCATGCCAAGCACTTTTTTAAACATCACTTCCAGAACCTACAAATCTGACACAAATACTCTTGGTAAGAAAGGACTGAGTTGCACTGTCCTAGACCAATAGAAGAGTACACACTACTTGCCCCTAAACAAAAGATAATCAGTCTAAGCATTCATATAAAAGATATCCAATGTCTGAACAGTGAACATGGTTCAATAAATCGATCACCTATTTTCTCTGTATCGGGAACTTGACTGGGGAGGACTATGATTTAGCCTTCTGGAAAACTTCTTCTCTCGCTCTTCCTCCTTTGTGATCTGATAAACAAAGAAAAATTTGCTAAGTTTAGCAAGTTATTCCTTGCCATATTACTATTTCAGTGACTTAACTGATATTAAACCAGAAAAGTGTTTTCTTCTAAAAGCATTAAAAATATACATTTCGAGTACAATCATTTCATTTAACAATAGAAAAAAGGCTTGTTGAAAGTTAAAGTAAATTCAAACAAGACTCAAAAATGTTTATCTTAGATAGTAACAGCTGTGAAAAAACATTTAGACAAGTGTTCTCATTTTAACATTATTAGTCTAAAGCCACTTTTATTCCTTCTTTCAAAATTCCAACATACATTCATGTTTTGGTTTCATGAATTTGGTCTGGCACCAAACACATTAATATAGGAGAATGCATTAGAACTAACCAAGTCAAAGGGCAGCTAGGTGGCTCATTTGGTTAAGCATCCGACTTCTGCTCAGATCATGATCTCACAGTTCCTGAGTTTGAACCCCGCATTGGGCTCTGTGCTGACAGCTCAGAGCCTGGAGCCTACTTCGGATTCCGTGTCTCCTTATCTCTTTCTGTCCCTCCCCCCACTTGTGTGTGCGTGTGCGCGCTCTCTCTCTCTCAAAAGTAAATAAACATTTAAAACAATTAAAAAATTTTTTTTTCAAAAATAAACAAAAAACTAACCAAGTCAGAAATAGAGACATATGAAAAAACAATAAACAAGGTGAAACAGTTCTTCAAGTTTCTCATAGCAATACAGCAACTATATATTCCTCCTTTCTACAAAGGGCCTCCATTCATATTACATTATTAATAGAAAGCACCCCTGGAAAATATTCCCTTTACCAATGCTACTTTTCTGAGGCCAGAATTTTCCATGCTGTACTGTCTAGAACACAGGTTACATAGGACATTAACAGGTGTTACCAGGAAAAACAGGATTTAGAGGATAAACAAATAGAGGAAATATTGAACATGTGGCTTCTGTAAATATGACAGGGCTCAAGGTTTTCCATTTTTAACAAGAAGTCTAAGATATTCTGATGCAGGCAGTCTACAGGATAATATAACTGTGTCCATTTATGCCAGTTGTTCCGATATCCCTCTGGGAGGAGCCTCTCACTGTCAAAAGTGTTCTATGTTGGATGAAAAATGGAAATCCTATCACTAGGCCAAACTTCGAGAAACACTGCTTAAAAGCCTTTTTTAATGCAAGTCCATAGTGTAAGATACTATGCATAAGAGAGTTAAAAGTAAACCTGAGACTGTTAGCCTCAGAAAGGCCTGCTTCTTGTAAGATAAGCTCTTGGCTTGCATCTGTGAACTTTGATTTCTGAAGGGTTCCCATCATTCCCTGACAATAATAGCTCACTATATGCCTGAATTGTTTGTGTAAACAATATGGTTTTAGGCTGAACACATGCTCTCCTCTGGGAGTTTGAAATGTTGGTACATATTAGGCCGAAGGTTCATGTGTGACCAGCCCTAAATTGAAACCCTGGACACTGAGTCGCTAAGAGCTTCCCTGGTTCACATGTGTTGAACTACTTGTTAAGATCTTCTGTGATTCCACTGGGAGAAGCCTATGGAAGCTTGTGCCTATTTTCCCCCAGACTTTGCAACACCCACTTTTTCCTTTTCCCTATGCTGATTCTGCTGTAAGAAATCACAGCCGTGAGTATGACAACAGGCTAAATCCTATGACTGCTCCAAGGGATGTTCTTGAGAAATCTCGATACAAATACAAAAAGTAAAATTCAGTTTAATTATTCCATGTATGTTAAAAAAAATTTTTTTAATGTTTATTTTTGAGAGAGAGAGAGAGAGACAGACAGACAGACAGACCATGAGTGGGGGGAGGAGCAGAGAGAGAGAGACAGGGAGACAAAGAATCTAAAGTTGGCTCCAGGCTCTGAGCAGTCAGCACAGAACCCGATGAAAGGTTCAAACTTGTTCATGAACCATAAGGTCATGACCTGAGTCGAAGTCGGACATTTAACCAACTAAGCCACCCAGGCACCCCTAATTCCTTATATGCTTTTAAAGAACATCCAAGGTTTAACACAAATCCTTACCTCTTCTTTTTTTATATCTTTTTCTTGGTGCTGAAAAAATTCTACCTTTAAGCTTCCTGATGATGGCTGCTCTGGAGGAGGTAGATAACTCTT
The DNA here is from genome assembly GCF_018350195.1 of Panthera tigris. NCBI lineage: Eukaryota > Metazoa > Chordata > Mammalia > Carnivora > Felidae > Panthera > Panthera tigris. Next base: position 52,748,021 of record NC_056660.1, read on the forward strand.
TGTATTCACAGCATCAAAAAGTTTTTCCACAAATATCTGTGTCTCTACAAATAAACCCAAAAAAAACCACAGATTAAAGAGATTTGCTAAGACATCAATTCTTCCCCTCTACACATCAGAGTTCAATATGATGAAATATACACTGACTTTTATAAATCTAGAACACTATAACACCAAGAGCTTTCCAACCAGTGTGCCATGGCACAAATCCTATGGTAATACTAATCCATTCAATTTCAGGGTAGAGGGACTAGGATGGCCAGAGCTTCTAGGCCAGTTGCTTCCAGCCATGACTTGTCTCCATGTACCCCGTGCCCTGTGTGCCAAACATAAATATCATCATTATCTAGATGGTGGCAACATGAAAAAAGTTAGAAGCACTATCTAGACAACATTCAAAGCAGTTTCTTAAGCAGTACTATTTTTAAATAAACAAGCATTCAATCATTTAATCTTTTAAGGAAAAGTATCAGCATGCTTTAAAAAAGAGAATAAAGATGTTAAGGGAAAAAAAGCTTCCATATATGGCTAACATCAGTAATAATACTGTTTATGACAATTAGAGCCTATTCTCTGAGTTTCTTTCATACTGTGGAAAATCTTCCTTTAAATGATTTATTGAAATAAACTAGTATTTTTAAACCAAAGATTTTTTTTACCTTTTTGAAGAAATACATCCAGTTGATCAATACATAATGCCTTTAACTCTTTTTCACTTTTATCTTTCTTTACCAAAGCGAGAACATATTTTGCTAGGGCTGATGGATCTGCATCACAGCTGAAGAAAAAAACAATGTTGAAGGAAATTTAGCCATAAGCAATTAATTACACATTCTAAAAACTCCAGTTATAAAACTGACTCAGTCAGTATGGTAGTTAAGTGAGTTAATATATGTAAAAAGCACCTAGCCCATAAAGCAATGAAGAAATCGAAGTTCTCTCTTATAGGAATGTATTTTACATGATATATGCGGCCATTACTCAGTATCCTTCCACATATATACTAACATATGTATTAAAAACTCAGCAGGCTTTACTATTATTTAAAAGAGAAGTTTTAACAAAGTAAAAACAGTATCAAAACATCAAAAACGTAGTATTAGTGTGGCACCAATAAAAATCCAAAAAGGCTTCCCCTCCATCCCAATAACTAAATTAGCTAAGAAAATCCAGACAGAGAGGGCACTAAAATAAAACCTGAAAACCCACTGCATAGTACATTAACAACAGAAACTTTAGCTTTTATAAAGGGCATTAAAGTATCCGGAAAAAAATAAGACAGTTACTTTAGAACTCTGGAGTAATGAAGACTTTTTGAGTTATGGCAAGTTATCACAAGAGTAATTTGATTGTACAAAAAAAGGGCAAAACTTCAGAATGAAGAGTCAAAAGACAAATAAAAAAAGCTCAAATGGTTTTTTGCAAAAGGTAAATTCTCCTAATATGCAGAGTTTGTATCAATTAGTAAGACCAAAACCATAAAAGAAAAAAGACAAAGAATACAAATAGATGCTGAACAGAAAAAGAAAAGTCAGTCTGAATATGAGTAAAAATACACCCTCATCCATAAGAGAAATTCAAACTTAAGCTATACTGAAATACTATTTTTTGGTTATAAAATTGGCAAAAATCTAAAAAATATGAAAATATATTCTGGAGATAAGACTATGAGCATACAAGCAGTTTTTCTCAAACACCGTGGCTGCTGTGAGGAAAGCAGCAGCCCCTAAGGTATGGCAGCTTACAATCACAAGTACAACGGACAGCAGTTCTACTTCTCTGAAGTTGCCTCGCAGACATACTTACATACTCAAAATGACACATGGACAAGTCATTCACTGTCACACTGATTGAAAATAAAAATGCAAATATCCACTTACAGAGGACTGGAAAAAGCAATTATAGTATAGTAAATCTACACAAGGAATGGGATACACCAAAAAAATGCAAAAAAGAATGAAGAAGTTTTCCTACTACAGAAATGTTCCCTATGAATTTGTTAAGTTTAAGAGGCAAGTTTAAAAAGGTAGAGAAAACCAGGTATGTTACCATTTGTGTGGGGAAAAAGAGAAGAAATTATATATTTGGATTGGCTTATGTCTGAGTAACAAATATGTGAAAGTATAAACAAATAATTATGGTTATTGGTTGTTTTTTCTTTTTCTTTTTCTTTTTTTTTTTTTTTTTGAGTGGGGGGAGCCGGTAGCGGGGACAAGTGAAGGAGGAACAGAGTGAGGGGAGAAAGTTTCTGATGCCTGGCCCATGCCCACCCTAACAAAAAGTCAGATAACTCTTTTTCAACTAAGCTAAGATTGTTACCTATTTAATTAATGACCATTTTACAAGTCAGGGTGAATAACAATAAAATACTAGCAATAGCCAAGCATTAATATCTACTAATCTAGTTTGTGCTATGCACGGTACATACTGTATTTAGCTCTATTCTGTAACAGTTCTACAAAAGTATAGCGATAACCTATGTCACTGAATCAAAAAGTACATCTTAAAAAAAGACAGTGAACAGCTTTGGTTGTACAATAGAAACACCTATGGAAAAACCTGAATGCAAGTCAATCAACAGGCCTAATACAACCATCTATGTTTTGCTTCAATGTTTCATAAAGGCTGCACAGGTTAAGTCTAATACAGTGTCAGAATTGACAACTACTCTATTAAGAAAATAGTATATAGCATTTATCATATACTGTAAGACTTCCTACTCTACATTGCTGTGATAATTAAGTATGTCTTCAAATTCTTCACTCTTCCCTTCAGAAGGTACAGCCTGATTCCCCACCCTTTGAGAGAGGGCTCAATTTAGGTACTTAACTAAACAGAACAGCAGAAGAATGCTCTCTTTCTGGATTCACTTCTAGAGAAATCAGCTGCCATGTTCCAAGGACACTCAAGTAGCCTTATGGAAAGCACCATGTGGCAATGAAATGAGAGCTCTGTTGGCTAGAGCTCTGGCCAACAGCCAGACGACTGAGTCTCTTGCCAATAACCACATGTGAGTGAGCTTGGAAGCCGATTCTACAGTCTCAGTAGAACCTTGAGAAGACTACAGAACTGATTGACAGCTTAACTGCAATCTCATGATTCCGAGGCAGAAATACTCAGCTAACCTGCTTCTAAATTCCTGACACAGGAATGATAAAGGTCATGAGGTGATAAATGTCTGCTGTGCTACTAAATTAAGTTTCAGGGTAATTTGTTAGTAATCATAAGTCAACTTTCCTCATAGGTCTATTTCCATTTATTTACAAAGACTTGAAATGGGCTATTACCTAAACAAGAATAAAAAAGAAATCTGTTCCAACGGTACATGAAAAAAATTTTTTAAGACTTTTCCTTTGAAATTTATTCCAATATACGTACTTAAACCCACACTTTAAAGAAAAGAGACAAAATGATTTATGGCAATTTTTTTCATGTTTTATCATAATGGGCATAGAAATATTTACATCTGTGATAAAAATAAGCATGAAGAAATGGGACAAATATAATCTCATGATGTACCTATAGCTTTACTTAGATCCAGCAATCTGGTAATACTGCATGAGAGACCCTGAAACAATACCTATTCATGTTAGGTAACCTGAATAAACACAGTCGACTAAACACTTAACCAGACATCAAGCTAAACAAACTTCAATTTGTTGGAAATCACTGTGATACATAATACTATCACTGTGTTATACTGTTTTATTGCACTGCTGTTAATAAACCAATTCAGACTCTCTACACTGAGTCCAAATGATACAATTTTATTCAACACTGGTCTGACTGTTGTGGTGAATTTTCAACTTAGTAATGGCTTTTCTAATGACTTAACTGTGAGTTTATATTTCTCTTAACTAAACACCAAATCTATCTCATTGTTGCTACATTATTTTTCTAAACAGGACACTGTAAGTCAATTAAAATTTTACCAGCTAAAAATCTAGAAAAAAAAAACCCTTGCGATTTCTGTAATATTATGGTTTACAGACTATAATTTCATAAAACAGCAGGACGGAATCATTTCTGAACAATGATTACTCAACATCTTCTACAGGAAGCAACTGAATCAAATCAAAAACCAATAAAAATAACAACCACCACAGCAAATTAACTACCATACACAAATATTCTAAATGCTTGAAATTGTCTGAAAGGGCAAATTACTTTTTAAAATCTGTTAGACTGTAAATTATATGGTAGAAGCAAGGTTTATAATTTCACATTTAACAGAAAAATGGGTAAATTTATAGTTGAGAGGCAATTTTTCTTAAATCTTATAAGATTTCATATTTATTTTTAAAAATAAAAAAGGTATGTACTTGAAAATTACAGCTCAGTAAAAAAATCTGAACTACGAAGTAATATGCCACAATGTCATAAATCAAGAAGAAAAGGCAAAATATGTGCTCTCTTTTCTATCTTAATTAAATGTGCCAATGCTACATTACGTGAACACCTTGCAATAACCTGCTATGCAAAATTAATGCAGTAAAAACGTTTAAATCACCTAACCAAAGAAAATCATATTAAAATAGTAAGGGGCTATTTAAAAAAGTCTCCATGGCAAGCAAGACTGTTCATGTGGTACTTTACTGCACCAGTTGCCACTGTTGATGAGAGATTTGTAGACTGAATGAATATATCTTGTCAGAGCTAGACTTTGCCCTATGCTATGTTACTAGCATTCTAGAAACAGTGAAAGAAAAGTGAGACTGAAATCTCCTTTCACACCAGAGACAGCGAAAGAAAGAACAGATTTTGAAAATAGTTTCAGTACAAAGAACACTTAGTGACCAACTTCATCCCTATCTTAGAAAACAGGCCAAATTCCCTGAATCTAAGTTCCATTAAGTACTTCTCAACCAAGCAAGTACATAATCTGCCAATAAAACATCAAATTAACCACAGAGTGCCCCAACTCCAATTACCCTTGTGCCTGTGTGTGTGTGTGTGTGTGTGTGTGTGTGTGTGTGTGTTGGGGGTTGAAGAGGGCTGGGTGGGCAAAACACAAAGAAACCATAAACTATAAAATAAAGCAGGCATAAGACACGATTTGCCAACAGCACTTGTGAAAGATGGAGTGGAAGAGGAACAACTAGGTATTTTAGTTATTAAGTCATATGAGACAAAGTGTGAAGTGGTTGGGGAAAAACTTAAATCATAAAGATGCAATAAAATAAAAAACTAAGTACTAAAGAGGACAGCGCAGCTCTCCTATACAGTAAAGAGAGCCAAAGCTTTCATTTCTAGGTACCACCTTTTATAACTACATAAGCAAACTCAAACGGATTCCTGGGAAATGACCAGAATAGTAAATGAGTATCATTATCAGATAGCTTACTAGGGATTCTCAGCCTGGAAAATTGAAATGTCAGAGAAAACTTGGTGGGTTTTCAAATAATTGAAGGGCTATCACAAAAAAGATTACACTTATTCAATACATCCTCCATGGGATATAATTAGAACCAGTAAGTGGAAGCAACAGATTTTGGCTTAAAATAGAGATGAACTTTTTTTAATAACCAGAGGCCTCCCAAAGGCAGAATAAACTGCTTAGAAGAAAGGGAGTTTTCCATCATCAGAATGGTCTTGAGCATAAGCTGAACAGCCCCTGGCAGATAAGCACTGGAATGGATAGTAAATCGCTCACAAAACTGTAAGAGTTTAATCCCTTAGGTTTAATTTTGTTCATGCAGATATATGAAATATAAGATAATACAGTATTGTTTATAATTATGGACTTGTAAATATTAGTAATAAGAAAAATTAAGTTACCTGGCATTATAAATAAAATAGACACTATTACATGAGAATTTTACCAAAAACATACGAAAATCCAAAAATAAAACGTCTTACTCACATATGTAGCCTCTGGGCCTAATACAGCATCTAAGACAAAATATACTGAGACAGAGAAAGAAAATATATTCAAATCTATCTCACTAGATCAACCGCTCACTTTTCTCAGGGATCCTTTCTTTTTCATCTTCAGAAAGTACTGAAAATAACATGATTTACTGATTATCTTCCAAATATCACATTCATCTTTTGAAAATATTTAAGCACGTACTACGTAAGGCGCTATTCTAGATCTTGAGGATACAACTTTGAAAAAACTTAAGTTCCTGTTCTCACAGAATTTACATTAGGGGTATAGCGAGGAGACACAATACACACATAGATCTACACAACATACTGTCACGTAGACAAGTGCTCTGAGGAAAAATAATGTAAAGCGTGGGGATAAAACAGAGTAAAAGTAATGAAGCAAAGGAAGGAGGAAGAAACAGGAAAGAGGAGAGGAATGAATGAATACATATTAGATAAGATCATCAGGGAAGGACCCTGATGAAATAACATTAAACTGAATCTAAACAGGGATCAAAATGGAGTACAAACCAGCTTTGGGCTATCTGGAAAAAGGACAGCCTAGACCAAGGGAACTCAAGAGAAAAGGCCTGGAGTGGATGCTTATTTGACACTTGAGGCACAGAAGTCTAGTGGAATGGAGCAAAGACAGCATTCATGAATAGCTGGATTTCTAACCTCTCCTGTAAAGATTTAAAATTAACTGTTTCAGTGAGCTTTGACAAATTAAAAGTCCAAATCACTATGAAGTCATTCAAACCAAAAATTGTAAAGACATAAAAGTAAAATTTTAACAATCTTTGAATTTATGTTAAGGATAGAGTAATAATAGTGAAAAGCATTAGCACGGGTGACCATCTAAGGTCATTCTCTTCCAACAGTATCTGGGGAGGGAAGTACATACACTAAGTAAGCTGGAGAAGCCAAAGTAATGCAGAAAGTCAAATGCTAAAATAAAATCTCCCAGGGGCGCCTGAGTGGCTCAGTTAGTTGAGCATCCCAACTCTTGGTTTTGGCTCAGGTCATGATCTCATGGTTTGTAGGATGGAGCCCCATGTCAGGCTCTGTGCTGGGCATGGAGCCTGCTTGAGATTCTCTCTCTCCCTCTTTCTGCCCCTCTCCTGTGGGCACAGGCTCACTCTCTCTCAAAATAAACATTAAAAAAAGTAATAAAATACCCCAGAGGAAGAGACTTTTATTAAGTAATACTTTAAACAGCATGAATCAAATTGCCCCTAGTTACAATGATTGTAAATTAATCCTCCTAACACACTTTTCATATTAGTTTTTACCTTTTAAAATAGTAATGGCACATTAAAATTAAAAAAGGTACCCTTCTAGTACATTTTTTCAAAAAGAAGTTTGTTTTGTTTTACTCAAGTTTCTCAAGCAAGGCTTTAGAAACTCAGTGGAAGATAAATGAAGGAACTGAACCCAAGCTTCCATTTTCGGTAATCTTGAGAAGGTGTAGCTGGAGGTGGCAGTGGAAATTAAAAATTAAATTTAAATATGTTAACTCAGTAACTTTAGAACACGGATATACACCCACATCTGTTCCCACCAAATTTTCACTTTATATTCAAGAAAAATATCTAATTTGCATCAAAGTCATAGTTCTATTATTCTATGCTTAGGATTATCATTTAGAAATCCAAATCCCATTGCAACAATTATAATGCATATATTGAAAAACTCAATTGCCATAGGTTATTATACAGCTTCATTCAATTCAAGTAAGGAGGCAAAAATAGATTATTTGTATGCAGTAATTAGCTACCGCAAAAACCTTCAGAGAAAAAAATCTTTAAAGAAAGGTTATTCTTTAGAATTATCACACCACTTCATTCTACAAGATAAAATATAAGCATATCTAAACATGATCGATCCATGAGCATCATACCAATCACTTATCACTGCAAACACTTACCACAATATATATAATTACAACACTGAAAACTGTTCAGTCAGTTCTTTCATTCCCTATATTACCCCCAAGAAATAGCAGCAATACCTTAACAATGGTAGTTTTCAAACATTTTGGTCTCAGGATTCCTTTACATGTTAAAAATTATAGAGAACTCCAAAGAGCTTTTATTTAAAAGGGGTACATCTATCTGGGACTGCTGGGTGGTTCAGCTGGTTGAGCGTCTAACTCTTGATTTTGGATCTTATGGTTTGTGGGTTCAAGCCACACAAGCCTGCTTGGGCTCTCTCTCCCTCTCTCTGCCCCTCCTTCCCTGCTCGTGTGTACATGCACTTCCTTTCTCTCTCAAAATAAATAAATAAACTTAAAAAATAAAAGGTTTACATCTATCAGTATTTACCAAATTAGAAATTAAAACTGAAAATAATTTAAATTATTTAGTATAAAATAACAAATCATAAAATAAGTATAACAATTATTTATATAAATATAAGTCAAAAAATAACAAATCTACAATTTAACATAAATAGCCCTTTGGGTGGGGTAATCAAAAGGAGGAATTTAATAAATGGGAAGTGTAAAGCTAAAGCTAACTTTAGGCACAGCTGGATCCAGGAGTTGAAATGATGTCACCAGGATCCTCTTTTCCATTCTGTTTTGCTCGGAATTCACTTCATTTTAAGGCAGGCCCTCTCCAGGTGGCAACAGAGATGACCCTGAGCAGTTCCAGGCTTATGCATTCTGATAGCTAGTGAATCCAGAGAAAGGCAGCTGCCCCTGGTCCTTGAAAATAACTAATCTTCTCTAGTTTGGGTCCTATCCCTACACAAGGCAGGGATGGGCAGAGTTCCATGACTAATAGCCTCCTCTGAAACTAAATACCCTGTTTTTTGGTTTTTTGGTTTTTTTGTATGAAAAGATAATTATATTTCCACAACAAAATAAAAATGTAGTGAGAGGACTGATGATGTTTCACAATTTTTGGAAACACCATTATGTATGGCTTAAAAGAAAACAGACCAATTCTAATATCTACTTTTATATTCAATCTGTTGGGATATGCTATTCTGGTTGAAATACATAAAGAAATCTGACCTCAAACAGATGAATAGTTGGAAAAGTGAGGACTTCACAGACCTTAGTCTCAGGAAAGCCCAGGAGTCCTCCCACCACACTTGAGAACCACTGTTTTAAAATTCATTTAGAGGGGCACGTGGGTGGCTCAGTCAGCTGAGCATCTGACTCTTGGTTTCAGCTCAGGTCATGGTCTCACAGTCTTGAGACTGGGACCACCTTGAGTAGGGCTCTGTGCTGGGCACGGAGCCTGCCTGGGATTCTCTCCTTCCCCCTTTCTCTCCTCCTCCCCCTGCTCACGCTATTGCGCATGCACTCTCTCCCTCTCTCTCAAAATAAATAAACTTTAAAATTCATTTAGAAAGTATCTGTTAAGTATCTAATTCAAAGACAAAGTCAGTCGTCAGCTTCTCAAAGATAAGACCCACTAACTCAGATTGTAAAACTGTATTGTTCATGGAACCATTACTCAGCCATCAAAAAGAATGAAATCTTACCATTTGCAACAATGTGGATGGAACTAGAGTGGATTATGCTACGCGAAATAAGCGAAAGACAAATATCACAGAATTTCACTCGTATGTGGAATTTAAGAAACAAAACATGAACATAGGTAAAGGGTAGCAAAAAGAAGTTAAAAACAGAGAGGGAGACAAACCATAAGAGACTCTTAAAATGCAGAGAACTGAGGGTTGCTGGTGGGGTACTGGGTGGGGGAATGGGCTAAACTGGCAATGGACATTATGGAGGGCACTTGTTGGGATGAGCACTAGGTATTATATATAAACACATGTAAGCGATGAATCCACTAAATTCTATTCCTGCAATCATTATTACACTATATGTTAACTAACTTGGATTTAAAAAAAGAAAAAAGAAAAAATAAACAAACCTCTATATTGTTCAGTGCAAAGAGCAATAAATAACCCAAATGGCAAACTGAGCACAGACACGTGTGGTTATAGCATGTTGTCACAGAACTCTTTCTTAAAAGAAAAGTGGGGACTGGAGGTGAGGTGCTGATATGGCAGCCCACAATAAAACCCCACATTTCAGTACAAGTTTTACATTCCAATTCATGGAAAAGTTGAGTTTTCTGGGAAAGGACTCTGGCCTCCAAAGGCATCCCCTTCAGTTACTCATTCACATTCTACCTACTTATAAACCAAATCTGAGGTACTTCATTCCTTCAGTTACTAAGGAAGGAAGAAGCTAGGAAGTGTTTTCTCTCATGACCAAGAAGCAGCAGAATTATCCAATAGAAATAGCAGTCATAGAATCCCCCTTTCTGAACACTCATGAGCAAATTTTAACACCTTGGGAGAGATAAATAATAACGAAATTCAACCAAGTAGAAACATTTTATAAATTGCCAGACCTTAAGATCTACACATATTTCTATCACTATTAAATTGTTACTCTTGGTATGCTTGTCTGTTTCCCCTACAGAAATTCTAGGTAACTATGTCTACCTTTACCCCAGACCCGACCACAATGTGTTGAGAAATATCTACTGATTATCACATTATGTAAGCGTATACTAAATCGAGAGCATTATCAACAAAAACTCACAAAAAACAACTCTCGGTTTAGGTCGAGACCAATTATGACACATATAAAGGTGTACTAACAAGTTTAAAGATCTGTCACAGATACAAAAAAAGTCAATAAAACATCTCCTAGCACACTGACGAGTCCTTCCTCATTGCCTTTTCCTCCTATACCCTCACCGCTGATATGGTCTTCATATACATTTAGTACAGACTCTCCCAAGAATATCACCATCTCTCTTTGTACCTCCTGCCAAAGTCCAAGTTCAGGCATTCACAACTCACTCTTAAAGCTACAAGAAAAAAACTGCTAACTAATATTATGTCTCCAAAACGCTACAATCTAATCAAATCTCTACACACCACAGTATCATTCTTTAAAAAAAAGATCTAATTAAGTTACTCCCCAGCTTGATCTTCCCCAGTATTCCATAACCTAGTCCCCCAAATGTCCAAACATTTCAGCATGGCAATAAAACCTATTCTTTACTCTGAAACCAACAAACGCTAGCTAGATTCAAAAGACTCTTCCTGACCAAAATGAATAGTTATAATTCCTCGCAGAATGGTTTTTCCAATTTTGGCTATTTAATGTAACCAGAAGATCAAAACTTTAACACAATCCAATTTGAGAAGGTGCATGAAAAACTTCATAGACTGGTCACTGAAAGTTTATGAACAGTTTTCAAAATGGGATCTGTGTCTTGCACTGTCTCCTATTATAAACAATTAAACTTTATGAAAAGTAAAATAAGGGGGTGCCTGGGTGGCTCAGTCAGTTGAGCTTCCGACTTTGGCTCAGGTCATGATCTCACGGTCCGTGAGTCCAAGCCCTGCGTCTGGCTCTGTGCTGACAGCTTGGAGCCTGGAGCCTGCTTCGGATTCTGTGTCTCCCTCTCTCTGACCCTCCCCCATTCATGCTCTGTCTCTGTCTCAAAAATAAATAAACATTAAAAAAAAAAAGAAAAAGTAAAATAAGAAACGGAGATATCATGGGGCACCTGGGTGGCTCAGTCGGTTAAACGTCCGACTTCAGCTCAGGTCATGATCTCACAGTCCATGAGTTCGATCCCCGCGTCAGGCTCTGTACTGACAGCTCAGAGCCTGGAGCCTGCTTCAGATTCTGTGTCTCCCTCTCTCTCTGCCCCTCCCCTGCTCATGCTCTGTCTCTCTCTGTCTCAAAAATAAATACAAACGTTAAAAAAAATTTTTTTTAAAGAATTGGAGATATCATTTAAAAAACAGTACAAACATATAACACATTGACAATTTCTTATAAAATGCCCCAAAGAAGTCCTAAATTACGTATCTTAAAGTACTTACTACATTTTAAACTGTATTACAATCATCAGCATCACAGTAGCCTGAGTCATTCCCTTTTTCTCTCCTCTTTGCTTTACAACTAATTGGACATCCATAACCAAACGAGAAAAAAAAGTACCTCCACACAGGATACCAGGACACCTGAGAGATCTATCCATCTGTGCACCTTAAAGTGAGTGGACTGAACCAGAGAGGCTGCAAGAAGAGCAAAGAAGGTGGTGGCTGGTCCAGCAGCAAGCCAGCAAGCCTTTCTGGCACAGGAGGTGGAAGGTAAAGGCGGGAGACTAGGAGTCTGTCTACCTGACCATGCATGCAGTAGTGGCAAAACCCAGCTGCTCTCTCTGAAGAGAGACCACAGTGCCTTCGAACAGCAGAAGGAAAGGGAAGTAGGCAAAGGAAAGTGTCTCCTGCTATCTGCCAGGGGGAGGAGGGGGAAAGGGGGAGTAAGAGAATAACTCATGGACCTCTGGTACCCACCCCACCTTGAAGATTCCCCAGCAGGCCCCTGGCATACCCAAAGCCCCAAGTGCTAAATATACACCTCTCCTCAAGCTCTGCAGCCACCTTTGCTCCTTTTTCTTTTTCCTTTTAATGCATCTGCTTACAACCTTAATATGAGTTAGTTCTGGTAAGAGAAACCAAAGACTTGTGCTATAGTGCCACCTTCTGGAAAACAAAATGAAGGCTCCTAATTACAAATCTGTTGAATTCTAAGAATCAAAGTAAACAAAACCTTGCCTAAATAAGAAAGGTGTTCACTACTTCAAATGGAGCAGAGGCACTTTCCATCTGTAATATGAAATCACAAAAGAAAATGACAGTTTTCCAGCAACTGAACCCAAAGGTCTTGAAATATTGTAATCTAACTGATAAAGACTATAAAACAGCTATAAAACAGCTATTACAAAGAAATTCAATGAGCCACTCAAAAACTCAGAAAGGCAATAAATGATCCCAGGAACAAAATTAACAAACAAGAGTATTCTGCCAGACAGGTTAAAATTCGAAAAAGAAAAAAAAATTCTGGGGTGAAGAAATGAATATATGAAGAATGAATTAGAATACCCTGGAAACAGAACAGATCATATGGAAGAGTAAGAATTAGCACACTCAAGGACAGTAATATAGAAATGATCCAGGTGGAAGGCGAGAAAAAACTAAGATTTTTTTTAAATGTTTATTTTAGAGAGAAAGAGGCGGGGTAGGGGCAGAGGGAAAGGGAGACAGAGGATCTGAGGCCGGCTCTGCAATGTCAGCATAGAGCCCAATGCAGGGCTTGACTCCTGAACCATGAGATCATGGACCTGTGCCAAAGTCTGACACTCAACCAAGCCACCCAGGAGCCCCAGATTTAAGATTTTTAAAAAGTAAAAAAAAAACCCTGCGGTGCCTGGCTGGCTCAGTCAGTAGACTCTTGATCTCAGGGTCTTGAGTTCAAGCCCCATAATAAGGGTATCTCAAAAAAAAAAAAAAAAAAAAAGAGGGAGAAGGGAGCACTTAAATGATAGTTGAGAACTTTCTAAACCCAGGGAAAGAACTGGATACAACTCCACAATGCTGACAAAACACATTATTATACCAACACACAAAAAAAACTTCTTTAAAACACATTGTATGAAAACTGTCAAAAGTCAACAATAAAGAATTAAAAAGGCAGCCCAAGGAAAAAAGACAGTAACCTACAAAGGTACCCCACCCCATAAGGCTATCAGCAGGTTTCCCAGCAGAAACTCTATAGGCCAGGAGAGAATGGAATGACACATTCAGAACACTGAATGATAAAAACAATCAAGAATACTCCATTGGCAAAGTTATCTTTGAGCTATGAAAAATAAAGAGAAGTTTTCCTAGACAAACAAAAGTTGAGGGAGTTTGCCATCACTAGACATACTTGTAAGAAATGTTAAAAGGAGTGCCTCAAGCTGAAATGAAAAGACCAAAGTACAGAAAATTCTGATTCAGGTAATAAATACTCAGAATACTCAATATTAGAATACTGTAACTCTTTTTTAAGATAGTATATTAAACTCTTAACTACAGCATAAAGATTTTAGAAAGTATTAAGAAATAACTATAGTTACCTCCTGATAATGAAATCACAATATAAAAAGACATAACTGGGGCGCCTGGGTGGCTCAGTCGGTTGAGCCTCCGACTTCAGCTCAGGTCACGATCTCACGGTCCGTGAGTTCGAGCCCCGCGTCGGGCTCTAGGCTGATGGCTCAGAGCCTGGGGCCTGCTTCTGATTCTGTGTCTCCCTCTCTCTCTGCCCCTCCCCCGTTCATGCTCTGTCTCTCTCTGTCTCAAAAATAAATAAACGTTAAAAAATATATATATTTAAAAATAAAATAAATAAATAAATAAATAATAAAAAGACATAACTTACAACATCAAAAAAATATAAAAGGGGAAGAGTAAAAGGATAGAACCTTTATAGGCAAATGAAGATAAATTTTTTATTAGCAGAAAAAGGACTTCATTACCTCTGAAATGTTTTGTGTAACCTCATAGTAATCACAAAGCAAAAATCTACAGCATAGACATGAAACATCAAAAAACGGGAGACTGAGCAAATCACCATGGAAAACCAACTTACAAACAGAAACAAAAGGAAAAACGAGAAACAAAATAACCAGAAGGAAAAATATGAAATGGTTGTAGTAAATCCTTACATATCAATAATTACCCTAAGCATAAATGAATTAACTTACCAATCAAAACACAAAGTGGTGGCACCCAGGTGGCTCAAATCATCTGAGCATCTGACTCTTGATTAGGTCATGATCTCACGGTTTGTGGGATCAAGCCATGCATGGAGCCTGTTTGGGATTCCCTCTCTCTCCCTCTGTCCTTCCCCTGTATGCATGGGTGTCTCTCTCAAAATAAACTTAACAAAGCAAAACACAAAGTGGCTTGATAGATAAACAAAACAAGACCCAACTACATACTGCCAATAGGAGACTCATTTCACTCTAATGACACACGGGCTGAAAAGTGATAGGACAGAAGATGATATTCTAAGAAAACAAACAAAAAAACAAACCAAAACAAAAACAAAAACAAAAAAAAACAGGTGAGCAGAGCCATAATACATGAAAAAAAAATAGACTTCAAGCCAAAAAGGGTAACAAGAGTCAAAGAAGGTCATTATATAATGATAAAGGGGTTAATACATCAAGAAGATATAACAATGGTAAATATGTACATTCCCAAATCCTAAGCACTGAAATCTATGAATCAACTAAAACAAATCTTAAAGGAAAAACAGACAATACAGTAAGTAAATATGAGAGACTGCAATATCCCACTATGTGAAGGAAAGATTATCAAGGCAGAACATAAACAAGGAAGCACTGGAATGAACCACATTTCAGAACCAAGTGTTCTTAACAGACATATAGAACATTCCATCTAACAAAATAAACAAAATAAACATTCTTCTCAAGTGCACACGGAACATTCTCCAACACAGAGCATATGGTAGGCCACAAAACAAATCATGACAAGCTTAAGAAGCCTAAATTCATACCAACTATCTTCTCTGACCACAATGGTATGAAACTAGAAACCAACAAGAGAAAAGTAAGATCTACAAATATATGGAAACTAAGCAACACACTTCCAAACCAATGGATCAAAGAAGAAACCAAATAGGAAATAAAAAATTACATCAAAGCAAATGAAATAACACAATATATCAAATATTGTGGATGCAGCAAGAGCAGTTCTGAGAGGAAAAATTATAGCAGTAAATGCATGTATTAAAAAATTAGAAATAGCTCATATAAACAACCTAAATTTACACCTCAAGGAACAAGAAGAATAAGTCAGGCCCAAAGTTAGCAGAAAGAAGAAAATGGTAAGGATAAGAGTGGAAATAAATGAAATAGAGACCAGAAAAACATTAGAAACCATCAATGAAATGAAGACCTGGTTCTTTGAAAAGATAAACAAACCTTACAAACCTTTAGCTAGACTAAGAGGAAAAGAAGTGAAGGCTCAAAAAACAAAAATAAAATTAGAAATGAAAAAACATTACAACTCATATTACAGAAATACATAAAATTTTAAAGTACTGCTATGAAGAATTATATGTCAACAAATTATATAGCCTAGAAGAAATGTATACATTCCTAGAAACATACAACTGACCAAAACTGAATAAAAAGACATAGAAAATCTGAATAACAAGAGACTGAATCAGTAATCAACAACTCCCAACACAGAAAACTCCAGGACCAGGCAGTTTCACTGGAGAATTCCAAGCAGCATTTAAAGAGTTAACACCAATCCTCCTCATACTCTTCCAAAATAGCAAGGAGGAGGGAACACTTACAAACTCATGAGGCTAGCATTACCGACACCAAAACTTGGTAAGAATACCCCCCCAAAAAAAACAAAAAAACAAAAAAACTACAGACTACCATCCCTAATGAATACAAATGCAAAGTTTCTCAACAAAATATTAGCAAACCAAATTAAAGAACACATTAAAGGGATTATATATCATAACGAAATGGGATTTATCCCTGGGATGGAAGAATGGTTCAACATATGCAAATCAACAAATGTAATACATTACATCAATAAAATGAAAAACAAAAATCACATGATCATCTCAATAGATGTAAAAAAAAGCATTTGACAAAATACAATATCCCTTTATGATAAAAAATCTTAACAGGCTGAGTAGAGAAGGGCCAGAACTCAACACAATAAATGCTATCATATAGGAAAGCCTCACAGCTCATATTATACTCAGTGGAGAAAAACTGAAAGCTTTTCTTGTAAGATCAGGAGTAACACAAGGATGCCCACTCTTATTCAATATACTACTGGAAGTCCTTGCTAGAGCAATTAAGCTAGGCAAAAAAGTAAAAGGCATCCAAATTGGAAAATAAAAAGTAAAACTGTCATTATTTTCTGATGACATGATTTTATCTATTTAAAAAAAAAAAAAACTCTGAAGACTCAACCAAAAAACTTTTGGAACTAATCACTGATTTCAGTAAAGTTGCAGAACACAAAATCAACATACAGAAATCAGCTGCATTCCTTTATACTAATGATGAATCATCTGAAAAGTAAAGAAAACTATCCCTTTCACAACAGCACCAAAAATAATAAAATATATAGGAATAAATTTAAACAAGGGAGTGAAAGATTTGTACAACAAAAAATACAAGAAATCAAAGAAACAAATGGAAAGACATCCCATGTTCATGGACAGGAGGAATTAATATCGTGAAAATATCCATCATTGCCCAAAACAATCTATAGCTCGTGCAATCCTTATAGAAATTACAATGTCATTTTCACTGAAATAGAAAAAACATATAATGTATATATTCTATTATAAGATATATATATATGTTATATATACATTATATATATGTATTACACACATATATATACATATATATACACATATAAATATATAACCTATATATTCTATTCACTGAAATAGAAAAAATAAGCCTAAAATTAGTATGGAACCACAAAAGACCCTGAATAGTCAAGGCAATCTTGTGAAAAAAAACAACAAAGCTGGAGGCACCATACTCCCTGATTTCAAACTATATTACAAACTGTAGTAATTAAAACAGCATGGTATTGGCATAAAAACAGACACACAGATCAACAGAACAGAATAAAGCCCAGAAATAAACCCACACACAAATGGTCAACTAATTTATAATAAAGGAGCCAAGAATTCACAATGGGGAAAGGACAGTCTATGGTCTCTTCAATAAATGGTGTTGGGAGGGGCACCTGGGTGGCTTAGCTGATTAAGCATCCAACTCGATTTCGGCTCAGGTCACAATCTCATGGTTTGTGGGATGGAGCGCCATGTGGGGACTCTGTGCTGACAGTGTGGAATCTGCTTGTGATTCTTTCTCCCTCTCTCTCTGCCCCTCTCCCATTCACGTTCTCTCTCAAAATAAAAATAGTAATTTGAAAATGGTGTTGGAAAAACTGGGACAGCCATATGCAAAAAAATAAATAAATAAAACTGGACCAGTATCTTATACCATATACACAAATTAACTCAAAATAGACTAAAGGTCTAACGTTAAGACCAGAAACCATAAAACTCCTAGAGGAAAATATGCGTGATAAACTCCTTGACATAGGTCTTGGCAATGAGTTTTTGAAGCAGACACCAAAAGCAAAAGCAATAAAAGCAAAAACAAACAAGTGGGACTACATCAAACTAAAAAGCTTCTGCAGAGCAAACAAAACTGTCAACAAAATGAAGACAACCTGCAGTAAGGGAGAAGATTTTTGTAAAGCATAAATTGGAAGCGGTTAATATCCAAAAGATATAAGAACACGGTCACTCAAACACAAACAAAACCAAACATTCCAATTAAAAAATAAGAACTAAACAGCCATTTGCCCAAAGTGGACATCAAAATGGTCAACAGACACATGGAAAAGATGCTAAATAGCACTAATCATCAGGGAAATGCAGAAACAACAAGATACTGCCTCACACATATTACAATAGCTACCACTGAGAAGACAAGAAATGACAGATGCTGGTAGGAATGTAGTGAAAAGAGAACCCTTCTACATTATTGGTGGGAACATAAACTGGCCCAACCACTACAAAAAGTAGCACGGAAGTTCCTCAAAAAATTTTAAAAGATCTATCATTCAAGCCAATGATTCCACTTCTGGGTGTATACCCAAAGAAAACGAAAACAGGATTTTGATGAGATATATGAATTCCCATTTTAATCATAACACTATTCACAATGGCCAAGATCTGAAAAGAACTCAAATGTCCGTGGCCAGATAAAAGGATAAAAAAGATATGGTACATATACACAATGGAATATTATTCAGCCACAAGAAAGGAAGATATCTTCCCTTTTTGACAACATGGATGGACCTTCAGCACATTACACTGAAATCTAAAAAAGTTAACTCTATAAAAGACAAAGTAAAATGATAGTTACCAGGGAATGGGTGGGGGTGGGGGGAGAAGGGAGATAAGAGTGATGGTGTTTAAGGGTACAACTCGTAATGAATAGTAAATAGGTCATGGAGACCTAATTCACAACATAATGGACACTGACAATAATATTGTATTATAATTATGTGATAAGTATCACTACACTGGCAATCATACATATGAAAATATATAAATGTATCAAAATAACATGCTTTAGGGGCGCCTGGGTGGCGCAGTCGGTTGAGCGTCCGACTTCAGCCAGGTCACGATCTCACGGTCCGTGAGTTCGAGCCCCGCGTCAGGCTCTGGGCTGATGGCTCGGAGCCTGGAGCCTGTTTCCGATTCTGTGTCTCCCTCTCTCTCTGCCCCTCCCCCGTTCATGCTCTGTCTCTCTCTGTCCCAAAAATAAATTAAAAACGTTGAAAAAAAAATTTTTTTTAAATAAAAATAAAAAAATAACATGCTTTATACCTTAAACTTACACAAAGTTACTCAGCAACTTTATTCAATTAAAAGAAACTATTACAAAGAGCAACAAATGACCTGCTGAACTGCATATTTTAATGCTTATATGCATAATTTGTAATCATTCAATTATTTATCATTTGCAGTAACTTTTTAAGATTTGTATGAATCTTAAATTTAAGGTTTGTATAGACGTTTTTTCATAGCAACTTTTTAATTGCCAGCAATGGAAATTGCATAAGCAATGGAAAAGTAGTAACTGGGGAATGTAGGCATAGAAGCAGGGAGTGTAGGAATAGCAGGACACAGAAAGTTACAAAGCAAAAACAGACCAGAATTTATACAGACATATTATCTCTCCTTCTGTCACTTTTTAAATGGCTGAGGCAAGAAAACTAGAGAAATTACTTGCCACAACGCAGTACGCAACTTCATAAAACAAGTTCATCTGAACTACTGGATTTAAACCACCACCACCAAAAGTACACCTGGTTAAGCTTTCAAATTCACATCTCTTAATGTTAAAAAGGCCTCCAACAGCAGCATTAGGTGACATCTGGAAAAGAATTATCTAATGAGACTGGGAGTGGGGGGTGAGGAGGAGAAACAAAGAAAAAAGAGAAGGGAGGGAAGGGGAGAAAGATATAGAATGAAAGAGAGGGAGGGAAAGGAAGGAAAGAATAAGGGAGAGAAAGAGAAAAGAAACAAACTACATACAGGAAGATGTTCATTGCAGTTATTTATAAAGTAAAAAAAAACCTAGGACATGAACTAAATGACAAGAATATGGCTAAACTATGGAAGAATCACTCAATAAAACTGGAATCAGCTGTTTTAAAAGTATAAACACTACATATTAACAATGCTAGGGTAGGAAATATGAAGAGGACTTTAACTTTTCACTTCAAAGCCTTCTGGGAAGTTTTCCTTCTTGTAACTATGTGCAGGAATTTAATACTTTAAGAAAATAAGTTAATGTTTTTCTTCCTTTTTTTTAAGTTTGTTTATTCATTTTGAGACAGAAAGTGCAAGTGGGGAAGGGGCAGAGAGAGAGGAGAGTGAGAATCCCAAGCAGGGGCTCGAACTCACAAACCGTGAGATCATGACCTGAGGTGAAGTCAGACGCTGAACCGACTGAGCCACCAGGGCACCCCACTAAGGTGTTTTTTTCCTAAAAAGTAATGACCATGTCTTACATAAAGCACTATTAAAACAAATTATAGGGGTTCCTGGGTGGCTCAGGCGGTTAAGTGTCTGACTTCAGCTCCAGTCATGATCTTCCGGTTCATGAGTTTGAGCCCCACATTGGGCTCTGTGCTGAAAGCTCAGAACCTGGAGCCTGCTTGAGATTCTGTGTCTTCCTCTCTCTCTTCCCCTCCCCCTCTCATACTCTGTCTCTCTCAAAAATAAACATTAAAAATTTAAAAAAAAAAAAAGCAAATTATAGTATATTCCCAGAACATAATACTACGGAACCACTGGAAAAAAAAAAAACACAGGAAACTACTTAAGAATATACTCATATGAGAGGATATGTAGCACGTCTGTTACCTGTAATATCAGTTACAGTAAAAATGAATAAAATTATCCTATGTTAAAAAATTACAGTCAGCTCTTGAACTAACAAGGGTTAGAAGCACCAACCCCACACAGTCAAAAATCTGTGTATAACTTTTGACTCCTGCAAATATCTTTGTTTCTTCTTCTTTTTTTTTTTTTTTTTAAAGTAGGCTCCATGCACAGGAAAAGCCCAATGTGGGGCTTGAACTCATGACCCTGAGTTCAAGACCTGACCTGAGTCAGACACTTAACTGAATGAGCCACCCACGGATGTGACAAACAGCGAGATCATGACCTGAGCAGAAACAGTCATTTAGCACACATTTTGTATGTTATATATGATTACATACTGTATTCTTACAATAAAGCTAGATAAAAGAAAATGTTGAGAGTTATTAGGAAAATACATCCAAAATGCTGTAAAATAACCATGTATAAATGGACCCATGCAATTTAAACCAGGGTTGTTCAAGGGTCAACTGTACACACCTAAATAAACATAATACATGTATATTTTTATATACATACAATTATGTGTTTATGTACAGGGATCAAGAAGGGGCTAGGAAGACTCACTTTTAGTTTGTATTTCTATACTGTTCGAATTTTATTACAAATATGTATTATTTTTAATTAAAAACAAAAACTGTGTCCAATTAACTAGTCAAAACTAAAAATAGCATGGGCATTATAACTACACAGCATGCATTGGACAATGGAATACTACACAGCAATAAAAAGGAGCTACAGATATTTGCAACAATATGGATAAATCTCAAGAACATCTTGAGTAGTAAAAACAAGTCTTGTTCAAGAGTACTCATTTTAAAATTCCATTTATATGAAGTTCCATAATAGGCAAAACTAATATATGGTAAATTAAAAAAATCAGAATAGTGATTGTTTGTATGGATAGATGGGAGTATGGGGAGGAGAATGAGGAAACTTTCCAGAATGAGGGTAATGTTCTTCATTTTAATAGGGAATTGAGTTACAAAGATGTATGCATTTGTCAAAGTTATCAAAGAGTACACTTTAAGATCTGTATATAAATTATATCAACTTTTTTAAAATTACAAATACTGAACTCTTATGATATGCATGATAAGTATTTAGGGGTAAATTCACTGACATTTGCAATTTACTTTGAAATAAATCAAAGGATAGTGGCACGTACACTAAAATGTTAACAGCAGAACCTAAGTGATGGGTATATATGGGTGTGTCATGTGATAAATGTACACACTACAATAGTATTTGTTCAGTTCATCAATACAGATAGATGGTTAAATTATGGCATATCCACTGAAATACTATGCAGCCTTAAAAAAAAAGACAACATTTTTATGATTATACAGAATGACATCCAAGTATGATACTAATTATATAAGAAGCAGAAAGAATAATACATAAACATATTTGCTTGTATGTTGGTAAAACAGCTCAAGAATCACTGAGTACCAGATTTCAAGTGAATTTCATTATTTCATACACATATACAATAGTAAATATGACCCCAAGTTAAAAATAAACTTTTACCAATTTGAGGTTATTATTTGTAGACTAACAAGGATTTTTCCACTGAGAAGAGGTAATGGGAGTAAGTAAGTCTGGTAGGGGAGGGCTTATACCATCCACTCATTTCTCTCATTCTCTAGTTTCTGGGGCTAAGGAAGCAGGAGGAAGACAAAAAATTCCTAGAAACCATTTAGCTCACGCCTGAATTAGTCATTCTTGATGTTAGACACCAAACACTGGAATATCTTATTTTCTGTTTTGCTAATAATACTATCCCTGTCTCTTGATTTATGCATATAGAATAATTTTATTTGAAAACATTATAAGCCCAAGATAAGAAAGTGCTAAAACATATAGAAAATGCTAAATCCATTTTAACTAGTCAGTGTTCACATGGAAAAGCCAAGTTGCTATGCAGCAGTGAAATGTGGTGATGAGTCAACTCAACAAATGTTAAAGGGATGAAGAAGGCAATGAAAAATATTTTAGCCAATAATTAATTATAGAAAAACTCTTCTACCAGCTGTAAAATTCATTAGACTAGAATTACCATATATTAATTATTTTCCGGGCAGCTCCATGGAGGCCAGCAGCTTGCACATAACAGTATTCAAAAATGCTTTGAGTAAATGTCATTAATACTCTTCACTGTCCTTTCCCCCTAAAAAAAAAAATCACTTAAGCTTTACATAATCTGAAGATGCTATGAAGTAAAAATAAAGAGAAAGAGACCCAGGGATTAATAACTTTTCAAACTGCTCATATATCTGCTGCTCTGAAATAAAATTCTAAAGTATGGTAGATTCTTTTTTTTAAGTTTATTATTTTGAGACAGAGAGTGAGAGAATGAGAATAAGCGGGGGAGGGGCACAGAGAGAGGGAGGGAGATAATCCCAAGGAGGCTCTGCACTGTCAGCACAGAGCCCGAATCGGGGCTTGAACTGACAAACCGTGAGATCACGACCTCTAAGCGGGAACATTAATCAACTGAGAAAGCCCAGGTGCCCCTAAAGTATGGCAGATTTTATAGTTTACACTCCTTTCTGCTTAGGTTATGGTTATATAAACTACAAATATCAACCAGTGCATTTAAACATACCACACACAAGGTATTGTACTGGGTGCTGTACACAACAGGAAGACATTTAAAATTTAAGACTTGGAGTCTACTTTCAAGAACCTGAGATTCTAATAATGAAGCTAAAATAAGTAAGGATTACTAAACAAGTGTGCAAGTGATGACTGTCACAATCGACACAAACTAGTTCTAGGCGGAGAATCATGTCACGCCTTCCAAATGGATGGATCTTATAAATAACTTTCTGGAAGAACTAGAATCACCCTTGACCTTTGATTTCAACTTATATATAAGTGAAACAGAGAAAGGCAGTATATCATAATCTACAAGGGTCTGATATCAAAATGTCTTGTTTCAAATCCTGTCTCCATCATTTATTAGCTATGAATGAAGCATATTACTTAATCTTCCTAAGACTCAATCTCCTCATATTTAAAACTGTGATAACAGAATCTAGCTCACATTCAATGAATACACAATGATTAGCATAAGATAAGTGCTCAATGTTACATTCTAAAAGTTGGGAAAAGGGGACAGTATAAACAATGTGATGATACAGAATCACAATGAAAGTTCAGCCTTGCTGAAATTAAGACTCACACACAAAAAATAGGAAGATACAAACTGGAAAGGTAAGCAGATTACTGCATATGTTTGAAAGCCAAGTCTAAATGTACGCAACTTATTTAGGAGTGCTAAAGATTTTGATCGGACAAGAAGATATAAACAAGGTTGGGCATCCAGGATGGAACTAGAGGGGAGAAAAAACCCAAAAGTTTAGGTAAGGAGTGTGAGGCCCCCTACTGAGCAATGTCATTATTAAGAATTATTAAAAGAAAGAGACAGGGGCACCTTCAGCTCAGGTCATGATCTCACGGTTCGTGAGTTCGAGCCCTGCACTGGGCTCTGTGCTGACAACTCAGAGCCTGGAGCCTGCTTTGGATTCTGCGTCTTCCTCTCTCTCTGCCCCTCTCCCATGTGCACTCTGTCTCGCTCTGTTTCTCAAAAATGAATAAACGTTGAAAAAAAAAAACAGGAAAGAAATGATTAACTGATGCAGGAAAGGAATGAAGTAAGGAAAAACCAAAAAATAAAATTCCAAGCCTGGAAAATCTGAGGAAATGAAATGGAAATCAGTGAATTCAGAGAACATTTATTCTCAGAAATGTAATTTGAAGTTCATGGGAGAACCAGGTGGATATTTAGCTAGCAACTGGAATAAGAGGTTAAGGCTTTGAAGAGTGATCAAGTCTAAAGGTACATATGTGAAAAAGTAATGCAGAAACTAGAGGTTCTCTTGGAAAAGCTCTGAAATTCAATGCAAATGTGTATGTAGCATATGCAATATCCTAAGGAAGGAAGTCTTTAATCAAACTTTCAAAGACTCTACAACACACACACACACACACACACACACACACACACACACACACGGTTTTTAAGAACCACTGGTACAGATTATAATAGAAACCATCCATGGAAATGAATGTGCAAGAGAGGACAGGAGTAGAAACAGTTGAGGGAAAAAAGGCATGGAAACAGAACTTGAAAAAATACAATTAAAAGGCAAGAAAAAGAACTAAAAAGGGTAGGGCTGATTTGCAAAGAAAGAGAAGCAATGCATTAGGGATTCAAGATATGTGATGTTAAAAAGGCAGCATTAACATTGTTAAATGTTATACATATAGGACAAAGAATATAAAATTTATATAAAAATCTCTACACTTAATTAGCATAAATTGGTAACACTGAAATATGCAATTTGGTTTGAATATAAACAGAAAGAAACTACATGACAAGGGATTAAGAAGTAAATAGTTGGGGCAAAGGAATGAAAAAATAAAGACTACTATTTCTAGATTTACTAGTAAAAGGAAAAGAAAGCTAAAGCTAGTATAAAAGTAACCAGAAGTATGATTTTATTTTTTTTGTTTTCACTGCTACTGTTGCTGAGTTTTTCTTCCTTAAAGACCAGGAAAGTGAGTTTCTATGCCCAAAAGTGTCTGTAAAAAGAGAAAGATCAAAGGAGGGAAACAGGAATAAAGTTCAGGAGTAAAAAGACCACCTTTCAGTTCTTCCTGTAAAACAGGAACAAAAATAATTTTAACGTGGTGAGAAAGGTATAGTTAACAAGTGTGAGTGAAGGGAGAAAGACTACAAAAGTTCCCGAAGAGGTTTCTTTCTTACACTGTAAAGCACTGATAACCATGACACTTTAGAACTTTATTCCTTTATAATTGCAGCTAGTATTATGAAAATGTAACAGTAAAAAGTGCATACAGTTACAAGAAAGACTACATGGTATTGTGTAGTAGTAAATTAAGAACATGGCTCTACAATCAAAAAAGTCTGAGTTTAAATTACTGTTTAGTCACCTGCTATAGCTAGCTGTGTGACTCTGGACAAGTACCTTAACTTCCTGCTTCAGTGCCCCAGTGGCATCACTTGCAAAATGAAGGTAACAGTGCTTACCTCATAGAACTTGGAAGTAATACAAAACCTTTCAACAATGTATGCAAATACAGGTGGGTAGCGCCAGCAGCAGTGGTAGTGATAATAGTAACAGTAGCAAGTAATGTAACCTATTTGTGTTTAATCAAGTAGTATTTAAGGAAGGTCGAAGGGGTAAACTCTTAAAAATGTGTTTCAATTCTTTCAACTACAGAAGAAGTATAATTCTACCTATTATACCAGTAAGGAAAGAAGAGGTTCATTTGCTTAGATTACTCACTAAGTGGCAGAACTGAGATGTGAACACCAGTCCACGTGGATCAAAGCTTGGCTTCTTTCCACTACACATTACCTCCACAGCACTACACAGCAGCAGGAGGACAAAACGAGGCATTGTGTTCTTTACTATTAAGGTCACAAAATAAGGGTACATCATTAAGTCTATCTGCCTTTCCATTTTTTGAAAAATTAAGGAGTTTATTTTTACTTGATTTTAAGGCTTCCCTCCAGCTAAAAAAAGTCCATAATTTTATTAAATTACCACACTTGGTGATGTGTAAACTCATAAAAACGTCTTAGAACACAGCAGAAAATCTTTTCTGTTTAGAAAACAAAAACAGAAAAACCGAACATCAAAAAAAAAAAAAAAAAAAAAAAGCTTAAAATTTTTTCCAGGACTTCAAATTAGCAAAAAGAAATGAATGTTAAACACCAACATCTAATTTCATTTTATTATTAGCAAGCATGACTAAGCAAATGTTTTGAGAATATAGTATCAATCTTAAGTATTTTAAGATGCCAATTTTAACACCTACATTTTCAATAATTTATGTGAAAAACCCACAAAACTCAAAACCCTGACATATCTACAGACCTTACAATCATATTAAATGCAGATCTGCCAACTTTCATTTCATGCCAAAACAGTACAACCAGACTGGATTTCGTGTTTGCTTTTATGTCAATCTGAAAACTCTCTGGCTTCTAAAACCCTTCACTGGCTTCCCACTATCCTTCAATTAACATCCAAAATCCTTAACATGACTCAACAAAGTCTTGAATGTTCCTGCTTCTCTCTCTGAGCTATCCACTGCTATTCTTCC
Organism: Panthera tigris; assembly: GCF_018350195.1. NCBI lineage: Eukaryota > Metazoa > Chordata > Mammalia > Carnivora > Felidae > Panthera > Panthera tigris. The sequence continues at coordinate 52,774,899 of NC_056660.1, forward strand.
CTTTGGTTTTTTTAATTTTTTCCAACTTGTTTCAATTTCCCCAAGACACTTTTTTTCTTCCATTTTTGGGCTTTCATACAATCTGTTTTTCAAAACCTAGGATGCTTTCACAGTTCTCCATCATTCCCATCTTTTTAGCCTAGCAAACTGCTCTTCATCCTTGCAGGCTAAGATCAAATGTTACCATATCAGCAAAGCCTTTCCTGACCTCCCAGACATATATTTTGACAGCATTCTGGACTTAGTAACACTCACTGGCCTTGTAATTACTTGTTCAACACGTCTTCCCTGCTAAGTGGTAAACAATACAAAGATAGTCCTCTCCGCTCATTTCCCACTATCCCCAATATCTAACACACCGCTCAGTACAAAGTAGATTAAGTACTCAATGTTTGCTGAATTAACATACTCAAAATGCAGAGGAAGTCCAAAACCATGAGATGCTTTACTAGCATGAGTAGCTAGATAGTTCCATACAAGTTCTGAGTTACATCTTACCCTTGGTCCTTCAAATGTTCTCCTTCAAACAGGTGCTATTTGGCAATTATAGTTTTAAAGTAAAACAAAAAAATTCCTTCAGATAACAAATACACCTTAAAGTTTCACAAAACCAAGGTTAGAAACCACAAATCTTAAATAATTGGAATTAGCTTTCAAAGTTACCAAGAATTCATCTGAAATGCAATTAAAGGGACAGGAACTTGGATAAGGGCTCAATTTTACCACAGCAGTGTACATTATGAAAGGACCAATTCCAATTCCTACCAGGGTTTAGGCTGTACTCTAGCTGGCAGTGCCTTATTTATTCTACCAGTAATGACTGCAGTGCTACAGTCATCTGAGTAAGCTATATGATACCTGAAACATGCTTTATTAAAACTGAATAAAAATCATAAGCATACACATGAAGTAACTATAAATAACCTTCTTTTAGATTATGGCATAAAATATAAAGATACTGGATCACCATATTGTATACCTAAAGCTAATGTAACATTATGTGTAAACTATATTCAAAAAAGTTTTTTTAAAAAGGAATGCTATTTCAACTTAAAACATTTTAAGTTTTCTGTTCACCTAGTACTTATTGAACACTAATTACAAGCCAGGCAGTGTTCAAAGATTAATACATATTCATTATTTCCCCCATACAGATGAGGAAACAGGAGGCACTGAGTTAAGTAATTTACCCAATTTTAAACAGCTGGCAAAGTGGCAGAGACGATATTCAAAGCCAGCCATTCTGGTTCCAAAGTTTGTCCTCTCAACTACTACACTACACTGTTGCATATTTTCTCTCCATTTGCTGAAATAAGGGATCTAGAGCACCCCACTTCAATGAAGCTGTTTTGCTAAGGCTACCAATGACTTCTACCGTTCCAAACTTAAGGGCCACTTATCTGCCTTCATCCTTTTCGGCCATTCTGTAACATCCCATCAAGTTGACAACTCACCTCTTTTGTTTCTTTAGTAACATAAATCTCCACCTTCTACCTCAGACCTTGGCCCTCCTTTCTTCCCTATCAACACATTCTTAATTAGGAAATCTCCCACAACTCCATAGTTTCAAATACTATCTGCATGACTCCAAATTTCTCTAGTGTTCACCTGAGTTCTAGACTCATAACCCAACAACTTATTTGACATCTAACTCAGATGTATAACAAACACTTTATATTTACTGATCAAAACCAACTATCTTTCCTCCTCCCCTCAATGTGTTCTCCCAGCCTTCTCTATCATCACCCATCCAGTTGCTAACTTCTTAGTCATCATCCTTGCTTTCCCTTTCCCTCATCTCCCACATCCAATCAATATCAGCAAGTTCTATCAGATCCACTTATAAAACATGTTTTGTTGTTTCCACTACCACTCTAATACAAACTACTCACATTTCTGCCTACAATGCCCTCAGAACAGTCTCCTCACATTAATGCCTGCCCCCTTAATCTCCACAAAGCAGGCAGCATTAAAACAAGAACAGGCCTGGGTGGCTCAGTCCGTTAAGCATCCGACTTCGGCTCAGGTCGTGATCTCACAGTTTGTGAGTTCAAGCCCCACGTCGGGCTCTGTGCTAACAGCTCAGAGCCTGGAGCCTGCTTCGGATTCGGTATCTCCCTCTCTCTCTCTCAAGAATAAAATAAATTAAAATTAAATTAAAATTAAAAAAAAAAAAACAAGATCAAATGAGGGGCACATGGGTTGCTCAGTTGGTTAAGCATCTGACTTCAGCTCAGGTCATGATCTCGTGGCTCAGGTCAGGATCCCGTCGGGCTCTGTGCTGACAGTTCTGAGCCTGGAGGCTGCTTCAGATTCTGTGTCTCTCTGTCTACCCTCCCTCCCTTGCTCACGCTCTGTCTCTCTCTCTCTCTCAAAAATAAACAAACATATTAAAAAAAAAAAAAAAGAGTTCAAACCAGTCCCTGCCTGCTTTAAATTATCTAAGGTCTTCTCATTATAAATGAAATCCTAGCTCTTGACCATGGCCTAGAAAATCCTACATAATTTGCCCTGCCAACTTCTCCAATTTCGTGTCCTTCCATTCTCTCCCACCCCCATCACAAGGTTCCTTGCAGTCACATTGCCTTCTTTGTCTTCCTGGAACACACTGTGATCATATCTGCTAAAGGGCCTTTGCACCTGCTGTTCCTTCTGCAAGGAAAAGTCTTTCTCCAGACTCTGACACAGATGGTTTTCTCCTAAGTGTTGTTCAAACGCTAACTCCTGTGAGAAGTCTTCTTATCACCCTTTTATATGATCCTATGTTATTACAACCGCCATTCCTATTTTTATCTGAAGTTATCTTATTTAATACTCCTTTATTATTGCCTTGTCAACTTCGGAATTTAAAAGCTCTATCACCAAAGCCTCCCAGCGTACATAGCAGACACTGGATAAACTCATTAAATGAGTGGACTTTCCATATTTTAAGTTGTTTACTGTAAATCAACCAATCTTGATAAAGCACCTGGATCAAGATATATTTTGTATGTATTACTGTAAAGACAAATCCTTAAAACATTTTTTCAATCTAAAACATTCCGGCACCCTGAAGACACAAACCTACACACACACACACACACACACACACACACACACACACACACACAATCCATCTACAGTAACCCACTTAAAACTGCTAAATATTCCATATGGATAGATAACATTTTCTTCCTCCTCTCCAACTTAACAAACGTGTAGGTGGGAAAAGGGAATCTTACTGGGTACCTTAGCACCTGTTACATCTTCAATCAGTTAGAAGAGGTGCGGATGAGCCAGATAGCACATGGGAAACGTGGCCTTTCTTTCAGGGACTGTATTTATGTAAAACGTGAGTGGCCTGCACTACAACTGCCCTAATCCCTAATAAGGGCCATTTCACTCCACTTAAAGAAACAAGGTATATTAGTCTGTGGGCAAGACGTTATGACTGGATTCATTAAACGAAAGGAAACCGATTTGGGGGCCCTCGTCCAATGTGTGTGCGGTATGGGGTCGATCTACACATAACGGGAAAACAAGAGAAGATACCAGTTCAAGGACCAACTCGGTGATAAGATAAAGATCAGCTCAGGCTCTCCTAAACCTGGGAGCGACGGTGGAAAAGAAGGGGAAAACAAAAAAACCCTGGGACCTCCGTTCACCGCTTCGGCCTCCATCACAGGCACTTGGGGGAAACTGCACAGATCTATGTGTCCGCCTATCTCCCACTTCCATCCCTGCAAGGAGATAGCCCCCGGATACTCACATGGGCTCGAGAGTCTTGCTGAGCCAGGACTTGAGTGCCTCGAAGTTTTCAATGATCATTTTAGAAACCATCCACAGCGGCCCCGAGGCCCGTCACACTCCTCCGCCCGCCCAGGTCTCGGCCGCTACAGCCGCCGCTGCCCCCGCCCCCTCCTCCGCGCGCCGCCCGCGTGGGCCGCGGTGGGAGGCGCCGGTGGCAGGTTCCCGCGAGCCCGGATCGGCGAACAGCTCTGCGGGTACCGTCGCAGGCCGCGAATCCACGGTGTGCCAGGAGCTCCCCGTCCCCGGACCCCGGCCCGGGCTAAGGCAGCAACGGTTTGCCCGAGCCCTCCCCTTTCCCTCCACCCAAGCAAATCTTCTTGGACCGGGAGGTCGACACGCGCCTAGATCCGAGCTTTCTCTCAGCCTCGGAACCAGGTGGTGTTGGCAACGGAGAACAGGCAAAAGTGAAGAAAGCGAAGACGAAGGGCAGCTCAATGGGAACGATTCAGGGGGTCTTCCCGGCTCCCAGCACCCCCAAGAAGATGGCTGCCGATAAATCTCGCGAGAATTGATGAAGTCTCGCGGTGACTCCCGGAGCCTGCTGGGAAGAGACGTAAGCTCGGCGGAGAGCGCGCTGGGCGAGTGCGGTACTTTGATATTTTGCGTATTTGCCTCGTTTGAGGCCTTTGTGCCTTTTTACGCTTTGGTCCGCTTATGGAATAAAGACTTTATTTTTATGCGCGGAGGGAAAGGCCTCTGACTTCAGAAACAGCGGGAGACCCACTCGTCCTGTGTATAGACGGCTGTGGCGCATCAGCCGGAACGAACCTGCGGACTGGAGCGCTCCTTGAGAGCGTCTACACGTTGTGCGAGGACGCACGGCGGCCAGTGGGTTCCAGGTGTGCTGTACTGCCTCCTCCGTTTATCTCAGTGTCCTGCAATACCGTATAGTGTGTGCTGTGGTGTGGACAAGGTTGGGAAGCACAGGCTGGTATAATCTAACCCAGTGAAACTTCCAGAGGATTAGTGTTTTGTCCAGAATTACTCAACTTGATGGTAGGACAGTAATGATCTAGGGATGCCCCAAAAGAAAGGTGAGATAATCTTACTAGTTCTCTAATAGTTTTCAAGCATCTGAAACTTCAGACTTTTCCCTGGCTAAAGATAAGAACAGTGTGTTTTTAATTCTCTTTATGTAGAGCCGATTCAGTCACAGATAGGGAAAATAAATAGTATCAAAAGACAGAGCCTTCATATCAGCATCCTAAATTAACTTCCCTTCTGAGGAAGTTTGGATCCTGCCTGAATTGGTCTATTTGCTATTATTTACTATCATTAAGGTGCTAGGTGGAGGTGGGGGCGGGGACGGGGTAGGAGGCGCCTGGGTGGCTCAGTCGTTGAGCCTCCGACTTTGGCTCAGGTCGTGATCTCCCGGTTCACGAGTTAAGGCCTCCGTTGGGTTTTGTGCTCACAGCTCAGAGCCTAGAACCTACTTCAGATTCTGTGTCTGTCTGTCTGTCTCTCTCTCTCTCTCTCTGTCTCTCTCCCCGCCCCTTCCCTGCTCCCGCACGCGCTCTCTCTCAAAGTAATAAAATAAAATTTAAAAAAAGGTACTAGGTGGGATTTTGCAAAAGGTCTAGTACCTGTAAAACTATAATGAAATGAAAATAATTTGCAATATAAAGACGCTTAGAGTAAGTAGACAATGAAAAGCTCTTTAATGATAGATAGTGGTAGAGTAAAATTGCCCTTAGGAGCCCTTTTTTATAATTTGCTAGATTGAAGTGTCCTTAAGCAATAAGTGGGAAAGATTATCAAGAAAGCTAGACATTTGTTTTAAAATATAGCATGTAGAGTAGAATGAAATTAGAATTCAACCACTGAATAATCAGGGTGTTGATTAAAGTGATTTAGCTGAGTGAAATAAGCCAGAAACGAAAGGACGAATATTGTATGATTCCACTTACGAGCTACCTAGAGTAGCCAAACTCCCAGAGATACAAAGTAGAATGGTAGTTGCCAGTGCTGGGCCGGTAGGGGAGGATAGGGAGTTATTCTGTAATGAGTAAAATGTTTCAGTTTGGGGTGTGGAAGAAGTTCTGGAGATGAACATTGTTGATGGTTGCACAACAATGTAAATGTACTGAATGTCATTGAATTGTACATTTAAAAATGATAAAAATCATAAATTTTATGTATATTTTACCACAATAAAAGTGATTTTTTAATTTAATATTGCTGTGGGAAAAGCAAAATCCTAATTGTTTAGCCTGTTTGATAGGTTTGTCACGGGCTGACTCCAGCATTGTTTTCAACTTCATCACCAACTGTTCCGGACCTGGCCTTCTGCTCCAGCCTTCCAAAAGCTAATCATTTTTCTTCTGTCAAATATTGTATACTCCAGGCAAACTGACCTGCTCACCCTCCCCTTCTGCAAACATTTATATCTATCATTTCTACAAGGAATGCCTCTACTTCTTTCTCTGGCTGCTCAAACCTTACCCATTCTTAGTACCACTGCTAGTATATGTTTGAAGTCTTTTTTTATTTTCCATAAATAATAGCAACAGCCTTTTAATCTCTCTGCCTCTTAGGCTGCCCCCATTATCATTTCATCTTCAATTGCCTTTATCATCATTGCCTTTAATAGTAATCATTGTAAAACTTGAATCTAATCATGTCACTTCCCTGCTTACAATCTTCATCAACTCCCATGTTGTCTTCAGGGTACAAATCCAAATTCTTTAACATTCTATAAAAGGCCTTTCATAATCAAATCTCTACCTATTTGCCTTAGAAATTTCCTTCACAGGGGCGCCTGGGTGGCTCAATTGGTTGGGCGTCCAACTTGGGCTCAGGTCATGATCTCACAGTTCACGAGTTTGAGCCAGCCCTGCAAGGGGCTCTGTGCTGACAGCTCAGAGCTTGGAGCCTGCTTTGGATTCTGTGTGTGTGTGTGTCTGCCCCTCCCCTCCTCTCAGAAATAAATATTAAAAAAAAAAGAAAAGAACTTCCTTCACTGCTTTTCAGCCATTACTTTGAGCTATTATTCCATGTTCCTTGAGGGAGGTGTGTTCTCTCACTAAATGGAGCCACTCTCACTAAATGGAATGTTTTTCCTTCCCTTTCACTTGATGAAATCCTACTCATCCATCATAATTCAGTGCATACAGCATCACCTTTGGAAAGCCATCCCTGACCTCCCTGCTCTAAAGCAAGAGTCCCTCTGAGGTTTTCTCACATCAGCCTATGCTTGCCTCTGTCATAACACTCATTGCTTTATTTTTTGCGAGTATCTGATTATCTGTCCTTCAGTAACTATAGTTTTGAGTTTTGAAGTTCCTGCTCCAAGCATAGCTCCTGATATATACAGTCAGTTCTCAACTCTTGAATGATTAAGTGAAGCTTTGCCACTTGCATGAGATCTTCCCTGACCAATGAAGCTGACAGCAACCTCTTCCTCCTCTAAATCCATTATACAGTTGTTACTACTCCACACTTAGTCGTCAGTGCTTTGCAGCATGCTTCTCTTTCTTAACCATTAACATTTACCCCTTATCACTTTAGTACTTCTTTGGCTGTGCCTTCAAAGGTGATCATTAGCTAGTGTGATTATCAATGCTGCTAAGGGAAGACGAAAATAATCTCCATAAAGTACTTTCTGCATTCAATAACAAACATTTCAGAATGTTCATTATTAGGTTACCTACTTAACATTTTCCAATAAACTTTCAAAGTCCTGTTTCTTTGTTAGTGATGTTGCCTGGAATGACTTTCCTCATTGCTCAAAAACCAGCTTTTCGGGGTGCCTGGGTGGCTCAGTCGGTTAAGCGTCCAACTTCAGCTCAGGTCATCATCTTGTGGCTTGTGAGTTCAAGCCCCACATCTGTGCTGACAGCTCAGAGCCTGGAGCCTGCTTCGGATTCTGTCTCCCTCTCTGCTCGTCCCCTATTCTCACTCTGTGTCTCTCTCTCTCTCTCTCAAAAATAAAAAAAAATATTTTTTTAATTAAAAAAAAAAAAAAAACAGCTTCTCACTGATGTCCTAGGCGAAGGTAGATGCCTCTTGGTTTCTACCTGTAGGATAGGAGTTAAAACATTTAGTTTTCTGCTCTGTCTCCCTGACTAGATTATGAACTTTTTAAGGACTAGAACTCAAGCATATTCGTCTTTGTACTTCCTATACTTAACAGTGTCTGGAGCTCAAAAACGTTTATTGAAGGATACGTGCTTAATTTTAAATAGGAAGGAGGTAGAGGCAGGGGAAAATATTTTGGACAGGCAAGTCATAATGACACTTCCTAACAGACTTATATCTCCTTGTGGTTTCCTTAGCTGCCCTCATCCTAGGAATATTCTGTATAGTGTACATAACTCCTCCTTGGGTTCTTCCAGTTCTCTCTCCTAGCTGATGGATATAATCTTATCACTCTCAGTGTTGCCTTTGGGCTCTTGTTTAAAAACTCAGCCTGCATTTTGACTTCACAAAAATATCCTACATTTTCTATTTCCTTTATTGTTCATTACTCTCCAGAGAATCACATTTAGATTGTTATTCTCTCTGGAATATATTCCTTTATTTGGTGTAAGGTGGGCATCTAGCTTATTTTTCTCCAGATGGCAAGCCAATTTTTCTCTGTAATTATACACAATAGTCTGTCCCTTCCTCATTTATTTTTGATGCCACTTTTGTCATATATCATATTTCTATTTATATATGGCTCTGGTTCTGAACTTAGTTGGTCTCTTTGTCTATGACTACACCAGTGCCATGTTGTTTATATTTACCATCATCTTACAGACTGTCTTAGAGCAAATCCCTCCTTTTTGCTCTTTTTTCCCCTGAAATTTTACTTAGCTAAACGTTAACCTTTCTTTTTCCAAATACTTTCTACAAGATTGTTGAGCTTATCAAAAAAAAATCCTTTATTGAATTTATAGATTAATTTGGGTTGAATTGGCATCCTATAATGTATGGCAGTCGCAGGTACACTTCAGCTCTGCCTCGAGAAAGGACTCACTGCCCAGCTGAAGGCATGTACTTAGCTGATAGCCTCCGGCTGTTAACTTTGGGTTTGCCTCAGATTTCAAGCTTAAGTTACACTATTCTCAGGGCAGCCCCTTCCCCCATGCCCATCCTCAGCCAAAGACTGAGTCAAGCATAGTATAAAGACCTACTCAACATTAGGAAGACAGAAGCTTTGTCAGACCTGCATGGCAGTCACATGGCTCCCCCTGCCCAGTCCTGCTTCCGCTCTCTCCCTTTCACGAGTGCCACTCTGCAATAAATCTTTTGTACTTCTAACTCATCTCAGCATCTCCCCAGAGAGCCCAACTTATGATACAACTTAAGTCATCTGACTAATTCTGTTTTCATAAATTAAAAAAATTCATAGTTAATAACAAAATCTAACCATACTTTCTGGCCCAATTACTTCTTTGAAACCATCACTACCTGACTCAATTTAATACACTTTCTCCCGGGGCTCCTGGGTGGCTCAGTTGGTTAAGCATCTGACTTCGGCTCAGGTCATGATTCACGGTTCATGAGTTCCAGCCCCACATTGGGCTCTGTGCTGACAGCTCAGAGCCTGGATCCTGCTTCCGATTCTGTGTCTCCCTCTCTTTCTGCTCTTCCCCCACTTACGCTCTGTCTGTCTTTCTCTCGCTCGCTCAAGAATAAACGTTAAAAAAAAAATACACTGTCTCCCACAACATACATTCTAACAAGGCTTTGACTTGCTCTGTCCATCATTGATTTAGTACCTGTCATTTTATTTTTTAGTGTACATATATTTTATCCTCCATCAAATGCTCTGAATGTAATCCCCAGTGGCCTCCTTGAGTACTTTGATCAGTTACTTTCTTATCTCCTGTGTTCAACCCTTGAACTCTACTGGGCCTTTCTAATGGCAATGTTCAACAAATGTTTCCTGAAGGTCTGCTCTACTTGCTGACAATACCATATCATCATGCCATTACTTGCTGAGAATATAGTGGTAGATAAAAAAGACATGATACATGCCCTAAGGAGCTTACAAGTTAATAAAGAAGGCAGACTTCTAACAAATAATCATATAAGAAAAAACTTATGCTTACAAGTTATGTTAGGTATTATAAGGAGGGAAATAACCATTTGAGCAATTTAGACTGGAAATGCTCAAACATGGCTTCTCTGAGGGTATGTTATTTAAATGGTTTAGGAAAGTGAATTATGAATACAGGTTAGCCATGTGAAGCAAAATAGAGATGAACATTCCAAGCCTACATGATAGCTTGTGGGATGTTCAAGGTAAGGAAGGGCCAGCATCTTAAAGGCCAGAGAGGTGAAAGCATGTTGAATGAGGAGGAAACATACCTGTGGGTCAAATTAGGTAAACAAATTAGGTAAACATAGCTGTGGGTCAAATTAGGTAAATTAGGTTAAGATTTTTAAACAAGATTTCATTTAAAATATGACGAGAAGCCATTGAGAATGTTTCAATGTGGCGGGATGAATTGAAAACCTGAACATCTCATAAGAGAAAGCTTAATTAAATTTTGGAGTTTTTTAATCTATTTTTTTAATTTAACTTATTTTTTTAATATTATTTATTGTGTGTGCTCTTGGTTTTGGGGGTAGATTCCCATGATTCATCGCTTACATACAACACAGTGCTCATCCCAACAAGTGCCTTCCTCAATGCCCATCATCCATTTTCCCCTTACCCCCGCACCTCTCCATCAACCCTCAGTTTGTTCTATGTATTTACGAGTCTCTTATGGTTTGTCTACCTCCCTCTCTGTAACTATTTTTCCCCCACCCTTCCCCCATCATCTTCTGTTTTCTCAAGTTCCACATATGAGTGTAAACATATGATATCTCTCTTTCTCTGACTTATTTCACTTAGGATAATACCCTCCAGTTCCATCCACATTGCTGCAAATGGCAGGATTTCATTCTTTCTCATTGCCAAGTAATATTCTATTGTATATATGAACCACATCTTCTTTATCCATTCATCAGTTCATGGACATTTAGGCTCTTTCCATAATTTGGCTATTGTTGAAAGCTCTGCTATAAACATTAGGGTACATGTGCCCTATGAATCAACACTCCTGTATCCTTTGGGTAAATTCCTAGTAGTGCTATTGTTGGGTCATAGGGTAGTTCTACTTTTAATTTTTTGAGGAACCTCCACAGTGTTTTCCAGCACTGAATGAATGGTTTGCATCCCCAACAGTGCAAGAGGGGGTCCCCTTTCAAATTTTGGAGTTTTAAATAAAAACAAAAAGGAGGCAAATCACTTTTAATGTAACACTAGGATTTTTATTTCCCTAGAAGAAGAATCAAGATCATGTTAATAAAGGGAATATGGTTTTCTCATCTGAGACTAGAAACCAATAACTTGGAAAGAGAAATAATGCTTTGTGCCATGGTGAAGTATGTCCTTAGGTAATTCAAGAGGAAACCCTTCAGCAGTTGCTAATAGTGTAAACTAGGAGCAGAGGACATACTATAATTTCCCCCTTAATAAGATCAGAGTACTTCTGGTGGCAATAAAAGAATTTGAAGGACAATCACCAATTCTTTAGTGGGCACTCCATTTATACCCATAATTGATTATAATGACTCCCTATTGTAGTACTTTAATGGAAGGGATCTAAAACCTAGCAGAGCAGTACAGAGTAAGAGGACTAGAAGTTGTGCTACTAATACACTGAACTCTTTGTAAGAAGAGGAGGGGCCCTGGTGGCTCAGTCGATTAAGCATCCAACTACGGCTCAGGTCATGATGTCATGGTTTGTAGGTTAGAGCCCTGTGTTGAAATTCCTTGAGTTTTGACATACATTGTTTTCTCTCACCTTCTTACCATTGCTCAGGATCTTTTCTGTATAATTATTTTTCTCTACCTCCTCTCTCCACCTAAAAAACAAACAAACAAACAAACAAAAAAACCAGGGGCGCCTGGGTGGCTTAGTTGGTTGAATATCTGACTTCAGCTCAGGTCATGAATTCATGACTAGTGGGTTCAAGCCCTGCATTGGGCTCTGTTCTGACAGCTCAGAGCCTGGAGCCTGCTTCAGATTCTGTGTCTCCCTCTCTCTCTGCTTGCACTCTGTCTCTGTTTCACAAAAATGAATAAACATAAAAAGATTTTTTTTAAAAGAAGAGGAAAAGTTCTTCCATTTTAGAAAAGCACTATCCAATAAAAATATAATAGGAGCCACATGTGTAATTTTACATTTCCTGGTGGCCATATTTTTTTAAAAGTTAAAAGAATGGTGAAATTAACTTTAATATATATTATTTTACCTATAGTATCTAAAATACTCTCATTTCAATGTGTGATTATATAAAATTTATTGATATTTTACTTCTTTTGTTTACTAAGTCTTTGATATCTAGTGTATACTTTACAATTACAGCTCACCTCAACGCCACATCACAAGTGCTCAATAGCCACACATTGCTAGTGGCTCTCTATTGGACAGCGCAGGTTTAAAACTTTAGAGAGTGTCTCATGTGGGTATTTAATTGTGGCTGATGTCTGTTGTTTCAGTGTCATTGGTCATTTTCCTCTGGTCAGGTACTGGCCTTCAATAAAAGTGGGCTTGAATTTCAAAAGCCCTAATTAAGGTTCTACATCATTACTTTTATAATAGACAATTTTGTCCTAGGGCTACTATGGAAACAAAAACAAAGCATCTAGGTGAACTTTCTCCAAAAGACTGTTCCTCCCCTTATTTCAGGTGGAGAATGAGAAGGGAAGGGACAATAGGGTATATACAATTTTCTTCTGATTCTTGGCTTGAAGGACAAACACATCTCCACAGTAAATATTTGTTGGATAAAAAGCAATGAAATGAAATGATATGGCAGAGTCCCCACAGAAGCTCTCTGGGGATCTTATGCATATAAGCATGTAAATACCTACTTCTCATGGAATTCCAAAATGAACTTTGTCGATCTGCTTTGCTTTCTCTTTGGATGTGTTTGTTTGTTTGTTTGTTTGTTTGTTTGTTTGTTTTCAGGCATTCATCTTTACAATAGGTAATGGAATGCTATATGTAGCATGAAAGATAAAGGGAACCCCAGGAGTCTTGGCTCTCAACCTAAGCTGTCAGACTGTCATTCAGGTTATAGGAATTGTTCTCCAGTGTTAATTCATTCAACAAATATATATTGATCATATTCATCATATATATATATATATATACATATATATATATGTATATATATATATATATATATATATATATGTATGTATCTAGGTCCTGGAAATATAGATGTAAACAAGACAGGCGAGGTCCCTACCTCAACAGATTTTTTTTAATGCTTTTTATTTTTATTTTGGAAAAAATTAAACATACACAGAAGCAGAAAAGAGTATAATATTTCTTATTCAGTTTCAACAATAACTCATAATCAATCTTATTTCATCGATACTCCATCCTCTCCTCTTACTCCATTTCAAATTATTTTGACAGCATAAACATCATATCATATGATTTCCTTGACAGATGGTTTTAATATTACACATTTTCCCCGTCTGGATACTGGAGATTTATACCTGTCATCATCTATAGCAGTTTGCACAAGAACTTTGTAAATGTGTGCTTATGTGTGTATGAATATGTAATGTATATACCTGCATGTATGCATATATCTCTTCACCCTCCATCCAATCAATCTTTAGTATTTATTGAGTCTTCCTCATAAGTACACCTAGAATCTACTCATTGTCATTCAACCCAGGCTATACACTGAAGCCAAAGAAATCCATAAAAGTCCATGCTAATCATGTTACTATGTAAAATCCTTTATTGACTCCCCATTTACCAGGTTGAAGTACAAATTTATTCATAATAATACCTAATTGAAATTTAGCGTGTTTTATGGTATTAAACACCATGCTAAGTGCCATAGAGAGACAGAGTGTGTGAGAGAGAGAATATCAGAGGGAGAAAGAGGGAGAGGGAGAGAGAATGTTAATCCTCACAATTGAGCATTCCCATTTTATAGCTGATGAAATTAAAGTCTTGAGTTGCCTAAATATATTCAGTGAGTGCTCAAGCATGGTAGAGCTTGAACTCAGATCACTAAACAACAAAGACCACATCTTTAACCACATTTTACTAAATCTTTCATTAATTGGTATCTGTCTAGCTCTCCAGCTTTATCTCACTTCTTCACCTTTCACACTCTACAGTACTGCCTTACCAAAGTATTTGTAGTTCCCCAAATAAACAATACTGCATTCTGCAATAAATGAACTGGTATATTCTGAAGAAAACATCAAAACAGGGACATGAATATATTTTTTAGAGAATTTGGAATTTCTTTTCTTTCTTTTAATGTTTATTTTGAAAGAGAGCGCAAGTGAGCAAACATGGGGGAGGGGCAGAGAGAGAAAGAGGGAGAGAGAGAATCCCAAGCAGGCTCCACAATGTCAGCATAGAGCCTGATGCAGGGCTTGAACCCATAAACCATGAGATCATGACTCAAGCTGAAATCAAGAGTTAGACGCTCAACCGACTGAGTCACTCAGGCATCCAAGTGATTTCTTTTAAAGTATCAAACTGAATATGATAAGAAAAACCAGACAGAAGGAATTTTCTGCATGTATTTTATCATTAGCATTATTTTTATTTTGAATTTCAAATGGCAAAGCATTATAATATTCTTGATGCATTGGGCCTATAAAACCCTCAGTCTATTCCTAGCTGTCCTTTATTCTGTTCCAAAACACACTGCCCTTTATTCTGTCCTTTGCACAAGGAGCCCCTGCTGTTTAGAGCATTTACCATGCCCAACTCTATTCTGTATTTAGCTCCTAATCACACTTCAGTGTTTAACTTAAAAACCACTGCCTCTGGGATACCTTTTCTGACTGGGCTGAGTGTTCACAGTATTTATTCCTGTTATAATAATATCACCTTGTATGGTTAATAGTTGTCTGTCTACCACATTGAAGGATTATGTTCCTTGAAGGCAAAAGCTTTTTTACCATTCACTGTTTTATTCCAAATATCTAATGTATAATAGACAGTATTTTTCTTTTTTCTTTCCTTTCTTTCCTCTCCTTTCCTTTTCTTTATTTTTCTTCATATTTAGGTTTACTAGTTGGCTGCTGCAAGGGAGAGTGTACACCATGGAGAGTTCAAATTTCAACAGGTGGCAGTTATGAAAGAATACCTATAGAGTTTGAAGAACCAGAATTAGTCAGGATGGCCTTGGCAGGAATTGGTCAAAATTTGTAAATTAGAAAGTTGCTAGAACCATCAGTGGTCTTATCTTTAGGACACATGACTTTGTTAGGTTAGTTTGTTTGCCTGTGGTCTTATTCAGAATACCATGGGTCTAATGAGTTGGTATTAAGGGTCCGAAGATAGTTGTGGTGCATGTCATGGGTTTATACAGTTTTGCTATTTTGTGAGTGACAATACAGTTTTGCAAGTTGTGGTTTCTGTTTCAACTTTTAGTTCCCTTTTCACATCCTGGTTTCCAGCTTAACTAGTTTTTCCCTTTATCTAAAGAATAATGACAAAGCTCCTGTCCTCTAAAGAAGTTCCCAGTCTAGGCTATTATAACTTGATATAATAGAGATATGAATAAAGCATTATGGAGTTAAGAAGAAACAGCCAACTTTTTTTTTAACTACCATTTGTTGAAATCCTGCCATATGTAAAGCTCTATATATGATAATGTACTAGGCAAGTTACATACATTATTTAATCCTCAAAAATCCTATGAAATTGATGTTATTTTTCTTATCCTCATTTTAAAGTCAAGAAATTGAGATGCAAAATGAGATGCAACCTAGCTAAGATGTTATAGATCTAGGACTTCATTAGACAAATATTTGCTGGAACTGTTCTAGGTGCTTATCTAATCTCCAAAACAGACCTTTGAAGTAGCTACCACTCTTTATCCTATTTCACTGTTGACGAAACTGATTCACGAGGAAATAAAGTAACTCATCTAAGATCACAGAGCTTATGACTACATTGTAGAGGCAGGATTCAGGCCCAGGCCACTTTGCTGCTTCTCTTGAGCCCTGTTCTTGGGCTCTCACATCTCTTTACTTAACCACTGTGCTGATGTGCCTCATTGGTAGAGGAGAAGCTTTACAAAAGAGTTGACTGTGGGCTGGAACAGGAC
This sequence comes from Panthera tigris, assembly GCF_018350195.1. Taxonomy (NCBI): domain Eukaryota; kingdom Metazoa; phylum Chordata; class Mammalia; order Carnivora; family Felidae; genus Panthera; species Panthera tigris. Next base: position 52,790,772 of record NC_056660.1, read on the forward strand.
AATTTTAAGCAGGATACTTCCGGATGGATCAGAGAGAGAAGGCTATGCCATTTTATTCAGGAGGAATAGCTGGTGTGGAGCCCTGGGAGCAGGAAAGCTCCACTTGTTCAGGAAATGGTGAGGTTTGAGGAATTCTGAGTGCCTTGAGTGAGGAGTTGTGGCAGCTGAATAGAGCTGGACACATGTATTGGGACCAGATTAGGACTTTACAATTGCCCGTCCCCTGCCCCCATTTAACCAAAAGGATTCCCCTCTTAATACTGAACTTGGTTCTCATTGACCATTCTGGTCATAATGCATCCCCAAAGGAAAGAGATTTGTCACCAGTAAAGATATTCATGCTGGAGGCAACTTCAGAAGAAAAGTTCCAAGAATGTGTTAAGCAAAGAGACCTTTAGGGAAAAAATGCTGCTTAGAGATGTTCTTAAAGCAATTGCTTTGTAGAGCATAAGGCCCATTTGAATGTCTATGTCCTTGTAAATTAAAGAAAAAATATGTCATCATCTTCAATCAATCCAGGTTCCTGAATAGGAGCTTTTATTTATGGGGTTCTGGGAGCTGACACGCATTTATTCTTCACATCAATCCCATAAGGTAGATACTATTCATTCCTCAACTGTAGAGATGAGGAAACCAAGGCAGAGAGGACTGCAGGGATTTGGGCTCATAGCACAGTGGGAGGTGGTAGAGCCAAATTTTCAACCCAATTTGCCTGATTTCAGAGCCTGTTCTATCACATGGCCTTAAGGAGTCTGAGATCTTTTAGCTTGTGGAAGTACAGAATATCCCAAACAGAGCAGGCAGTCAAATGTCTGGAGAGCTAGCAGTGTAGAGAGAGAGGGCAGTGCCAGGGCCAAGAGGAGGGGACTTGACAGAGCTTTATCCATCCCTGCCCCTTTCTGCATCAGACCTGCCCCTGTTTGCATGCATCATTGGGATTCATTGGTTTAAAATAGTGTCCTCAGCCAGTGTTACTCCTTGGACAGCAAGAGATAATCCAAAAAGCTAAGGACCCAAATGCTGATTGCCCTTGGGCGGCAGAGCTTCAATCAGGTTTGTTGGAACATGGGTGCATCAACCAGTTAGCAGATATATTTGTATTGACCTTTTTGTTACAACCTAGTGATTTGCTTATTTAACTAATGACAGGTGCTCTCATCAGGAGCTGTGACCACAGAAAGATCTTTGCAGACTCTGGACAAGTGATGATCTGTGTCAATTTTTGTTGTGGCATTCAGTGTCTTCACAGCATCAGGGAAAAGTGGTGGCAACAGCTAATGAGCCCTCAACTGCACATTTTGAAAATGAAGGAAATTATCTTTTTTTTTTTTTCTATAGAGTGTGCTTGTGGATTAGTTGTATCAACTGGTTAACTTAACCTAAGAATGACCTGGTCCCTTTGCCCTGTATTTGTTCCTACTAGGGGCAGTGGTATATAGTGTGGCCAATGAGAGCCTGAATTGTAGTTAGGCCACCAGAGTCTGAATCATGATGCCTTGGCTTATTTTGGGCAAGTTACTTAAGCTTTCTGCACCTTAGATTCTTCATTTCTGAAATGGGAGTAATAAGATGATACATTTTTAAATTGTCATTTATTGATTTTTGGTGGTCTTCTGCATGGTAATTATCATGGTATCATGCTCATAATGTGAGTTGCAACTCACAGAATGATGAGAAATAATAAATGCCTTTAAGCCACTAGGTGGTGGTTAGTTTGAGTTGGCTAGTTATATAAACATTAATTGTTACAAACGCCAATGTACACTGAGGCCTATACTCTCTATCAACATATACTCTTCTTATGACACAGACTTAACTTTCATTCCATCGTTCATTCAACCAATATTCATAGTTGATTTATGTATATCAGGGAGATTTTTTAAGACAAAATTAAGGTAACTCATGACATCAAAAAATGTTTAACAACAAGCCTCCCAAGCAACAGAACCAGCACACCTCTAAGAATCGTACCAGCCAATTTGTTCCTTCCTGGACCTTTTCTATTGAATGCTCCTGCATTCCAATGACACAATAACAACCACCCACTCTGAGCTTCTCTGTTCAAGACATGAATAATAGGTATAGAGAAGCTAATTGACTTAGCTTGATTATATTCCTATCTTTTCACCCAATGAGCGATTTTACTTCCAACGTAAGTTGTAGGACAAAGCATGTTATCACAGTTGGCATGTTAAAAGTTGCAACTTTAAAACAGTAACAATAACAAGA